>NC_089219.1:161192916-161514899 GCF_963924675.1 Phocoena phocoena | reverse complement strand
TCTCATAGTCTCTTTTGATATCAGTGTAGTGGGAAGAGTTGAAGCCAAAGTATAAAATACCTTGAATAATGGGATAAAAAATATTGATCTCCGCTCAAGGGGATTTTGCTTCATTAAAAGTACTCTTGCATTTGTAGAAAGATCTATATCATACTGTATGTGGTCCCTCCAAGTGATCAGATAAATCACTGGAATTTTTTTATAGTAGAATCACTTAAGAGTGCCTGTATGCTATGGCTTATAAGTTCTAGTACTGTCAGGGTAAGTTTGGCTCTGATCTCTGCTGTAGAACACATGGGGGAATGTTGCTGCCTGTGCCTTGTACTGCGGTGAGAGTTTGGGGAAAGATATATGTGAGAATGAAGACAATGTATTCAAGGGCCCTTATGCAGGCCATCCCACTCGGCTTGGCTAAATTCAGAATCAACAGAGTCACCATGAAAAGAAGGAAAAACAAAAGTACCTGCGGTAGAATAAGGTTGCAAAGGACTGATTTGGCTGAAGTTTCCAAAAGAGCCTCTGGGATAGACAAAGACACTAGGGCTGGCCTTCTCTGGAGCCAGAGCCATCAGGTAAAGGTGAGCAAGTCACCACTGCACACGATGCTAGGGACAGAGATAGACACCCCCCCACCCTTCTCTCCATCTCTATGTTCTGCCTGCTTCTCCCCAGGGTCTCCTGGTCTTGAGTTGTCTTACCTATAACACAGTTACAAGGGGGCTATCTGAATGCCTAGGTTTTTCCAGGGCAGATTCCACACGTTTATTTTTTTGCACACATAAACAACTCTAATATTTTGACAACCAAATTACCACTTTAAAAAAGAAATTATAGTAAAATCTATATAACAAGCAATTCACCATTTTAACTATTTTTAAATGTAAAGTTCAGGACATTGAGTACATTCCAATTGTGCAACCAATCTCAAGAACTCTTTTCATCTGCAAAACTGAAATTCTATACCCATTAAACAATAACCCTTCATTCCTCTCTCCCTGCAGCCTCCTGAAAACACCATTTTACTTTCTGTCTCCATGAATTTGACCATTCTAGGTATAAACAGAATCATACAATATCTGTCCTTTTGTTTCTGGTATATTTCACTTAGCACATATTCAAGGTTCATCCGTGTTGTAGCATGTATCAGAATTTAGTTCCTTTTTAAGGCTAACAAAACATGCCTGTGTGTGTGTGTGTGTGTGTGTGTGTGTGTGTGTGTGTGTGTGTATGTTGCATATATATCACATTTTGTTTTTCAGTCAATGGACATTTGGGTTGTTTCAACCTTTTGGCTATTGTGAATAATGCTGCTATGAACATTGGCATATAGATGTCTTTTCAAGTACTTCCTTTCAATTCTTTTGTGTACATACCCAGAAGTGGAGTTACATATGATAATCCTATGTTTAATTTTTTGAGGAACTGCTGTACTGTTTTTCACAGTAGCTGCACCATTTTACATTCCTCTCTGCAATGCACAAGGGTTCCAACTTCTTCATATTCTTGCTAACACTTGTTATTTCCTTCCTTCCTTCCTTTCCTCCCTTCCTTTCTAATACTAGCCATTCTAATGGGTGAAAAGTGGTATCTCATTGTGCTTTTGATTTGCATTTCCCTAGTGATTAGCCAAACTGCATTTTGTTTGGCCAGATTTGACATTTAAACAGCCTTTATATGTACAATGAGAATAAAAATCCTTTGCTAAACCACATGTGTATTTTTGGTTAAAAAGAAGGTACGGGCCATCAAAATCAACCAGGGGGTTTGCTGGGCTGACCTGTCTGTGTGCTGAGCCTTGAGATATTTATTGGGGAAGGCTCTTCTCTGAGACCCTGTAGGCCCAGCTCAAGGCATGTGGGTGGAGAACCCTCCTCTTCACCCCTTACCATCTCAGATACAGCAACATTCACTTCACATACAATGAATGGCTAGGGCCTTTTTACTATTGGAGACAATTTGACATTAATTTCCATGAGGTGCCATCTTTCAGTTCAATGTGTTTCACGGGTCATATGATCTTCGATTACTAAGGTGACACTTAGGACAATTTTACAGCAAATTGAGTCCCAAATTACAGCCCCTGAAGGAGTCCGCATTAACAACGGTCTGTAAGATCCCAGCAGGGGGCCTGAGCCAGGTTATACTGCAATCAAATGTGGTCACTAATATAACATTTCAGTAGGAACAAGAGGAATGTATTGTTAAGACACGTGTGCTGATCTTCTCTTTTCAGAAAAGGAGGGCTCAAATCACCACAAACACCCCTAGATTATGGAATAATAAAGGCAGAATTATTTTTGCATGAATTGGGATTTCCCTGTAGCTGAGTTAAGAAGCATGACCCACTATGAGTGAATTGGAATTACTCACCCTTCTTTTTCTTTTCTTCTCTTCTCTTCTCTCTCTGTTGCATCAACCACTCTGATTGTTTTAGTTCTACTGCAGGCATTTTACTCCTCACATTTAATAAACCAGTGCCGCTAGAATAACAGAGTGTGAGAAAATTAGAGTAGATAATTACTAAGCAAAACCTATGAAAATAACAAGCATCACCCATAGACTAATTTCTGAGATATTTCATGATTTGAATGCCTCTGCACAGAGCAGTGTGCTGAGTTTTGCAAAATGCTAGTAAGACAGACAGGCTTCCTACCTTTTGAGAATCTCCTATAGAAACCACATATTGATGTTGATGTTCATATGGCTGCACATGCATTTACAATCAAAAATGTGAAACAAAAACAAGAATTAGATATGAAAATTGATTGTGCCCCTACTGATTGTGCAACATTCCCCTATGATTTAGGTAGCATTTTCATACATTAAATATTGGGCTATTACTGGATTTTTATGAGTTTTGGGGGAACATGGACTCATCACAGTTCAAGCACATGTGAAAACCATGCTCTGGGAGCTCATTCTATGTGTTTATACTTCCTCTGTATAGAATATGCGTTTCTAACTACTATAAAAGGTTAAATATTATCTAGTTCTTTGCTGTTCTGGTTTCTTAAAACACCAGATTAACTGCTATGTGACTACTGAACCCACTTACCCGGTGAAAACATATCTATTTTGTGTAAGGCCCTGTGCTGGGTACCGGGAAACAGACACTGCAGAGCCCATCGGAGCTCACTGTCCAGTAGTGAAGACACAGAGCAGGCAAAACAATAATGTGTGATTTTCAGTCAGTAAGTACCCATCTCCTGGGTGCTGAAGACATGGAATGAGCCTTCTAGAGACTCTTCATTGCCAATCCCCAGAAAATAGAGGGTATTTGACTCTCAGGAGAGAGGAGTCAGGACAGTGAAGAACATAACTATTATGGGCTGAACTCTGTCTCCCCCTCAAATTCATATGTTGAAATCCTAACCCCCAGTACCTCAAAATATGACTGTATTTGGACACTGGGCCTTTACAGAGGTGGCTGAGTTAAAATGAGGCGATTAGGATGGGCCCTAATCTAATCTGACTGGTGTCCTTAAAAGTAGAGGAAATTTGGACATACAAGGAAATACCAGAGGGATGTGTGCAGAGAAAAGGTGATGTGAAGAGACAGCAAGAAGGTGGGCATCTGCAAGCCAAGGGGAGAGGCCCTTGGAGGAAACAAACCCTGCCAGCACTTTGATCTTGGACTTCAGTCTCCAGAACGCTAAGAAGATACATTTCTGTTGTTTAAGCCTGTGGTATTTTATTATTGCAGCCCTAGTAAACTAACATATTAACCATTATTTCTATTGGGATTTTTTTAACATCTTTATTGGAGTATAATTGCTTTACAATGGTGTGTTAGTTTCTGCTTTACAACAAAGTGAATCAGTTATACATACACATGTCTCCATATCTCTTCCCTCTTGCGTCTCCCTCCCTCCCTCCCTCCCACCCTCCCTATCCCACCCCTCTAGGTGGTCACAAAGCACCTAGCTGATCTCCCTGTGCTATGTGGCTGCTTCCCACTAGCTATCTATTTTACGTTTGGTAATGTATATATGTCCATGCCACTCTCTCACGTTGTCCCAGCTTACCCTTCCCCCTCCCCATATCCTCAAGTCTATTCTCTAGTAGGTCTGTCTCTTTATTCCCGTCTTGTCCCTAGGTTCTTAATGACTTTTTTTTTTTTAACATTCCGTATATATGTGTTAGCATACGGTATTTGTTTTTCTCTGTCTGACTTACTTCACTCTATATGACAGACTCTAGGTCCATCCATCTCACTACAAATATCTCAATTTCGTGTCTTTTTATGGATGAGTAATATTCCATTGTATATATGTGCCACATCTTCTTTATCCATTCATCTGTTGATGGACACTTAGGTTGCTTCCATGTCCTGGCTATTGTAAATAGAGCTGCAATGAACATTTTGGTACATGACTCTTTTTGAATTACGGTTTTCTCACGGTATATGCCCAGTAGTGGGATTGCTGGTCATATAGTAGTCCTATTTTTAGTTGTTTAAGGAACCTCCATATTGTTTTCCACAGTGACTGTATCAATTTACATTCCCACCAACAGTACAAGAGAGTTCCCGTTTCTCCACACCCTCTCTAGCATTTATTGTTTGTAGATTTTTGGATGATGGCCATTCTGACCAGTGTGAGATGGTATCACATTGTAGCTTTGATTTGCATTTTTCTAATGATTAATGATGTTGAACTTTCTTTCATGTGTTTGTTGACAATCTGTATGTCTGCTTTGGAGAAATGTCTATTTAGCTGTTCTGCCCATTTTTGGATTGGGTTGTTTGTTTTTTGATATTGAGCTGCATAAGCTGCTTGTAATTTTTCAGATTAATCCTTTGTCAGTTCCTTCATTTGCAAATATTTTCTCCCATTCTGAGGGTTGTCTTCTGGTCTTGTTTATGGTTTTCTTTGCTGTGCAAAAGCTTTTAAGTTTCATTAGGTCCCATATGATTATTTTTGTTTTTATTTCCATTTCTCTAGGAGGTGGGTCAAAAAGGATCTTGCGGGGCTTCCTGGTGGCGCAGTGGTTGAGAGTCCACCTGCCAATGCAGGGGAGGCGGGTTCGTGCCCTGGTCCGGGAAGATCTCACATGTCGCGGAGTGGCTGGGCCCGTAGGCTATGGCCGCTGAGCCTGCGCATCCAGAGCCTGTGCTCCGCAATGGGAGAGGCCACAGCAGTGAGAGGCCCGCATACTGAAAAAAAAAGAAAAAAAAAGGATCTTGCTGTGATTTATGTCATAGAGTGTTCTGCCTATGATTTCCTCTAAGAGTTTGATAGTGTCTGGCCTTACATTTAGGTCTTTAATCCATTTTGAGTTTATTTTGCTGTATGGTGTTAGGGAGTGTTCCAATTTCATTCTTTTAAATATAGCTGTCCAGTTTTCCCAGAACCACTTATTGAAAAGGCTGTCTTTTCTCCACTGTATATTCTTGCCTCCTTTATCAAAGGTAAGGTGACCATATGTGTGTGGGCTTATCTCTGGGCTTTCTATCCTGTTCCATTGATCTATATTTCTGTTTTTGTGCCAGTACCATACTGTCTTGATGACTGCAGCTTTGTAGTATAGTCTAAAGTCAGAGAGCCTGATTCCTCCAACTCCATTTTTCTTTCTCAAGATTCCTTTGGCTATTCAGGGTCTTTTGTCTTTCCATACAGATTATGAAATTTTTTGTTCTAGTTTTGTGAAAAATGCCAGTGGTAGTTTGACAGGCATTGCACTGAATCTGTAGATTGCTTAGGGTAGTATAGTCATTTACACAATGTTGATTCTTCCAATCCAAGAACATGGTATATCTCTCCATCTGTTTGCATCATCTTTAATTTCTTTCATCAGTGTCTTATAGTTTTCTGCATACAGGTCTTTTGTCTCCTTAGGTAGGTCTATTCCTAGATATTTTATTCTTTTTGTTGCAATGGTAAATTGGAGTGTTTTCTTAATTTCACTTTCAGATTTTTCATCATTAGTGTATAGGAATGCAAGAGATTTCTGTCCATTAATTTTGTATCCTGCTACTTTACCAAATTCATTGATTAGCTCTAGTAGTTTTCTGGTAGCATCTTCAGGATTCTCTATCTATAGTATCATGTCATCTGCAAACAGTGACAGCTTTACTTCTTCTTTTCCGATTTGGATTCCTTTTATTTCTTTTTCTTCTCTGATTGCTGTGGCTAAAACTTCCAAAACTATGTTGAATAACAGTGGTGAGAGTGGGCAACCTTGTCTTCTTCCTGATCTTAGTGCAAATGGCTTCAGTTTTTCACCATGGAGGACGATGTTGGCTGTGGATTTGCAATATATGGCCTTTATTATGTTGAGGAAACTTCCCTCTATGCCTACTTTCTGGAGGGTTTTTATCATAAATAGGTGTTAGATTTTGTCAAAAGCTTTCTCTGCATCTATTGAAATGGTCATATGGTTTTTCTCCTTCAATTTGTTAATATGGTGTATCACATTGATTGATTTGTGTATACTGAAGAATACTTGCATTCCTGGGATAAATCCCACTTGATTATGGTGTATGATCCTTTTAATATGCTGTTGGATTCTGTTTTCTAGTATTTTGTTAAGGATTTTTGCATCTATGTTCATCAGTGATATTGGCCTGTTGTTTTCTTTCTTTGTGACATCTTTGTCTGGTTTTAGTATTAGGGTGATGGTGGCCTCCTAGAAAGTTTGGGAGTGTTCCTCCCTCTGCTATATTTTGGAGGAGTTTGAGAAGGATAGGTGTTAGCTCTTCTCTAAATGTTTGATAGAATTCGCCTGTGAAACCATCTGGTCCTGGGCTTTTGTTTGTTAGAAGATTTTTAATCAGTTTCAATTTTATTGCTTGTGATTGGTCTGTTCATATTTTCAATTTCTTCCTGGTTCAGTCTTGGAAGGTTGTGCATTGCTAAGAATTCATCCATTTCTTCCAGGTTGTCCATTTTATTGGCATAGAGTTGCTTGTAGTAATCTCTCATGATCCTTTGTATTTCTGCAGTGTCAGTTGTTACTTCTCCCTTTTCATTTCTAATTCTATTGCTTTGAGTCTTCTCCCTTTTTTTCTTGATGAGTCTGGCTAATGTTTTATCAATTTTGTTTGTCTTCTCAAAGAGCCTGCTTTTAGTTTCCTTGATCTTTGCTATCGTTTCCTTCATTTCTTTTTCATTTATATCTGATCTTATCTTTATGATTTCTTTCCTTCTGCTAACTTTGGGGGTTTTTTTGTTCTTCTTTCTCTGATTGCTTTAGGTGAAAGGTTAGGTTGTTCATTTCAGATGTTTCTTAAGGTAGGATTGTATTACTGTAAACTTCTCTCTTAGAACTGCTGTTGCTGCATTCCATAGGTTTTGGGTCATCGTTTTTTCATTGTAATTTGTTTCTAGGTATTTTTTAAATTTCCTCTTTGATCTCTTCAGTGATCTCTTGGTTATTAAGTAGTGTATTGTTTAGCCTCCATGTGTTTGTATTTTTTACAGATATTTTCCTGTAATTGATATCTAGTCTCATAGCATTATGGTCGGAAAAGATACTTGATACGATTTCAATTTTCTTAAATTTCCCAAGGCTTGATTTGTGACCCAAGATATTATCTATCCTGGAGAATGTTCCATGAGCACTGGAGAAAAATGTGTATTCTGTTGTTTTTGGATGGAATGTCCTATAAATATCAATTAAGTCCATCTTGTTTAATGTATCATTTAAAGCTTGCGGTTCCTTTTTTATTTTCATTTTGGATGATCTGTCCATTGGTGAAAGTCGGGTGTTAAAGTCTGCTACTATGATTGTGTTACTGTCGATTTCCCCTTTTATGGCCGTTAGTATTTGTCTTACATACTGAGGTGTTCGAATGTTGGGTGCAAAAATATTTACAATTGTTATATCTTCTTCTTGGATTGATCCCTTGATCATTATGTAGTGTCCTTGTCTCTTGTAATAGTCTTTATTTTAAAGTCTGTTTTGTGTGATATGACAATTGCTACTCCAGCTTTCTTTCGATTTCCATTTGCATGGAATATCTTTTTCCATCCCCTCACTTTCACTCTGTATGTGTCCCTAGGTCTGAAGTGGGTCTCTTGTAGACAATATATATTTACAGGTCTTGTTTTTGTATCCATTCTGCCAGTCTGTGTCTTTTGGTGGGAGCATTTAATCCATTTACATTTAAGGTAATTATCGATATGTATGTTCCTATTATTTTCTTAATTGTTCTGGGTTTGTTATTGTAGGTCTTTCCCTTCTCTTGTGTTTCCTGCCTAAAGAAGTTCCTTTAGCATTTTTTGTTAAGCTGGTTTGGTGGTGCTGAATTCTCTTAGCTTTTGCTTATTTGTAAAGGTTTTAATTTCTCCATCAAATCGGAATGAGATTCTTGCTGGTTAGAGTAATCTTGGTTGTAGGTTTTCCTCCTTCATCACTTTAAATGTGTCCTGCCACTCCCTTCTGGCTTGCAGAGTTTCTGCTGAAAGATCAGCTGTTAACCTTATAGGGATTCCCTTGTGTGTTATTTGTTGTTTTTCCCTTGCTGCTTTTAATATTTTTTCTTTGTGTTTAATTTTTGATAGTTTGATTAATTTGTGTCTTGGCGTGTTTCTCCTTGGATTTATCCTGTATGGGACTCTCTGCGCTTTCTGGACTTGATTAAATATTTCCTTTCCCATATTAGGGAAGTTTTTAACCATAATCTCTTCAAATATTTTCTCAGTCCCTTTCTTTTTCTCTTCTTTGTCTGGGACACCTATCATTCAAATGTTGGTGTGTTTAATGTTGTTCCAGTGGTCTCTGAGACTCTCCTCAATTCTTTTCAATCTTTTTTCTTTATTCTGCTCTGCATTAGTTATTTCCACTATTTTATCTTCCAGGTCACTTGTCCATTCTTCTGCCTCAGTTATTCTGCTATTGATTACTTCTAGAGAATTTTAAATTTCATTAATTGTGTTCTTCATCATTGTTTGTTTGCTCTTCAGTTCTTCTAGATCCTTGTTAAACGTTTCTTGTATTTTCTCCATTCTGTTTCCAAGATTTTGGATCATCTTTACTATCATTATTCTGAATTCTTTTTCAGGTAGACTGCCTATTTCCTCTTCATTTGTTAGGTCTGGTGGGTTTTTGCCTTGCTCCTTCATCTGCTGTGTGTTTCTCTGTCTTCTCATTTTGCTTAACTTACTGTGTTTGGGGTCTCCTTTTTGCAGGTTGCAGGTTCGTTGTTCCCAGTGTTTTTGGTGTCTGTCCCCAGTAGCTAAGGTTGGTTCAGTGGGTTGTGTAGCCTTCCTGGTGGAGGGGACTAGTGCCTGTATTCCGGTGGATGAGGCTGGATCTTGTCTTTCTGGTGGGCAGGTCCACGTCTGGTGGTGTGTTTTGGGGTGTCTGTGGCCTTACTATGATTTTAGGCAGCCTCTCTGCTAATGGAGGGGGTTGTGTTACTGTCTTGCTAGTTGTTTGGCACAGGTTGTCCTGCACTGTAGCTTGCTGGTCGTTGAGTGGAGCTGGGTCTTGGCATTGAGATGGAGATCTCTGGGAGATTTTCGCCGTTTGATATTATGTGGAGCTGGGAGCTCTCTTGTGGACCAGTGTCCTGAACTTGGCTTTCCCACCTCAGAGGCACAGCCCTGACGCCTGGCTGGAGCATCAAGAGCCTGTCATCCCCACAGCTCAGAATAAAAGGGAGAAAAAGAAAGAAAGAAAGAAGATAAAATAAAGTTATTAAAAGAAAAAAGAAAAAAATTTTTTAAAAATGGATAGAATGCCAGGACAAATGGTAAAAGCAAAGGTATACAGAAAAAACCACACACAGAAGCATACACATAAACACTCACAAAAGGAGAAAAAGGGAAAAAATACATATCTATATCGTTGCTCCCAAAGTCCACCTCCTCAATTTAGGATGATCTGCTGTCTATTCAGGTATTCCACAGATGCAGGTACAACAAGTTGATTGTGGAGAGTTAATCTGCTGCTCCTGAGGCTGCTGGGAGAAATTTCCCTTTCTCTTCTTTGTTCGCACAGCTCCTGGGGTTCAGCTTTGGATTTGGACCTGCCTCTGCGTGTAGGCTGCCTGAGGGCGTCTGTTCTTCGCTCAGACAGGACAGGGTTAAAGGAGCAGCTGATTTGGGGGCTCTGGGTCACTCAGGCCAGAGGGGAGGGAGGGACACGGAGTGCAGGGCAAGCCTGCGGCGGCAGAGGACAACGTGACGTTGCGACAGCCTCAGGCACCCTGTGTGTTCTCCAGGGGAAGTTGTCCCTGGATCACGGGACCCTGGCAGTGGCGGGCTGCAGAGGCCTCCGGGAGGGGGGTGTGGATAGTGACCTGTGCTCGCACACAGGCTTCTTGGTGGCCGCAGCAGCAGCCTTAGCGTCTCTTGCCAGTCTCTGGTGTCCGCGCTGTTAGCCGTGGCTTGCGCCCGTCTCTGGAGCTCCTTTAAGTGGCGCTCTTAATCCCCTCTCCTCGTGGACCAGGAAACAAAGAGGGACGAAAAAGTCTCTTGTCTCTTTGGCAAGTCCAGATCTCTTCCCGGACTCCCTCCTGTCTAGCTGTGGTGCACTAGCCCCTCCTGGCTGTGTTCACGCAGCCAACCCCAGTCCTCTCCCTGGGATCTGACCTCCGAAGACTGAGCCTCAGCTCCCAGCCCCGCCTGCCCCGGCGGGTGAGCAGACAAGCCTCTTGGGCTGGTGAGTGCCAGTCAGCACCGATCCTCTGTGCGGGAATCTCTCCGCTTCCCCTCCGCACTCGTGTTGCTGTGCTCTCCTCCGCGGCTCCGAAGATCCCCGCCTCTGCCACCCCCAGTCTCCGCCCGCGAAGGGGCTTCTAGTGTGTGGAAACCTTTCCTCCTTCACAGCTCCCTCCCACTGGTGCAGGTCCCATCCCTATTCTTTTGTCTCTGTTTTTTCTTTTTTCGTTTGCCCTACCCAGGTACCTGGGGAGTTTCTTGCCTTTTGGGAGGTCTGAGGTCTTCTGCCAGCGTTCAGTAGGTGTTCTGTAGGAGTTGTTCCACGTGTAGATGTATTTCTGATGTATCTGTGGGGAGGAAGGTGATCTCCACGTCTTACTCTTCCACCATCTTGAAGCTCCTCCTATTGGGATTTTTAAAAAACAATCTCAAAATTCCAGAAAAGTTGCAAGTACAGGACAAAAAGGTTTTTTTTCCTGAATTATCTGAGATAAGTTGTTGACAAACTAGACAGTTTTTGAGAGTTTTCTATAAATGAGAATAAGATTCTGATCGAGCTATAGAGGTTAGCATCTTAGAAAAACAAGGGACTGTTGAAAGCTCTTCCTGAGAATGTGAAAATGCAGGCATCGCCTGAGGGTATAGGATGTTTGTGAAAAAGACCAGGAGACTTCTTGGGTCCTATCTCTACCATAAGCTTTGTGACCTTGGGTAAATCACCTCTGCATCCAGTGACAACTGGACTGAACAACTTCTGAGTTCACTTCCAACACAAGCATTTTGTGATTTTTATGTCTGAGGAGCATTTTTTTCCTACCATGAGGTTAAAGAGCAAAAATGATTCAGTCCTGTCCACCAGTGCCAAGTGCCCTTGCCCACTATTTGCCCCTGTGCTTGCCAACCTGTGGCCTTTGACAGGGCTTCCAGCCTCATCTTCCTCCAGCTGACCAGAAACCTCCTACCCTGCAGCCAAGCCAAGCCCATGGCAGTCTGTTCCTTCATGTCCCTGTGCTCATGCTACTTACTCTATGCCAAATGCCCTTTTGCCTTCCCCCCAGTGCCCTTGGAAACTTTCTGCTCATTCTTCCTGATCTTTCCAAGCATTTCCTCCTCTGTGCTGCTTGAGCATCTATTCATTCCCCTCAAATCTTTTCACATCAACATAATTGCTTCTTTATTTGTCATTCTCCCCACTAGACTCCAAATCTCTAGAGGAAAGGGCCTGGGTGTCTTCCTTTTCTGCAGCCTCAGCTACTGACACAGTGCTTGGCTTATAATAGATCATCCGTGGATAAATATGCCTTAAGAACTGTGGGCCAGATACTGTGCTGGGCTGGGTGGAGAATGATCCTGCTCTTGGGAGTTCTAGGCCAACAGGGGGAGAAAGATGATTAAATAGGCAATTGCCACGGAAGGGAAAGTGAGCAACAGTGTGGCAGAGGTGAGCTAGAGCTGATAACGAAGCTCACAGGAGGGCACCTTTCAGACTTGGAAAGCCTTCCATTAAGCTGGGTTGCCTCACACTTGGACTTCGCCAACAGTACCTTGCCAGGGGCAGGTGTTGAAGAAATGTGTGTGCTAGACTCTAAGCTCCATAAGGATTTGGACCATGATCACCTCATTCACTGATGTCTCTACAGCTTCTAGCACATGTGACACATTGTGGTAACCAATAAATATTTATGCAATGAGTGCATGAATGAACTAACAACCAGGTCCTCCTTTCTGTTCTTTTCACATGCTTTTCCCACCTTGCCTCTCACTTTCTGACTTGTCCTTGTCCAGAGATGCGAGCTAAAACTTACCTCAAAGAGGGTGGTGCTGAAGATCAAAGGCACTAATAAATATGAAACCACTTAGTATAGTATAAAGTGCTCTATACACATTACTACTTACCGCTTCTTCCCTTCCAAGGGTTGTGTTGGGTGCAGCCGTTCTGGGCTGACCTGGTTGGGGTTCAGAAGCCCTCAGGACCTGTTATGCTCCTGTCGATGCAGGAAAAAAAAAAAAAAGACTGAAGCATTCTCAATTTACCATTCTTTAGAAATTTCCTATGTTTTAAATAAGGACCTTAGAGATTTCTTCCTTTGCAACTAGAAAAGCATAATTCAAGGGCAGTAATTAGGGTTCATGCAGTCACTGCTCCTGTGGACAGTCCTAATGAGGATTTTTCTTTTTTCTTATTGAGCTCTCCCAAAGGGACCTCTTATTAGAGAAAAATGAGTTCCACAGTCATGGTGGGAGGTAGCCTGTATTAGTCAGGGTTCTCCAGATAAACGAAACCAGTAGGATGTGCGTACATACGGAAAAAGGATGTGGATTCACCACGTGGGTCCTGCAGGAGTAAGGAGGGGCTGAACCATGCTTAAATCACGAGTTGGGGCCGGGAGAAGGGACTGTCACTGGCCTGGAGCCTGAGATGGCTCAGGAGGCTGCAGAGAGGTGCACCGTGGAGCAAGCCCCTCGGCCTGTCTGTGCCTGAGTGACCTTAAACGTGCCGTTAGGGACAAGGAGATACTTCCGTCCTAAGAACCCCTGAACGGAAAAGTCCCCAATCCTTTGCCGTGACTTAGGATCGCAGCTGCTGTGGGACACAGACAAACTAAGTGGCCTCATGAGAGGTGTGAGAAGCCTGAGGGTTCAAGTCGCTCCCTTCTCCGGGCTGGTGCAGTGCCCGTTGTCTAAGGCGCTTACTCGGCCATTTTACAGCACAGCCTCCCCTGCCTATTAAAAAGCACGTGATGCTGAGTGAAACGGAAAAGGGCCGGGATGGATGAAAACATTCCCCGGGAATGGGGAGGACGGGGGAGCGGGGGCGCAAGAGGGCGGGTAAAGTCAGTTCAGCTTTTCAGGTGTCCAAAAAGGAAACTCCGGGGGCAGGACTCACGGGCTGAGAGAGGCTGTGGAGAAGGTAAAACCGGGGTCTCCTCTCAGCCTTGAAACCTTTCTTACCTCCGGCCTCCTCTCTACTTCTTAGAAATCCAGGCCCCTCAACCTGTCTGCCACTCCCTCAAGGCAGGCCTAGCTTCTAAAGCTAAGACGTTTCCTTTCTCCTCCACAGTTAAAACTTTCCATAAAGATCAGCAACCCGAGGATGGTGTCGTCTGATTAGCCAGCACTGAAGTTGTTCTGGCCGAGGGCAGCGGGACCGCCTGGGCGGGTGTGGGTTGCCGGGTAACGTGGGGTGCGCTGAGGCTGACGCTAGAGTGCGGGGCTCGCGGCAGCGCGGTCCCTGCCCCCAAGAGCTCCACGCCCTCGTGGACACTGAGGACTGCCGATCAATGGCGCGTGCGCCGAGGCAAGCATCGCCCCCACACCGTCTTCCTCACCTGGCGTCGGGGCCACGGGCTGGACTGGGACGCCCCGCCCTCCGCCCGGCTGAGCCGGGACCCGGGCGCTACATGCCCGTCAGTTGTGCAAGCTGTCGGATTCTTCCGCGGCCGCACAGGCCTTGAGGGTGGGCTTGCCTTTCCTCTGACAGGCACGTGCGAGTACACAGTGCGGTCTCGGGGCGCTGGTATTCGACAGACTCCATCTCCACCCTCACCCGGGTCAGCCGTGGCGCAGCAGCCGCAGGAGAGTCGAGAGCGCAGACCCGGCAGCGACCCCCACACCCTGCCCCGCGGGCCCTATCCTTTCCGCTTGGGAGAGCGGCGCGTGCGCAGTGGCCTGGCTGCCCCGGTGCAGCGCCTGCGCACCGGACTGCTCCCGGGCTGCTCCGGTACTTTAAAGCGTTCGGTGTGAACAGCGGTGCGCGGGAGCTTCAGGGAACACCTGCGGGGTAGTTAGTCCGCTTCTGCAGCGAAGTCTGGAGGCACCATCCAGCAGGGATACTCAGCACGTGAAGGACTCTGATCCGCACCAAAGAAGCCTCCGTAATAAGCACTTTAAATCTCATTATCTGAATCAAACCACGAGGCTCGTGTATTAATAACTAAGGCATTTTGAAATTATTTCTCTCAGTAAAATAAGAGAGATTGAAGACATGTGGTCGACTTGAAAAACATAAGCTGGACCATCATGGCCTGAGGTGGGTATCTGCATCCAGCAAGCCCAGGCCTGTCCGTTTGGAGCGAGGCCCTGGGTCTGGGGCTCCACTTGGTCCTGTGTGCCCTCCGCTGTGCCCTCCGCTCAGGGAAGGGCTGGCGGCTCTTGGAGCCAGCTGCCTTGCATCGCTCGACCGGGGTCTCCTCCAAGTGCCCGAGGACGGAGAGCAGGCGCGGCCACGGGAAGAAAGTTACACGTGTAACAGAATCCCACCACCTGGGCCTTCATCAATCATCCCACCTGGCAGCAGAGTTTAGGGAGTGGGGGACGGGCAGCCCGTCTGCGTCTAACAGATGGAGGCCACTGACCTTTATAAACCAATGGACAAGTGCTGAATGAGGCCAATGGGAGACGTGAAGGTTGTCGGAAGGGTCTTTGTTCTAATTATTAGAACAAATGCCTAGCACCCTACTACCTTACATCTGGTGAGCACTTGGCAGATTCTGACATCCTTCCGCATACAGTGTCTCCTTTCATCCTCAGAACAAGCCCGAAGGACCCAGGCCACACAGGTGACGCTTCCCTTCCACAGGTCTGGCTTCCCTTCCAGACAAGGAATCTGAGCCCAGAGATGTTCTGTGACTCCCTCAGAGTTGACTGAGGGACGCAGTTCTCAAACCAGCACCCAGGCTTCATGACTTCTTGGCTAAGAGTGAAGACATATGTCAGAATTCTCAGGGAAGTGTTCCCAAAACATGTATATTTATAATGTATATAAAAGTTCCTTTCTGAGGGTCATGACCCAAACCCTCTGTATCCTAACACTTATTTTGTGCCCAGCACTGTGCTTGACAGCTGGGGCCATAGAAAAATCTTCTACTCTTGGAAGAGTTGCAGAACCTGCCACCCAAAACATGCCAGCTCATTATGAGGATTATTTCGAGCTAAAGGTGCTTGAAAAACAGCAGATGCAAGAAAGATGTTCTGATCTCCCCTTTTCTTCCTGAAAACAGGAGGTATAACTCCCGTATGAAAAATGCCCTCCCAATACCCGGAGAAAAGAAACGTCCTTATCATCAGGGATAGGGAGTCAAGGCTGAGAGAAATCTGTACAAACAGACTTGTTAAAATAACTCATCTTCCTTTAGCCTCCTGACATATTTTAGTTCCGTTTCCACAGCTGCCTCTCTTTCTTCAGCAGAGTTTAAAAGCATTTAGGTTTTGCCACCTCTCTGGGTCTTCATTTTTTTATGAAGGCTCCCGTGGCACTTAAAGCTTATATTAAATAAATGTGTTTACTTTTCTCCTGTTGATCTGTCTTATGTCAATTTAATTCTAAGGCCCAGCAGTAGACCCTAAGAGGGTCGAGGTAAAGTTTTGCCTCTGCTACACCTCCAGAGCTTAATATTTAGGGACAGATACACCTGTCCTACATCAGGTACAAAGGAATAAGTAAGAACTTGGTGCGTTTTACAGCAAGAGCGCGTCCCACTTTGGAACTCCTTGATATATATTTGCGGAGTGAACAAATAAGTGAATCAATGAAGTAGGAGTTTAGAGAGGACGAGATGACTGTAAATGGGGCCATCAGGGGAGGCCTCTAAGTACTGTTCTGGGCGGACGATTAAAAATGGCCACTCTCCATGTGTATAAAACGACTTGGAATGTTTTATTCCTCTTGTTACAGCTATTTCACTTCTAGGAATTTATCTTAAGGGACTTGCCAGAGAGGCAAAAAAGATATATGTTCAACATGTTTATTATAGTGTAATTTATCATAGCAAAAAAGTGGAAACAATGTTAAGGTCCAATAGCAGGGAATTGTAGTACTGAAATGATGGTCAGTCTACCTGATGGAATATTCTACAGCCATTAAAATCAGTTGTAAGAGCACATGTTCTTGACTGGGGAAATATGTGTGTGTGGTAGAATTATTAAGGGGGAAGAAGGCAGATTCCAAAAAAGGGTTAAGTCAATGATTATCCAGAAGTTGTAAAGGTGTTTGTGTGTGTCTATTATGACAGTGGTTGTCTGGAGTGAGATTAAAGGTAACTTTTATTTTCAACTTCCAGCTTTTCAAAAGCCCAGTTTAAAAAAAATAAAGGCCTTTTTCTTGCTGGCTTTTCGGGGAACTTGGGGTTTGTGGAGCTCTGTGGTCTGGTGGAAAGCCTTTATTTTGAGTTTTTCTTCTGAGCACAGGCAAAGTGGTATAATGTACATGTCTGGACCTGGGACCGCTACGGAGGGAAGGGGCCCAAAGGATGGGCAGAACAAGGGCAATTTAACAATTACAAATGAAAAATAAACAGATGACACACTGTTTACCCAGCACATGGGAGGTACCCAGAGCAACTTCCTTGGGTGCCTCCAGGTCACTTCCCCTGATGGAGAGGTCAGGTGACTTGGAGGAAGAGTCTACCCCTCGGCCTCCTGGATTCTTCTCAGACTCTTGGCAAATGCAGGGAGAAGACTTACAAGCAAGGGCTGGAGGACCCAGCTGAATGGCACTAGGGATGGCCAGACCCAGCGGACAGGTTGGGGGCTCCATGGGGAGTGAATTTCCATCGCAGAAAAAAAGTGACTTGCAGGGTGACCTATACTTATTCTCTCTCCCTCCTCCCCTTCTCCTTGCCCTCCCAACCTTGGACCCAAGAAGACTCTTCTGGAGGTGAGGCCTGGTGCAAGGCCCCACACAGGGGAAAAGGGGCATGTGGTGGGGTCAGAGGTTGGCAAAAGAAGCTTGCACCCTACTTTGAGGAGGAGTGTGTTTGCCTCTTTGTACTAGGGTTTCGGTTTGCCAGCTGGTGTTGTCAAGGTACTGAGCTCTCGGAGGCCGGTGTCTGTCTTGTTCATCAGCCCCAGCAGTGTGTGACACAAAGCAAGTGCTCGCTAAAGATTTGTTCCATGATTACTTTGTAAATGGTGAGTAGGTATCCGCGTGCTGGAACACCACTCTTCCATCTCTAGGAGGCCTGAAGGCCAAGGCTGCTCAGTGGTAGAGAAGTCAAGTCTGTGTGTATTGTAAAGCAAGGGCACGGGTTTGCCTGGTGTGGGCCTGGTGTCCATTGTGAATTAGGGACTTAATCCCAAATGGGGCATTTGCAATGCAGACCTTTGGTTCTTTTGTTAAAGAAGTCTGACATTTCTGCAGACTCCTGCCCAGGTGTTTTCTGTTTCCTCTTCTTCTTCCAAAGGTGATCCTTTCATTCATGCATTCAACTAGTATTGTTTGAGTACCATGTTCCAGACTCTGTTCTAGACACTGGGGATATAGAAGAACAAGAGACACCCGTGGGTGCTGGGGCGCATTGGCTGCTGACAGGCCGATGTGTTTACACTCAAGTGCTCTGTATGTTTATAAAGGTTTTCTGGAAACAAAGCCTTCAACTGGAAGAGAGTGCAGAAGCATCAGACGGTGCAACAGGCCCTAAGTGAGACAGGACGGCATTTTCTCCACACAGATGCAGGGATGGAAGGGATGGAAAGGATGAAAAGCATAACAGTTATGTTAATAACACTTTGGAGAGTTTAATGGTTTAGGAGACAAATGCAACTAAGCTCATGTATTTGGTAGTCCTCCCCTGAGGGAGGGGGAAGAACAAGGGGTTAGAAGCAGCTCTAGGTGCTGCCTTTATGGTCTCTCCTCTCCCAGGGGATGGTCAGAGTTAGGTGGCCACTCCACCAGCTCTTCTGTTGAAGGCATTATGTCTAGAAAACCCTATGGCTCCTGGATTCTTAAGAACTCATGGCTTCTGCTACAGTGGCCCAAAGGGAGCCCACGAGGGTCTGGTCTAGCATTTGGGGACAAAAGAAAGGGGTAGCTGGAGCTGTGCGTGTCCAGGCCAGATCAGCAGAGTAGGAGATATGGATTCAGAGCAGGGCTGTGACCAGTCCAACAAAGCCATCACCACCTCAACACCTAGCTTCTTGACACGTTTCATGTGTGATCACCAGCCCTGTGACTCTCTGGGACAGAGCTCAACATCCACCCACCCCCGCCCGAGCTTCTGAACTTGTTGGGGGCCAGCCCCACAGTGGGAGGAGACAGGCCTCATCCTAGGAAGGCCCTGGGGCCTGGGAGCAAGTCCTCGGCCAAGGTGTTGCTCTAGTGAGAGGGATCCGCCCCAGGCCTTGAATTGTTTCCCCCTCTGCTCAGAAGGGTGAACTGGATAGAGGACTTCATGACTCTGAGTAGGAGAAAAGTGAACATTTAATGCGACCATAGTTTGATTCTTTTTGAACACCAGATTCTTTTTTGACAACATTTTTCACCTCATATGCCACAAAAAAGTCAGAGATCGTAGCCAGCAAACAATGTCTTCACACTGGAAATGGCACACAGCTTAATGAAGTCATGTCACCAGGTTTTAAGAACTATAACTTTCTTTTCCAGACTGTTCTCCAGGTAGCCTGCTCACATGTATCATGATCAAGCCAACAGCTAACTTATATCGCTATGCGAAGGCCCATACACAAAACCAGCCTGTTTGCAAATAGGCTGTTGGGACCTACCCAAGTACAGAATAGTTGAATTTCTGACTTTAACAAATGAATTTTATTAAAAGTTTTTAACAGCAAACACTTGTAAGCTAAGAACTTAATTTTTAAAATGGCACCAATCTTTTATCCAAATAGTGAATTTAAAACAATGACATTAAATACCACCATTGAATTTAAAGTAAGATTTTATGAACTTGTTTATGAATTCGCTGTTTCCGACACAATAAATGCACTTGGGCAGGTCTTGTCTCCAATTTTCAAATTGGCCCATTTCTACAGATTAGCATATTTATATACACATACATACATGACTAGAGCTGAAGGAACCACAAAGATCATTTAGCACACTGTTCTCCTTTTACAGATTAGAAAACTGTGTTCCAGAAACGTTGGGTAATATATCCAAGGCCATAGGACTATTGTCAGAACTGGAGTTAGAACGCAGGTTTTCTGTTCTATGTTCTTCCACCATGTCACATACCTTCTGTACACATGCATCCGTATACACCCCCGTGCACACACACGTCAGTACATCGGTGTGGTGTGTGTCCACATATCCACACAGACCTGGTGCAACAGCACCTCATGGGAAGAGTCCAAGATGCCGGACTCAGATCCCAGTTCTGCTATAAAACTACTCTGTGAACTTGGGCCAATCATTGGCTATTGACTTCAGTTTCTTCATCTAATATGATTATCCCCAGCTCCCGAACAGAGCTTTCATTTCTTCAAAGCACTTCCCATCAACTATACCATTTTCTCTTTACACTCTCCCAGAAGGGCAGCTATTATGACCCCCAACCTTCCATCGGGGAGCCTGAGGCCCAGCAATGTGAAGCGACTTGCCCAAGGTTGCATAGCGAGTGAGGAAAGCAGGCCTGGAGCCTGGTTTCCTTACTCTGAGCTCAAGGCTTTTTATCCTAGGTTTAGCTGCCTCTCAAATGAGACTACTGACCCCAGCCCCTCCTGGCCTCTCAGGGATCCAGTGAGGGGACAAGACGCTTTAAGTATTATGGGTTGTAAGACTCACTAAAGTGCTTTGGTTTGTCCAGAAAAAACAGGTACTATATATATCCAAGGTAAGGAACTTCAGTTTCCTCTTCCAGACCCCTTCAGTAACAGCAGGGGTGGGAGGTGGGACGTCTTAGGGAAATGTAGGAACCTAATACTGTCTGCAATTTTCAGAAATTTAGTGTTGAACCAGCAGGAGGAGGCTGGATCCTCCTTCACTCAGGCCTGTGGAGGCTGATTTCCAAGACCGTTATCATCAAATTCAAAAGGAAACGATCTTTTCCTTTTCAGCTACTTACTTTAGAAACAAATTAGGTTTTGAACTAAGCCCTGGACTTTGAGGATTGGATCCTAATCCCTGTTTTCCTGTTTTATTTCTCTTTCCTCCCCGCTGCCTGTGTCTCTGTTAACAGCGCTTGTTAGAGTGAGGAGAAAAACCAGCCATAGGCAGATCCACCAGACTTACACTTTGATGCATAGCACTTGGATAGCATTTCCAACCACGGTGTATAAATAAATTATAAAACACGAGGCGCCACAAAACAACATCCTGAGTTTACAAATAAATTATAACTTCTTCATAAACTGAATATGACAGTGTGGGGTGTTGGTTAGCAGTACGGGGAATGAAACAGTGAGCCTTTTGAGTTTCGAAGGTGATTTCTACATCTACATAAAATAGATGTGTGGGTGCCAGGATTTCAGCACTCGCCCTACACACATGGACGTTGGGAACCGCATCTAGAGAATATTGATTATATGCACTAAAGGTTTGATGCCACCTCAAGCACTTCAAGTATGTCCGCTATTATGGCATCATCTCTGGTTCCGAGCAGGGCCACCCCAATGCAGAATGCATTGTTTAGGGATGGATAAGCAGCTTCTAAAACTTTGCAAAAACTTCTTCTGAGAAGATGAGCTTCTCCTGGATTGGAATTATGCTGTTATCTGGAAATGAGGAGCAGCTCGGAATAGATATGTATTTTGTCAGGAAGATGGCTAAGGGACACAATTTGTGAGTTTTTACCCACAAATGTTGACAGATCTTTGCTGGAGGAGGAGAAAGAGAGATTATAATCCAAAGGAACACTATATTCTATTACCTGTCCACCCACTACTGCCCCCCCCCAAAAAATTTTACACTGAATAAATTCATGAATTCTGGTTTCAATTTTGAAATTAACTCATCTTTAGTAATTTCTGTTACAGCCCAAACCCTTCTTGGAATAGGGATTTAAAAACATTCACGACATCATTATTTATGGTGGGAGCCTTGATTACAGATCAGCAGTGGCCAATGACACAGGCAACTGTGTGTAGAGCCAGGGTAATAAACGCTTGGGCTCTTGCAAGCCCTGCCTCTATCCCAAGAAACCCAGATCAGACAGCTGCTTTTGAATAGGAACACCTAAAAGGCTGATGGATTAACCAAGATTCATGATCAGCCTCAGAATCAGAAGCCCAAAAAAGGGCTCTTGCTTAACACGAACAGAAATCCGAGAACCGGCACAAGATATATATGTGTTCGTGTCAGACTTTTTGAACCACTGCCCTGGATGGGTTTTGTGGCTATGATGTAGTCACCACCACCTTCCAGGAACACAAGACTCCAAGCTTAAGACTAATTTATGACAAATGGTGAGATTCCTGCCTGCCGAATTCCCCACTCTGGGCTGCATGGCATTTTATCCCAGCTCTCTCCTCTCCCCAGCATGGGGTCCCTTGTATGAGCCCCACCTGAGTCAACACAGGACCAACCTCTGCATTTACATCTCAAGCTCCCTACCTTCGGAATAGCAACTGCAGATAAAACAACAGACAGGATGTTTCGATTTCAAATCTGGAAGAGATGAAAGTTGGTGACAGCTTCCCCATGATGTAGAGGGGAATTCAAGGACAAGAATATCAAAAGTTGCAGCTCTCAGGTGGGGCTTGAGAGCCCAGGATAAAGCAAACTCTCACTCTGTGGCAACATGAAACACCCCTCATGAAATGCAATATGGATTCACTCCCCAGAAACATCACTATTCCACTTCTGGGCTCTGAGTTTTGCTTCCACCTCGCACTAAACTATTTGGAGAGGGGAACAGATTTCAGACAAAGAATTAAGGCTTCCACATCTAAACGTTAATTTCAAATAAATATTTTTCTGGTCCTTTCATTTGTGGATAATAAAATGGAATAATGGGTTCTTTGACATTCCCTTTGCCTTCCTAGGTTATCTGTCACCAAAACCACAAGGAGACCTCGACCTGCCTCACACCTGGCCATTGAATGAGGTGTTCTTCCGTTATTAGAACTGCTACAGAACAGCTGACCATCTGTACAATCAACTTATAGGTAGAACAAGGCAGAAGCACATTATAGCATAAAAATCATAATGTCTTCACACGGTTTACAAATACTTGGTGTGTTAAGATGTTTGTAGCTTACTTACGTTAGAAAAGAAAGGAAAAGAAAAGTAAGGGAAAAAGCCAATGGACAACCTCCATGCCAAGTTGTTCTCCTACACCATGGCCAAAAGCATCCTGTGAGAAGCTCCACGGTGTGGCATCTTGCGAGGCCAATCTGACTTGGTAAGAGAGCTCCTGGTCTCATTCAGCCCTTTGGCTATCTCATAAAGTTGCTACAAACATATAAAGCAGGTTTAGGCAGGAGGCAAGCGGAAGGCCACTCCCCTAGGAAAGTTTCCACTGATCAAGACTTTAATTTCTGTAGATGTTTCCACTTAGTCTCACTCCAGGAAAGGCACGAAGGCCCCAGTGCTGGCCTGCTAAGGAAGTCAGCACAGTGAGGTAACCTGTGGGAAAGATATGGCCAGGGCGAAAGCTAAGGACACTGATTACTAATCAAATGCGTTTGTTTCCAGCAAAGACTAGGATACTCACCTGTGACAATTCCTCAGTTAAAGGCTTTTCATGAAGTGGTGTATATCAAACCAGCAACCAAAGAGGTGCCAAATGGAAAATCCAAACAAACTCAACAGATTGGCATCCTTTGGGGTCCAGAAGCTTCCATTACGCTGCTGTTGAACAAGGCCATTAACACAAGTGCTGAGACCAGAGGTGCACCCAGAGCCATGGGGCTGCCCTGCAGAATGAGGTTAGGGTGTGGGACCCCTGCCTTCCAAGGGGACAGACACACTTGTTAAACTAGAGGGGGAAATGATCCGCTCTGGAGTAACTTTTCACCGTATTATAGCCCGTTTCAGCTATCGGATGGGAGTGCAGCTTCTATGTGCACCTTTGCATAGGAGCGCGCTCTAACCAAACACAGAGCCAGACTTGTCATCCACAGAGCTGGCTTCCAGTCTAGGGGGCTGACTTGCCAAACAAAGCTAATGGGGCCATCTGTGCCCCGTTCTGACCAGTAAAGGACTGGTACTATGAAGCTCACAAGACTATGTTTCCCACTTACTGAGTTCAGCTGAGCTGTGCTGGGCTACACGTGTCCTGAAGAGCATGGTCAAAGAAATGCAAAGGTTCCTTTTCCTTGGGGAGCAGTTGGGGCTGAGGAGCTGGTTAGCCAGGACTGCCTCACCTGGAAATAGGCTCATGGAGATATGCTGCATTTGAGGGCAAAAAGAACAGGGAAAACCCTGGGCACCGCTATCAGTGGGCAGGCTGCAGGGGCCTGGGAGAGGGCCCTGACCTGGAAGGTGGGCGAACGCCCTGCTGTTCCACAGCTGTTATTAGACAATCCCTGGGTTTCCATCACTAAAATGGGTATAATGGTCCCTAAGGGAATTGTGGCAGGGATGAACATCTCAATTTGAGAATGAGGTCCAAAGTCAAGCCCTGTACATCCATATGCATGAAACTCTGTGCCCTGCCTTGCTACAGGTGTGTGATGTGTGACAGGAAAACTTTCTCTGCCTTCAGGTGTCAAGGTTGAGTGGCCAAGCCTAGTTGTTTCTTGGGATGGAGGCTTTGGTCCACACGAGGACTGGGACTTCTTGCATTTAAGCAGCACCCTGGGCAAGAGAAAAGTTGTGCAACCTCACATCCATCCTTGTTCTGGACCAATACTGTTGGGGTCTCTGAGCATCTACAAGCCCAAGAAGGTCTCCAAACTGGGAAAAATCCTCTGCTCTAATAAATTTGCAAAACTAGGGAGCAAAAATATATGGCTCTGCTGAATCGGTTCAAGGTCTCAATCCAGAGTCTTTGGAATAAAAATGAATATGAAAAGTGTTATGAGGGCCATGAAAACCCTAGATTCGTGGGTAAAGGAACTAGTATATGTGTTCAGGATGTGTGAGGGGAAACTATTCGGAACAAACATCCCACCCAAAGGGTAAGCGGGGCCCAGGTCACAGAGGCTCCTTTCCCCCTAGAGACGCAGCCCTTTCTCCT
Source organism: Phocoena phocoena (assembly GCF_963924675.1). Taxonomy (NCBI): domain Eukaryota; kingdom Metazoa; phylum Chordata; class Mammalia; order Artiodactyla; family Phocoenidae; genus Phocoena; species Phocoena phocoena. The sequence goes on along the minus strand of NC_089219.1, from coordinate 161,490,439 downwards.
CTCTTTTCTCTCCAGCTCACGTGCACCTGCTCCATGATCGACCTCCGAGTCTGCCCGCTGACGCTGCCACTCGTAGGAGCTGGCATTGAGCATCACCTGCTGTTCCAACCTTCTTTGGAAACACACTGGCTTGTGCCCGGAAGTCTCTATCTTCTGTTTGAGTGGCCTTCCCAGCAGAACCATAGCAGACAGTTAACATTTATTCATATGCCATACCGATTAGGAAATAGCTCTACAAACACAACTTACTTAGAAACAGCAAGTCAGAGATAGGATAAAACACCAAGAGAAAACGAGCTGTAAATACATTGCAAAAATGTGTCTGATTTTCTTTTTTGTTCGTTTTGTTGTCTTCATCTTGACTAGCACCATCTGTACACAAGAAAGTATGAACATAAATGTTTGGATAATAACAAAGATTTGCAAGGCACTTCATCAGTCATTCGGAGTAACTTGTTTTGTTTTCACTTTCCACAGCAATCCCACGTCCACCCTCGCCTTTTCTCACAAACCAGGAGAAGAGTGAGGTCTCTTTTGCCAGCATTTCTTATGTACAAACAAGTTCTTTAAAGTTCCTCAAAGTGCTTTTTCAGTCTCACGGGGGCTTCCACGTCCCTTGGGTTTCCCATCATTTTCTCCTCTCCTGCGTGTTTGGTATTTGCACCTTTCCTACAGAAAACAAAAGAAAAATCACCTTCTGCTCCACGCTCACTCCGGACTTGCCACCGACCTTCGTCCTCCTTCCGTGGTCACTGAGCGCGGCCAGCACCGAGGGCCCGCCGAGTGCAGCTGCCTGCGGATAGGGAGCGAGGGCCGGCCGGGCGGCGGCTCCCGTCAGCGGCGCCGGGAGGTGATGTCGAAGCAGGTGATCATCATGAGGTGCGCCTTGCAGAAGTTGACGCGGCTCTCCAGGCGCTCCGTCACGCACTCCAGCGCTTCCAGGTACTCCAGGGAATCCAGCTCCAGAACCTGCTCCAAGTCAACTGCAAAGAAGGAGAAGCCCGATGGAGACGTGCGGCCAGCGGGGAAGGGTGATCGGACGGCTGAGCCGTGCCGGCCCGCGGCTGCTGCACCTACACCTGTACCTGCACCTGTACCTGCGCCTGTACCTGCGCCTGCACCTGCGCCTACACCTGTACCTGTACCTGCACCTGTACCTATACCTGCGCCTGTACCTGCACCTCTACCTGCGCCTACACCTGTACCTGCACCTGTACCTATACCTGCGCCTGTACCTACACCTGCACCTGCGCCTACACCTGTACCTGTACCTGCGCCTGCACCTGCACCTCTACCTGCGCCTGTACCTGCACCTGCGCCTGTACCTGCACCTGCGCCTGTACCTGCACCTGCGCCTGTGCCGGAAGGTCTTAGGCAGCGCTGCCACACCCTCCTGCTCAACCCTCTGCCGCTCTCAGGTCGAGAACAAAACACTTTACTACTTGTAGTTATATTGGGGCCCTTCGTTCCAATGATAACGTTAGACCCCTGACATTTTATTGTGACTCTACTGAGGGACAAAGTGACATCAAGCTCTCCCCACCTCCACCATCTCCATGACAGGATTTGGGACTCTACCAGCACCATTTTCTTTATTAACTAGAAAATAAATAAAGCTTCAAGCTGAGGTATGGAGAAACCCTTCCTTTTTGGGGTCTCACCTGAATGATGTTTATACCTCTGCCTGCTGATGTAAGTGTGTTGCTCTCTGGTTAGTCCCTCACACAGCTGTGTGCAGCTCCCTCTCTACGCTGCCTCTTGGCACTTCCTGTACAGTTTCATATACTCACTGGCCCTTTGGGAACTAGGGTGATGATGGAATCTATGTTAATAATTACGATTCTTAGACTCATAAAGAACAGACTTGTGGTTGCCAAGGGGGTGGGGGGGTAGGAAGGGGTGCACTGGGAGTTTGGGATTAGCAGACGCAAACTAGTATACATAGGATGAATAAACAACAAGGTCCTACTGTATAGCACAGGGAACTACATTCAGTATCCTGTGATAAACCATAATGGAAAAAATATAAAAAAGAATATAGATGTACGTGTGTGTGTCACTGAATCACCTTGCTGTACAGCAGAAATGAACACATTGTAAATCAACTATACTTTAATGAAAAAGAATAATAATTACGATTCTGTGCTCAGAAGCTGAGATTTAGGACCCAGATGCTGTCCCTAATGTTCAGGCCTGCACAGTCAAAAGCCTGTCTCCTTCAGTTCCTCAAGGGCAATTATCTGAGGCCACCCTCTCCCGGCCCCCGGCCACTACTTGGTCCAGTGGTGACTGGGCAGGGGGGTAGGCTGCTACAGAGTGCCCAGCATGGAGAGGACAGGCATGGGCAGCAGCCAGGGCAGTGGGCGTGGCCCTGGAATCCAAGGCAGGAGACTTGCACTTGACTCCCAGGTCGGCCACGCCTAATCTTTGCTGCCAAAGGGTCCTTAAAAGTAACAGGAGAGTCATAATCCCTAGTGTGCCTACTTTCCTAACTAGAGTTGCCATGAAGAGTAGAACCAAAAAGAGACGATGAATGTGAATGTGGTCTGAGAACTGTAACAAGCTACAGGAACATCAAGGGCTGAAATCAAGGCTGACTTCTTTTATAGGAGACTTAACTGGGCTCAGAGAAGTGAGGCGTCCTGCTCAGGGTTACGCAGTTAATAAGGACCGGGGCTGGGAATGAGGCTGAGGCTCCTGAATTCCGGTCTAATATTTAAAAACCAAACAAAACCCCTCACCATACCATAACCACATCAGCTATATTATTGGATCACCTTGGAAATTTAAAAAAATGGATTCCAGAACATTTATTTCTAGCCAACACCCAGCCTATTACCCACACCCAGGGAACAGTCAGAATACAGTCTCATTGATTTCGGGGGGGTCATTTTTGGTTTCAATTCATCTTGAAGAAACAATCTGTGTTTCTCCTTTCACGTGGCCTTCTGTTCATTACCTTTCTCAGCATCAAAAAATCCCTGATTCCTGACGTGAACAAAGGCAAGAAGGAAGGGACCGTTTCCTGGAAGCATCTACATATGTACCGACATTTAAGCTGCTCCCATCCTGGGAAAAAATGTGACTTTGTAAGATGAAGACAATTATCGAGCCTGCCTTAGGCATAAATAGCTCTCAAAAAATGTTAATGAAAACAGCAGAAAGGAAGAGGAACTGCTGAATGGGCACCCCTGGGATCTTGAAGTGCCTGAGGATTGATGGAAGAAGGAAAAGGGTGTGCACAGGTGGGAGAAACATAGCATTAGGCTCCATGTTTATGCCGCGGCCAGACTTCAGCTAATGTTCTCGTTCGTGTCTTGTCTGCCCTATCACAGCCTTAGATGGAAATACCCTGGGGAGCAGGAGTTCATGTCTCTGGTCCAGATTTCTAACAAGGGACCTACCTTGCTGCATCATGCAAGCAGGTGCTGAGGAAATGTCTCCTGTTGAGGATAGCTATTTTGTTAACTCGGGGATAATACAAACACTAATTACTACCGGACACTGCTCCTTCATCACGGGCAGGCAGTGTAACCAGCACTGGACTGATAGTAACTCGTTCACTCTCACAACAACCTTATGAGGTAGGCACCATTATGTGCCTACCATTTGACAGTTAAGGAAATCAAGGCTCAGAGAGGTTAAGCGTCTTACCCAAGGTCTCACAGCCAGCTTCCAAAGTGGGTCTGCATGACTGTGGCTGTCACCACAAATGGTACAACTCAACAAGGTAAGATGCATCACAGACCGGTCCCAGTGTCCTGTCCTCCTTTAGGTTCTTTTGATCCTCATATGCACTCATGAGGTACTCAGGGGAGATGTTATTACCTCAGTGCTATGGAAAGGAAGCCGCCTGAAGACATACTGTGAAAGTGGCAGGGCACAGCTAGAAGACCAGCAAATTCTGTCCTTTCTTCTTTGCCCAGGATCATTTCACCCAGTATTTCTTAAACCTAAGCCCCAGATTCTGCCTGTCATGTTCCCGGCACTGGTCTGGGAATGCTGGGGAGAGGGTGATGTGACCTTCAGGGGAAAGTCATGAAGAGAGGGAGGCACAGGGAGGCTGAGGGACTGGAGGGAAGAGCTGGTGAGTGCCGGACAGGAAAGGAGGGAAAGGAACTTTAGTGGAAGTAATGTATTTTATTTCAGAGACTAAGCCGTCTAGCATTGGGCCCCCATATCAATGAAACAGTTGGGACCAGATTTGAGCTTTATTTTGTGGTAAATGGAATGGTTCGAAACAAATAAATAAGAAACAATTGACTCCATCTTTCAAAGGGAGCAGAATTGCTCTGAATTGTTATTAGATGGTTACTGTCATCCTGGGCTTTCTATTAAATGGAAATAACACTGTGAATGTTATTCTTTTCACTCAAAAATGTTTTTCTTGCTTTCTGGGTTCTTTTTGAGGCTTTTCTAGGATTGCACATTCTACCCTATTAAGCACTCTATAAATTCTTGTCTATTGCAGGCTAGATATGCAATGTGATTTTGTGGCCGGGGAGCAGATCGGTAATACAGCCTTCATGTCTGGGTGAGCGTCCACCACACGTAGGGGGAAAAAAAATCTCATTTTCAGGTGCTTTGGACTGAGACACATAAGAAATAATCTTGCAAGAGCAATACTCACCGCCCTGCTGCTCACACCCCTCCCACCTGCCCCCCACAGAGCGGGATTGCGCTCAGGGAGGCCATCCCCAGCCAAGGGGCATGGAAGGCCCTCGGGTTCAGACAGCGTCTGTGTCCCTCTCAGCCTGGCCTGTTTAACTGGTGAACCCAGGAGTCGCAGTGATGGGCCTTACATTCGCTGAGCCACTTGTTGGGATCCAGCATCAGATACTGTTTCGTCGTCTCCAGCTCCTTCATTAGCCACTCGTACTTGGCTCGGACCTCGGCAATTCTCTGCTGGCGATGCTCCAGGATTTTCAGCTTTGCATTGAAGCACATGACCTCCTAGTACACAGATGGGAAGGAGATGGGGGTGGAGGGGGGAGGGGAAAGGACCTTCAGCTCAAATCCAGCCCAGGCAACCTCTTCTGGAAAGGAATACTTGTGCTTATGGTCAGTGCAAAAGGAGCAGGTCACTGGGAAGTTTGGGAGGGAGCTGGGGGCCCAGCTCAGGCAGCCCACTCACGGGGTAGGGCTATCACTGGCATATCTCAAATTTAGAAGGCGGCTGGTGCTCCAAAATGGAACCAGGAGAGCCTTCAGAGGTCTCCGGGTGGAGAAACAGGCTGCTCTCCCAAGCTGGGTGCACGGGCCCGTCTCCCGCCGGAAGCCGCTGGGAGTCTCGGTGGCCTGCGCCCTCCTCTAGGGCGCGGCCTCGGCGGCGTCAGCCCGGGGACCTCCTGGGGGACCGCCACCGCGTGGGGAGGGGGAGGCACACCTTGCTGCTGCCCCCTCGTCGCCGCTGCAGTCGCTCCACGTCGTCGATTTCATAGACTTTAATCTCAAAAGGTTCCCCGAGGCCCCTCTGGGTGCTGCGCAAGGGGCCGTCCACCCAACGGACCCCTGCGCTGTTGGCCGGTTTCCTCACAGGGGAGGGGGTGTCAAGGGACAGCGCCGGGATGAGCCTCCGTCTCTGGGAACCTAGGCAGAGGATTAAGCCTAAAGTTAATCGTTTTGAATTTCTATCTTTTTTTTTTAACATCTTTATTGGAGCATAATTGCTTTACAATGGTGTATTAGTTTCTGCTTTATAACAAAGTGAATCAGTTATACATATACATATGTCCCCATATCTCTTCCCTCTTGCGTCCCCCTCCCTCCCACCCTCTATCCCACCCCTCTAGGTGGTCACAAAGCACCGAGCTGATCTCCCTGTGCTATGTGGCTGCTTCCCACTAGCTATCTATCTTACGTTTGGTAGTGTATATATGTCCATGCCACTCTCTCACTTTGTCACAGCTTACCCTTCCCCCTCCCCATATCCTCAAGTCCATTCTCTAGTAGGTCTGTGTCTTTATTCCCATCTTACCCATAGGTTCTTCATGACCTTTTTTTTTTTCTTAGATTCCATATATATATGTGTTAGCATATGGTATTTGTATTTCTCTTTCTGACTTACTTCACTGTGTATGACAGACTTTAGGTCCATCCACTTCACTACAAATAACTCAATTTCGTTTCTTTTTATGGCTGAGTAATATTCCATTGTATATACGTGCCACATCTTCTTTATCCATTCATCTGTCGATGGACACTTAGGTTGCTTCCATGTCCTGGCTATTGTAAATAGAGCTGCAATGAACATTGTGGTACATGACTCTTTTTGAATTATGGTTTTCTCAGGGTATATGCCCAGTAGTGGGATTGCTGGGTCATATGGTAATTCTATTTGCAGGTTTTTTTATTTGTTTGTTTTTTGTTTTTGCGGTACACGGGCCTCTCACTGTTGTGGCCTCTCCCATTGCGGAGCACAGGCTCCGGACGCGCAGGCTCAGCGGCCATGGCTCACGGGCCCAGCCGCTCCGCGGCATGTGGGATCTTCCCGGACCAGGGCACGAACCCGTGTCCCCTGCATCGGCAGGCGGACTCTCAACCACTGTGCCACCAGGGAAGCCCTATTTGCAGTTTTTAAAGAAACCTCCATACTGTTCTCCATCGTGACTGTATCAATTTACATTCCCACCAACAGTGCAAGAGGGTTCCCTTTTTTGAGTTTCGATCTTTTAAATGTAGTTTTGATGCAAGGGCTGGCGGTGTGACAGGGCTGTCAGAGCCTGTGGCAGAGCTGTGTTTGAACCCCTCCAACCTCCCACCTCCCGCCTCAGCATCCACTTCCTTACCTGGCACTTGCTTTACCTCCACAAGCTCAGATGTCCCCCCTTACCTGTCGAGCCACCTGTGGTCTCCCCCATGAAACACACACGCTGGAGGACACGAGAACTGAGAGTCACCCTGGCCACACCCTCAGCATGGACAAGGGTTACCGTGAAATTAGAGACGTTCCATTAGCGAGAAAAGATCCTAGTGTTTGGTATTGTGGTAGGAGGAGTTTATTTGCTTCTAACAACAACACTGGAATAAGCACTGATTATGCCAGGCCCTACTTATCGTGCCTTACACACTGTGACGGAGACTGCGAGCTGCCCCCCAGTACCTGCCCCTCTCTTCTTCCTCTGCAGAAGACCCTGAGTTGGAGCAGCGCGCACGGCCACCTAGGTGTACCCTGTGCGGTACATGTGACTTAAGCTCCACCAGTGCAACAGAAGAAGAATTGCCCTGTGTAACAGCTAAAAAGTGTCCTGAAAGGATGAGGTCTGCTCTCCTCGTCCTCTCGCCTTTGTCCTGGATGGAATATGGGCCTGTTGGCCGGTCCATGACATGAAGATCGTAAACAACAGAAAAACAAGAGAAGGAACCTAGATTCCTGACACCCTGGAGACCTTCACAGTGGTACATGTGTTACAACTGAACCTACATTGACACGTCATTATCCATACGGATACCCAGGGTCCATAGTTTACACTGGGGTTCACTCTTGGTGTTTACATCCTGTGGTTTGGACAAATGTGCAATGATATGTATCCACCATGATACGATCACACAGAGTATTTTCCCTGCCCTTAAAACCCCCTACACAGACTTTTACATGAGAAATTAATCTCTATATTGTTATTAGGGTTTTCTGTCACAGACAAGCCTAGTATCTAATTTAATTCTCACAGAAGCAGAAACTAAGGTACAAAAGACTTCAGTAACTTGCCCAAAGTCTCAGTGTTCCCTTGTTTAAAAAATCCATTGCCAGGCTTCCATGGTGGCGCAGTGGTTGAGAGTCCGCCTGCCAATGCAGGGGACACGGGTTCGTGCCCCGGTCTGGGAAGATCCCACATGCCGCGGAGCAGCTGGGCCCATGAGCCATGGCCGCTGAGCCTGCGCGTCCAGAGCCTGTGCTCCGCAACGGGAGAGGTCACAACAGTGAGAGGCCTGCGTACGCCCCCCCGAAAAAAATCCATTGCCCACATTCTCTACCAAAATAAAAAATAAAAATATCAGATAATAAACGATTTCCCTAAAGGATGGGTTATAATTAAACATCACAGAACTTGGCACATAGTAGGTGCTCACTGAACATGAATATCCTTTTGATTTTTTTTTCATAATCTATTTGAGGAGATGAAAAATACACAGAAATCATAGAGACTGTATGGTTAGGCCATTTAAGATGGCTGTTCTCTTGTTCTCTATAAATCCCCTGCTTGACCAGTCCCTGCTTCACTCACATGACTACCCAATCCTCTTAATTACAGGGCTTAATCAGTCCCTGATAACCAATGAGCCCACCTGACATCAATTCCCCCTATAAATGGTAGCTTCCTTTTCCCCCAAGTAGTGAAGACTGTTGCCATATCTTGTCTGCCGTACATGGTGGGGTGTCGCTCCAGGACCCTGTGCGTCAGATCCCTCTGACCAGTAAACCACTGATATCTCTGTTGCTGTCTCTGGGCTCTTCCTTCGGTCTCAAGGCTGGGTAACTGCAAGGCTTGTGGGCCTGCAGGGTGCATCCCAAGAACTGGCGAGCCTAGCTGGGAGACCAAGGAAACTCCTGTGAGTGCTGAGATGTTGGGAAAAAAGGACGGGAATGGAAAGTTGCAGGGGTAATCCCAAGGAGGCTGTCCATTAACATGGTAGGGCCCAAAGGCTGCAGGGCTAATCCTGCAGTGGGGCCCTGGGGCAGCTGTCTACTGTGAGAGATGTCCTTCTGTTCCATTATATTAATGCTATCTTCTTAACCTCTGGGTCTCTTCCCAGTTTAAAAGTATCAGCCCCGTGCTCGTGGCTCATCTGACTGCCCAAGGATGGCTGGTGACTACAGACAAAACGCAAGGACCTGGATTATCTATCAAGGGCGTTATCTGGTTGGGTAAGACAAGTAAACCCCCAACCTACCATGCCTAAACGATTACAGGCCCAGGCTTTAGGGATATTAACTCAGGAACTGGCTTGTGAATTGGATGTGGCCAGTTACCCAGAAGGGTTTAGTTGGGGCCCAAGGCAACGGCAAACTAATAAGAGCGCCCTTGGGCCTCTGGTCCCAGCTCTGGCAGGAGGCAGAGCAATGATACAGTGTGGTGGCAGAAACAGCTATCTGCCGTCTACAGTGCATTACAACAGGTGGAAGACGTTACAAAAGGCCTACCCGAGTCACCCAGCAATGCAAACAACCACCATCTGGCATCTAGGACAGCTGAGCATGACATATGGGACCCCCATGGACACTGACAGTGACCAAGGACCATGCAGTTCAGGAATGGGCCGATAAACGTGACATACACTGGCATTTCCACCTGCCTTACGACCCCACTGCTGCCAGGCTAATGGAAAGGGTGACTGGGCTACTTAAACAACAATTGAGATGGGAACTCGCTCTCTCAACATGTGGGCCAGGAGACTAACTCAAGCCCTAGGAGCTATAACTGAACATCCCAGGAGCAATCATCCCAGTGCCGACGCCACGTTAACCCAGAGGAAACTAGTCAACACAACCGGAGTTCAACAGTTGCCCACCAAAGGACCGTTGCCAACTACCGGTCAGGACAACAACTCGCTTTGGCCCTGGCCACAGGATCTAACCCCAGGTGAACACGTTATAAAATGGTCCTGAGACTGGCAGGTAAGCCCCTTGTGGTTTGGGTTTGCTGCCTCGTGGGGAATCGGATTAGAAAGGGACCTACAGGTTTTACCTGTCTTCTACCTGCACTCCTCCTGCAGTGCACCTCTACACACCTGACGCCAGGGATATCGCAGAAGAGGGGTGGACCAAGTTCGTAAGGGTGGTGCAGGGTATGTACGCGTAGACTGTATGGTGAAGCCATTTAAGACGGCTATTCTCTTGCTCTCTGTACATTCACTGCTTGCCCAGTCCCTGCTTCACTCACGTGACTATTCAATCCTCTTTATCAGAGGGCTTACTCAGTCCTGATGAGCCCACCTGACGTCAATTCCCTCTATAAATGGTAGCCTCCTTCTCCCCTGAGTAGTGGAGACTGCTTCCGTGTCCTGCCTGCCGAACAAGGTGGGGTGTGGCTCCAGGACCCTTCGTATAAGATCCCCTGTCCAGACACCACTGACGTCTCTGTCGCTGTCTCTGGGCTCTTCCTTCGGTCTCGAGGCTGGACAACTACAAGGCTTGCGGCCTGCGGGGTGCAGCCCGACAGATAACATGAGATTTGTGCCCTTAGAGGCAGGTCTCTAGAGGATTCTAAAAGCAATCACCACAGGACTGGCAGGGCCGGGGGCACCAATGCACCGAGCACCACTTTTGCTGGTGACTGGTGGCATGAGTGAGTGAAGCCAGGCCCTGGCTTCTGAGGACGGGGCCTAATCTTTTCACCCACATCTGAAGTGGATCTAGCCTCGTGCATTGGGCAACTACCATGTTTGTTCCCCTGGTTCTGGCCCCTCTCCCGCTGGGAGGCTGTGGGCCTGGCCCCCTGGGAGGGAAGCTTGGGCCTGTAGGTGGTGATGCTTCCTCAAACAGCTGCATCTCCTGAGGCACACCCACCTGGCAGCTCCTGCCTCTAGTAAGGGGCATCTAGGAGGCTTGCTTTCTCCTGGAAGGAGGATGGTTGGGAAACGTGACACCATCGCAACCGGTTTATCTTGACGCTGAAGGGAGCCCAATCTCATTTAACTCAGGATTGATATGTGGTCCCTCCTGAGTCCGAGGAAAGAAGGTGGAGTCTGCCTGAAGCCGTGGCCACCTGCACTTAGAGTCTGGGCTGATCCTGCTTTTCAATAGAGTGGGCTCCATCCAGTCAAACTTCAGTGAGAGTGAGGGAGAGCAAGAGAGCTTACACACCATGATGCAGCAGCAGTCAGATGGGGCTGCACACACATAGGGAGGCCGAGGAACGCCGAGAATGCAAAGGATGCACAGTCCGGTGGTTTTTCTGGAGGACCTGCGAGACGGGCTGCATCGCTAGTGGGCTACTGTTGGGGGAAGCACGGGTCCTTACAGCACCACGCCCATGGTGCTCAGGGAACCCCAGAGGAGTTAGTGCCCTCTCTGCACCACTCCCCCTCCATCCTCCTCCCCCTAGTTCCAGTGGATTCTGCCTGTTGAGTGCCGGGCCACCATGGCCTGCGTGGCCTGATGACCCTTCCAGAAAGAAAGACAGTACTTTTCTCCAACTTTGAGAGATCCACTGACTGCTAAAGAAAGCTTAAAGTACCACAAACAAGCTCAGAGAGGAAAAGAGCCAGAACTCTTCGGTAGAAAATCAGGGGGCCAAGGCACAGGACGACCTTCTCACCACCCCAGGGAGCTAGGAATGTGGAAAGCCACCACCTACAGCTCCAGGCAGTGGTGGTGACTGGGTGGCGTGTGACTGTTCAGAGTATGGGTTGGTGGGCTTTCCTTCAGGAGACGACGAGGGACTCTAAGTACATATTGATAGTTAATTTTCTCTACAAAGCATACTCTGTCCTCCAGGCTCCTTGATTTCATAGCAAATCGCACTTTTTTGGGCCCAGATCTTTATCTCGTGCATGCACGAGCACGTGTGCGCGCACACACTCACACACACTGACTTAGAAAACTGGGAAGTGTCAACCACTGAAGCAAAGTAAATATCTGTCTCCTTGTCGATGGAAATAAGCCAGCTGATAGTTTTGGGTTTTTTAAGTCGGCCTGATCAAGCTAGCTGACTCTGAGCAAACGGCTCCGCCTTTGTGGGCTCGGCTCTAGCCCCCATCAGATGGGGCTGCTGCAGAAAATGTAGGGAGGCCGAGGAACACTGAGCATCAGTGGGAGGATGTCCAGCTCTCGGAAGCAGGGAGAGTCTGAGCATCTTTCAGGTGGAGACTGGGCCTGGCCACCAGGCAGCCCGACTTCCTCAGGCTGCAAACACTCGTGATGGGGCTCCCAGTAAGCCCTCTTCCCTCAGTTGGATAATGTGTACTCAGCCCCTAGGAAGGGTGACTGGTCCTCCCCCTTACCTCTCCTGACCCCAAGGACAGGTCAGGGGGCAACAACCCCTCTAAAAGCGAGGTCAGTCATGTATGGGCATCTCAGTCGTTTAATCCACTGGGTGCACGTGTTCAGACATTTCTGGGATGACTCTTCTAAGGATCTGTTTACGTGAGAAATAGGGGAGGAACTGAGGAGGGTCATGGGATTGGTGGCGTATCAGTTACCTATCACCGTGTAACAAATTAGCCTAAACCCAGCAGCTACATTCCTGTGAGGCAGGGAGCTGGGAGCAGCTTATTTAACTGGGCGGTTCTGGCTCAGGGTCTCTCGTGAGCTTCAGTCAAGCTGTCAGGTGGTGCTGCCATCATCTGAAGGCTTGACTAGGGCTGTAGCATCCACTTCTAAGCTCACTCATGTGGCTGTTGGCCGGAGTTGCAGTTCATTGCCCGGTGGGCTACTTACGGCACAGCAGCTGGTTTACCCAGAGTGGGAAAAGAGCAGCTACCGCGTCTTTCACAGCCTAATCTTGAAAGTGACACACCATCACTCGCTTCTGTTGAAGTGATTCACCGCCTTATTCTACTGCACGCAGAGACCAACCCTAGTATAGTATGGGAGGGGACGAAGCAACGGTGAATGCCAGGAGGCAGGGACCATTGGGGGCTATCTAGGAGTCTGGTTGCCACAGATGGGAAAATAACAGGAATAAGGGCCACTATCTCCTTCCAAACCACTCCAGGACGACCTATGAGATCACCCCGATTGGGGAAAGAGAAGTAGAGAAGCTTGAATGGAGAATGCCATTTCACGGGGCTATTCGTAGCTTAACAGAAATACCCTGAAGACAATCTAATCCCCATTGCCTTCTTTCCGTGCTTTTATGCAATCTTCTCAACTTCCTCACCACGTCAATCAATCCCTGCCAGGCTGGGAAGTGAGTGCCCAGTGTCGGGTGAGTTGCAGTCTGGGGGTTTCTCCCGCATGTAGTGAACGGCTATGTTGCATTTTCTGAGCGTTCTGAATTTGGTCACTGGTAAATCAATTCCATGAATGAACTGATATCGTCCAGGTCTTGCACCCACCACTGAGGAGCCTCCCCTCCCCTCTCGTCTCCTCCAGAGGTACACTGGGAGCCTTACTTGGGGTGTGATGGGAAAAGCTGAGGGCAGGGGCAGGGTGTGGTCACACCAGAGGAAATGGAATTTAATGCTGTGGAGGAAGTTTCAGAGGGAGAGGTGGCGCCCTCACACTGCTGGAAAGGGCACAGGAAACAATGGTGCCCAAACGCCACGTCATCACTAGGAGAGAACTGACCACAGGGCCTTTGCCTGGGTCCCCACAGAAATATGATTTCTTGGATTTTCAGCATGCTCCACCCTCTCCACCTCTCAAGCAGATGCTTCCAGCTTTCTGCTGAACCTAGTCCCTGTCAAAGACCACTTCCTTCCAGGTTGCTGGAAGGTCAGGGACGTGTCTGCTGTAAGGAAGCTGCGGGGAAGCGCCTTAGTCGGGCAACAGTGGTGTGGGGCCCCGTCAGATGCAGCTGTCTGGTTTGGGATCACACGTCCTGATGCCAGTGGGTCAGGATCCCTTTTTCTTCTCTATCGCTCCCTGCTCATCAGCCCGGCACTCAGTCTGGACATGGAGACGTCAAGTGTGCAAAAAAAGAACAAAGCACTTAAGCTGATAAATGCCAATAGCTTTGCTGCATGAAATGGCCCCAACTTGACCTGAGCCCACCCTCTCCCCTCCCCATCCAGGCTTGGCTGCCACCTGCGTGCAGCAGGAGGGGCCCCCGGCCTGTCACGCCCCACTCTACCCTCCGCAGCACTGATGGCCCCAGTGAGGAGTCTGATGCTGGGCCTTCCATTTTCATCATCACTGAGGGCAGATAAAAGTGTCCACATTCAACATACATACACCACTATGTATAAAATGGTAACTAATGAGAACCTACCGTATAGCACAGGGAACTCTACTCAAAGCTCTGTGGTGACCTAAATGGGAAGGAAATCTAAAAAAGAGGGGATATATGATACCTAAAGCCGATTCACTTTGCTGTACAGCAGAAGCTAACACAACATTGGAAAGCAACTCTACTCCAAAAACATTTTTTTAAAGAAGTGTCCACACTGAGTCTGAAGCTGCTGCTTCTCAGGTCAAATGTCAGGAAACATGGGCATTCTGAGCGCCGAGGACTCACAGCACTCCTCAGGGAACAAGCTGACGTCCAGCCCCACCACCCGCCCCTGAGAACCCGCCGTCATCAGCTTTCCCTCCGTCACCCTCCGTCTTCACTCCGACTCAGGGTACAGGCATTAGAAAGACACTGAGTCAAAAAGCAGAAAGCACGAATGCCAGGAGGACCCACGGGCATCCGCGACGAGGATGGGGGAGGGGAAAGATCAGCGTGTGTGGATTTACTGGCCGGCGAGGGTCAGCTCCGTGGCCTCCCAGATGAATGAGGATGGGGCTGCACTGGCTGCTGGAAGCTTGAATTGAAGAGTGAACCCCTCCCAGGCTGGACAGGAGATGGTGAGGGGCCTGGCTGCAGAGCCCAGGCCCCTCACACGCTTGCTCTAGGCCTCTCAGCCCCGTAACTGCCTCCACCCACTCTCCACTCTAAGGGGCTTCCTCGGTGTCTTAGCGAGCCAGTTACTTTTCTAGTAGTTCCCAACTTATAGTCAAAAAGGCTATCTCATTTGGAACCCTTTCTCATCTGTTTCTAGGTAGAGTCTCTTAGAAACACTCTAGAAATCTTACAGCTGCCAAGATGCTGCTTGCCTTATCCCCGTTTTCATTAAGCCAGGAACCACCGTGTTTCCTGAATTCATTAAAACAAAATAAGATTGCACCTGAGAACCGAACAATCCGAGGGGTACAGACAGAGTGACCCATGGTGCTCTAGGCCCTTTGGAGGAGTAACCGGTCACAGGTTTTGGTGCAGTGGATCTGCTAACTGAACCCAGCAACCCATCGGTCAGTAACGTTTACTCGACACCCAGAGAAGGGAAGGCACAGTGTTTGGTGCTTACAGTGGGAAAGAAAATAGAGGATAGGATTAATGTTTAAAACACGGGTCATCAGCAGGGCGAGATACGGGAAGTCCATAGAAAAGAACTCAGCTAACTTGTAGGACCACACGGTCAGCCAGCCAACCAACCAATGCATCAATCAACAGTGTCCAACTGATTCATGGTAACCTGTACCAGCCCAGCACTGCGGACCCAACAGGCTGAGTCAAGTGCCGAACACGGCTCTCAGGAGCTCATGTCCAGCAGGCAGGTCAAGCCCTGGGTGCATCTCAGAACCGACACACTCCCTGGCTGGTTTCTCTCCTGGGCTTTCTGGATGCTGTGTCACACCACACCCGGGCCTGCTACAGTGGCAATGAACTTCACTCAGACCAAGGTGTTGATCTAATTTTCATATTTCCCCAGCCAGCCTGAGAGAGAAGGAAAAAAAAAAGAGAGAAGCCAAGGGGTTTGGGGTGAAGTGTCAGGAACATGAGGAAGAAGAGAGAGAGTATCTGGGAGCGCCCACATGATACATGATACCAAAGAGCTATCAATCACTGAAAGGATGGGGCCTCAGGGGCGGCCAAGCTGATGCAACTACGCCATAAACTGCCCATCCCCGATTTCCATCCTCTTAGCAACTGAATACCCTCTGGACAGGGTGGACATTCGCTCCCCACCTGATCTGGCTGTCGTCACTCTACTTCATGGCTAACGGCTACACGTATACATTCGTGTACCTACCACGGGGGAGCTGGCAAGGAACGGTGGAGGGACTGATGAAAATCCATCTATAGAGAGCAACCCACCGCTTCTGTCACCTTATGACACGCTCAGCCAAGAACCTCTAATGACTCCCCATTGCCGACTGCAGTAATTCTTATCACAGTCGCCAGATGTTCAAGGAATAACTTGATCTGGGCTTACATTTTCTGTCCGCTATTACATCCATTAAGAATATCCCCCTTGTTGAGTCAACCCCGCCCTTTATCTGTAAACCATGCTCTTACTGCCTCAAGCTCGTGCTCCCGTCACTGCCTCAGCCTACAATGCCCTTTACCCGCTTTGTCCCAGCATCCTTTAAGGCCTGGCCCAATCCCAATGTTTCCCTGTAGCCTTCTTCAATGTTCTGGGCCCTCTTTGTCTAAATACTTCTTACCCTTAGCTCTCACAACCTCAGTCAGCACTTGGCAAGGCACCTTGGTTCACAGTTCACTGTTCCCCGTTCCACACCCTTCACCCTTGCCCGCCAGTGAGATTACGCACTTCTTACAGTGGCCTTGTCTTCTACGCTGCCTGCTCCTCCCCAACCACACTTGCAACTTCCATATCACCAAGCTCTAACTGCACAGAAGAGGCTGATCAATATTTAACAACTTAAAATTAAATCCCTTCATCTGTTGATGGACACTTAGGTTGCTTCCATGTCCTGGCTATTGTAAATAGAGCTGCAGTGAACATTGTGGTACATGACTCTTTTTCTTTTTTTGTGGTACGCGGGCCTCTCACTGTTGCGGCCTCTCCTGTTGCAGAGCACAGGCTCCGGACGCGCAGGCTCAGCGGCCATGGCTCACGGGCCCAGCCACTCCACGTCATGTGGGATCTTCCCAGACCAGGGCACGAACCCGTGTCCCCTGCATCGGCAGGCGGACTCTCAACCGCTGCACCACCAGGGAAGCCCTACGTGTCTCTTTTTGAATTATGATTCTCTCAGGGTATGTGCCCAGTAGTAGGATTGCTGGGTCGTATGGTAGTTCTATTTTTAGCTTTTTAAGGAACCTCCATACTGTTCTCCATGGTGGCTGTATCAATTTACATTCCCACCAACAGTGCAAGAGTGTTCCCTTTTCTCCACACCCTCTCCAGCATTTATTGTTTCTAGATGTTTTAATGATGGCCATTCTGACCGGTGTGAGATGATATCTCATTGTAGTTTTGATTTGCATTTCTCTAATGATTAGTGATGTTGAGCATCCTTTCACGTGTTTGTTGGCAATCTGTATATCTTCTTTGGAGAAATGTCTATTTAGGTCTTCTGCCCATTTTTGGATGGGGTTGTTTGTTTTTTTGATATTGAGCTGCATGAGCTGCTTGTAAATTTTGGAGATTAATTCTTTCTCAGTTGCTTCATTTGCAAATATTTTCTCCCATTCTGAGGGTTATCTTTTGGTCTTGTTTATGGTTTCCTTTGCTGTGCAAAAGCTTTTAAGTTTCTTAGGTCCCCTTTGTTTATTTTTGTTTTTATTTCCATTTCTCTAGGAGGTGGGTCAAAAAGGATCTTGCTGTGATTTATGTCATAGAGTGTTCTGCCTATATTTTCCTCTAAGAGTTTGATAGTGTCTGGCCTTACATTTAGGTCTTCAATCCATCGACAGATGAATGGATAAAGATGTGGCACATATATACAATGGAATATTCGCCATAAAAAGAAACGAAATTGAGTTATTTGTAGTGAGGTGGATGGACCTAGAGTCTGTCATACAGAGTGAAGTAAGTCAGAAAGAGAAAAACAAATACCGTATGCTAACACATATATATGGAATCTAAGGAAAAAAGAAAAAAAGGTCATGAAGAACCTAGGGGCAAGATGGGAATAAAGACACAGACCTACTAGAGAATGGACCTGAGGATACGGGGAGGGGAAAGGGTAAGCCGGGACGACGTGAGGGAGTGGCATGGACATATATACACTACCAAACGTAAAATAGATAGCTAGTGGGAAGCAGCCGCATAGCACAGGGAGATCAGCTAGGTGGTTTGTGACCACCTAGAGGGGTGGGATAGGGAGGGTGGGAGGGAGGGAGATGCAAGAGTTATGGGAACGTATGTATATATATAACTGATTCACTTTGTTATAAAGCAGAAACTAACACACCATTGTAAAGCAATTATACTCCAATAAAAATGTAAAATAAATAAATAAAAATTTTAAAAAGGAAAGGAAATAAATCCCACTGACTACGGATCATCATATGGAAAGGAAGTCATATTACCACCAATATTCTTTATATTATTTGCACCAACTTCTACAACGTAAGCATCAGAGATACCATGGTGGTTCTCTACCAACCCTTTCATTTTACTTTGACGTGAGAAAACTGAAGCCCAGAGAGTATAGTTATTCCCCAAAGGTCACACAGCCCAAGACCCCAAGTCTCCTGCTTTCTAGATCAATCATCCCACTGCACCAGGTTGAATTCTGCGCACTCTCCACCGACATGGATCTCCACGAATGGGACTGGAAAGGTGAACATTCGTGATGTTTGGTTGTTTCCACTGTTACCTGTACTACAAAGCACTCAAAAAACTCAAGGTTCTCTTCCTGGCAGTATATTTCTAGTTCATTTTCACTAAGGAAATAACCAAAGCATTAAAACAACCTCCACTAACAGCTAATTGCCTGTCTCCTCTGCAGTTCCAAATGTCTCTAGTAATTGTAAAATCATGCCATCGAGCTAGGAGTTTCCTTTGAGGAGTTTTATGGCTTCTCTTAAAGAAGTTGCTTTTGATTTATGCTGATCATGTCTGACAGCCCGCATTTTTCTTAATAATAATCGTAAATAAGCGAGACAAGGTCACCCAGCCTGCAAGGAGCATATCTCCACTGCCGTATCCATTATGGAGCCTGGGATCTACGGCAGCTGCTCACAGCAGTCCGATGCCCTCGGCACTCTCTATTAAATCCCATCTCTGGCACCCAGACGGGTGCTTTGATTTTACACAAACAGCCTAACCTAACAAGGGACCCTCGAGAACAGCATTTACAAAAGGAGGCAGCAGCAAATAAGGACACGTGTAGAGCCTGTGGTCCACTCTCCAAGTGGTAAGTTTAGCTTTTCTTCCTCTTTACTCCAGCGTAACAGCCAAACCAAACAATACAAGTCAAAAAAAGAGTAAAGCTATTGAAAGAATAAATTGGATTGGTAGATTCAAGATGCTAAATTAGAGTACGTGAAAGCACTCTGTAACACTCAGACTCATGTGAGAACATGGCAAACGTCACACGATAATCTGGACTTTGAAGACCAAGGCTGGGTAGATTGTAATAATAAGGTTTAACAACCGAGTACGGGGAAGGCCAGATTTTTTTTTTTTTTTTTTTTTTTTTTGTCAAAGGCTCTGGCTTAGGTAAACTTCTTTGCTATTTTTAGTAACTGCTATCAATACACTTGAATGCCCTTGACCCTGAAAATAGGACCCAACAGCTGTCATGTTATACTGAATGGATTTCTGTTCTCCAACTTGTCTTATCCAGGGGGTTCTGCTCCCAGGTCTGCTGCTGAGACTCAGGGCTGAGGGTCTGAAGTAGAGCACCGTCAGAATAGATCAAAGCCCGACGCATACACCGCCTGGGAAATAAAGACATCGAAATTCTGACAGCCATGATGACTCCTGAACATGCTGGGAGGCCAACCTCCTCATCGTATTTCACGATCCGTGATGGGGTGGGTGAATGGGGCGATCTACATCATAACGTCTAGAATTACAACATGACTGCATGGGTCCCTTGAGGTTAGTTTCTTTGATTTGAGGCAAACAAATGGCTTATGATGTGCATTGACCACAGTCCCTACATTTGGACCGGAACATTCCAGAGTCTGCACTTGCCTGTGGTGTGACAGTGAAGCCCTCCGTGGCTCTGTCCCCAGCAGGTGACAGGCGGTTGGGGACAGGGGCACCCATCCCCGAGTCCTGGGGCCCGCCCTCCGCCCGTCGATGCCCGGGCCCGAGCCTACCTGAGTTGGCACGCTTCTTCGGGGCTTTGAGGCTGCGGCAGCGCCCGCCCACGGAGCTGCTGTTCTCGCTCATGGAGTCCTGGGCGGACGACGCGCTGCCGGTGGCCTCGCTGTCGCGCATCATGCTCTCGTAGCCGCTGCTGCCGCCGCTGTGGTAGAAGAGCGCCGTCTTGCCCATGGCAGGCGGCAGCTCGCCGCTCAGCACGCTGCTGTTGTCGCTGCCGTGGCCGCTGCTGCAGCGGTGGGGCCTGCGCGGCGGCGTGATCTTGCTGTAGGGCGAGGGCAGCGGGACGGCGGGTGGCGGGCGCTCGTCGGCGGTGGCCGCGCGCTCCTCCGCCTCGGGCCCCGCGCGCCCCGGCGGCCCCCGGGGCCCCGCGCCGCCCTGCAGCAGCTCCGAGATGCGTCCGTTCACCGCCCGCAGCGGCAGCTTGGACGCCAGGCCCGAGCCCCGGCTCCGGCTCAGCGATTGGGTGGACCAGGACATGTGCTTCCCGCCGGGGGGCGGGCCGGAGCTCTGGCCCACCGCCTGCGGCAGGGACTTGGTGGAGAAGCTCAGGGTCTTGGTGGTGGAGGTGGACAGGCTGCGGGCCTTGGGGCTGGCCAGGAGCAGCTTGCTCACGGCGGAGATCTTGGACTGGCTGGCCTTGGGCGAGGCCCCGGCCGACTGCGCGGGTCCCGGGTTGGTGGGCGAGGCCCCGGCGCTGCGGCCCGGGCTCCTCCCCGTGCGGGGCATGGTGCTGTCCTTCCCCGCGTGCAGCCTGGAGCTCACGGAGGACAGGCTCTCGGCCCTCTCCAGCGAGAGGCATTCGTAGTGGCTGACTGTTGTCCTGCCGAGAGAGTTGGTCCTGCTGGCCAGCTGCTCCAATTTGGCACCGAAGAGCTTGCTGCTGCAGCTGCCGCCGGCATCCTTCGTCTTGCCGCTGGGCTCGTCCGGGAAGCTGGCCGCGAAGGGCGCCGGTTGGTTCAAGGGGCTGCTGGAGTTGCTGCTGCAGGCGCTGTGCTGGGGGCTGGCCCGGTTCTTCTGGTCCAAGCTGGACTTTCGGACAGGGGGCAGCGGGGGAGTCCCTTTGGGCCGAGCCAGGACACAGTGCTTGGGTGACGCCACCTTCCTCTCCAGGGTGGCCTTGGAGGGCTGGGTGCTGGAAGCCGGGCCGATGCCGTTGGTCTCGGCAGGGCAGTGGGAGAAGAGGCTGTCCGGTTCCTCCTGCCGGCTGGCTTTCTGAAAAGCCCTGGGAAGGCTGCTGGACTTCAGGCTTTTGTTGAGATGCACAGGGCTCTGGGCAGCCACACTGGGCAGGGCCGTCTCACAGCCGTCCACAACCCTCCTGAAGTTGTCGGCCACGGGGGAGGCAGATACCTCACCGCTGCTGCTGCTGAGCCCGTCGCTGGGGCTGGCCTTCCTGTCCTGTTCCGCTCTGGCCTCGGGCTTTGGGGGGCCTGGGGCAGTCTCGTGCCTCATCCCTGCTTCGTGGGGATAGGCATTCTCTTTTTTTACCTCCTCTTCTCGTTTCAGCCAGGGGTCCTCAAATTTCATCTCTTTCTTTGCACCACTTTCCTTGCTCTCCTGAGACCGGGCTGCTTTGGGGACTGAGCTGACGGTGGCAAGGGACGCCTCGGGCTCTTGGACGTTCCGGGGGCTCACGGCGATGCAGGGGTAAACCGTAATGTTGGTCTTCATGGGGATGTACCCTTCGCAGTTGCTCAGGCTGGCCGTATTAGAGATGGTGACCATGGCTTTGCCCAGCGTGGATATCTTGCAGCCTTTGATGGGGGTTGCTTTGTTGAAGGAGTCGTCCCCCATTTCCGACAAGATGAGCAAACTGTTGGGGCCCTCCTTGGGTTTCTCTCGGCACACCACAGCGGTGTCCTGCATGCCGCTGACGAACTCCGAGGCCGGTGGATCTGCCATTGCTTCCCCGTGCCCGAAACACGTCTGGGCTATGAAACTGTGGCAGGGCGGCTCGCTGTCACTGCCTGTGCTCATCTCACTCAGCCAGGAGCTGATGGAGGAACGCCTGCTCCCTGTCTCCCGGGCCTTCTCATCCAGGTTGAGTTTCGGGAGGGGCAAGAACTGCGTGATGCTGACCTCGGAGACGGGAGCCACGTTTGAGTAGCACTCGAGGTCCTCGCTGACGCTGCCGATGATGCTGACGGGCCTGGAGCCCGAGGCCAAGGCCTGCACCGAGCAGTCGCTGTTGAAGCTGATGATGCTGGTGGGGCGGCCGCCGCCCAGGACCCCGCTGATGGTCAGCTCCTCCACCAGCGTGAACACCAGCTCGTCTTCACCGTTCAGCTCCAGGGGCTGCTGCACCGTCACCATCGTGGTGCTCCGTATCTCCCTCTTGGCATCTGCAGAAGGGGCTGCCTGATGTTCGGCGTCCACAGGGGTTTCTGGGAACCCTTCACTCCCGGTAGACATGGATTTCTTCAAAACCTGGGGGCTCATTCCGACCGGGGGGGTACGTACCTCGGGCTGCAGCAGGGACTCACTAGATACCACGCCCGCATCCTTGCTGAA
The DNA here is from genome assembly GCF_963924675.1 of Phocoena phocoena. NCBI lineage: Eukaryota > Metazoa > Chordata > Mammalia > Artiodactyla > Phocoenidae > Phocoena > Phocoena phocoena. Next base: position 161,468,251 of record NC_089219.1, on the reverse strand, counting down.
GGTGGGCAGGGGGGCGGGAGAAGGCAGGACACCCTTCTGGGTGTAGACTTTGCACCTCTGGGAAGGAGAGCTGGCCGGCTTGTACTCTGAGGTCTTGGACAGGCTGGCGATGCCCAGCCTGGGGGAGCCCATAGGCCTGGGCTTGCCTTCTACAAAGCCACAGGAGTTCAGGCTTTCCCGGCTGCTCTGGAGGCTGGGGCTCTGCACGAGCTGGGAAGAACCGTGCTGGCTGCTGCTGCCCGGGATGCTTCTGGGTGAGGCAGGGGTGGGGCTGTTGGTGAGCCATGCAGCAGGGACCGGGGAGTGATTCCCCTGCACCTTGGAGCCCGGGGGCTCACTGCCTTCTCTGGCTGTCAGCTGGCCATCTGACCCATCATCTTCCTTATCAGACTCACAGAGTGGGCTTGCCCCAGCTGTTTGGCTTAGCGGGACACTCTTGCTCGCAGGCTGTGCCCCAAACTGGGCCGGCAGCTCTTCGAAAGGGAACGTGCTGGACTCCTCGCTGCCGTCAATGCAATCTAGCCTCTCCTGCAGCTCGGCGAACGTGTTGCACTTCAAGCAGTCCCTTTCCGATTTGCTGGCCGCGGCCTCTCCGGCCTCCGTGGACCGGCTGTCACCCCTGGCCGCCTTCTGCAGGGCCGGCACGATAGGGACAAAATCTGGAGGCCCCTCGTTGTCGGTGAGCTCCTTGTCAGAGAGGGCCGTGCCATTTGGCCCAATGTAGATGACCGTGTCGCAGGACTGCTCGCTGCTGGAGGAGTAGTCGGGGTCGCTGGACAGGTGAGGGATCGGGAAGTCTGACTCCACGGCGGCCCTGGCGTGGAAGGGTCTCAGCTGGGTGGGCCTGCGCATTCTGCCTTCCTCACAGGAGCTCTCTCCCCCGGAGGAGCTCGACGTGTACTGTGAGTGAGAGGGGAACCGTTAGTGTGGGCCGCCCTTCCAAGACAGCCCTCCCAGGGACCCTGACTTCATGGGGCAACTGGTGGAGGCCACTGGCTCTATACAGGCCATCCAGACCCCAGTGGGCCTCCCTGCTTCTGGGCTGTTACCGGGGGTGTGCCAGGCCAGGCACCCAAGCTATGCACGTCATGGCCTCATACTCGAAGGATAACCCCTGTGAGGCGCACTGGGGAAGCAGAGGCTGCTCATGAAATGGGGTGACCCGCCCAGGTCCCATCTGACTGCCTAAGGACTGAGGAGGGGTCACCAGTTGGCACACCCAAACCATTTGTGACAACTTGTGCCACGGAACACTGGAAAGATGTGTTTTTGACCAAAAAAAAAAAAGAAAGATACAAAAAGGAAAGCCCCCCACAAATCACCAGCTGGCTATGGACCAGAGTGACCACAATCATGATTATTTTCTCAAACGTTCTTGTCACACCACCACTGTCCTGGCTTTGCCTCGGCCTGAGAAAACGAGCCCAGTGGTTTCTAGCAGACTCTGCATCAACCAGAAACCATTGAATTAACATGACAACACCCAGCAGCCCGAGAATGCCTCCTGGAAATGCAAGGGAAGTAGGGCCACCTGAGCAAGGAGGGGTCAGTCAGTTGAAGGACCAAGGTAGGCAAGAGATAAACTATGAATAGTTCCCGTCCCTCTCAACATTTTCAAAGTAGCAATCCATTTAAACTATCTAAAGTGGACCAAGTACTCCCTGTTAGGCGTCCAGGCTGGATGACCGAGGAAAGCACCAGCGGTGCGGAGGGGAAGTGACTTCAGTATCGGCCAGAAGGGGCTCCTGCCCCAAGGTGGTTGCTGAGCCGGGCCAGCGGCAGCCAGCCACACTCACCACGCCCCTGGTGCTGGGGGATTCGAAATATTGATTTGACTCTTTCTGACTCAGTTCCAGGGCAGGGCTACGAAAGCTCCTTCAGCCACCCGCACCCCTGCAAGCTCCTTACCTTCGTTTTCTTCTTCTTCATCCTCAACACTCTCGAGGCAAGCTGGATGGTGGACAGGGTTTCGGCATAGTTCCCGGCGGCGGCCGAGATGTGAGCGATCATGGTCGTGCGGCAGTTCACGTTCCCCAGGGACTCCCGCAGTAGCATGGTGAGCTTGCTTTCTCTGCCAACAAAGTGAATTAAGGCTGCATTAGCGGGCCGTGCTTCACTTTGGCTGTCAGGGAAGGGCTTCAGGCCCCTACGTGGCTTGTTGTGGGCAGTGGGTTTTTTTTTTTCCCCGTTTTTAAAATGGCATCTTCTACACGAGGCTATTTGTAGTTGACAGCTGAGCAAGTGCTTCCAACCCCAAGGATGGAATTCATGCAAAACACCTCCCCTGGCACCACCGTCCTGGCTGTGATGGGGTATTCCTGTGTGTCGGCGTGTGTGCATATGACATTGCACGTAATGAGACCTGGGAATAGAAATGAGAGGAAGGGACGGAGAGAGAACAGCTCTGTGATCGGTGATTCGGCGTGCTAGCTGCACACCCGGCCCTTCTTTGCAAGTTTCTGCACCAGGCAATCCCCACCACAAAGAGCAGTTCCCCAGCCGTGAACTTGTATTGAAGATCTCTGGGTTTGTAATACATACAAGGTTTCTTTTGCCAAGGAGTTGCACCCACTTTATTGCCATTGTCTCTTAACCCCTATCTGCACACGGTAGTGATGAAGGAAAATGTATTCATATTCCTGATTATTACTGGGGACACACAGACATAGGCCCGAGCACTCACTCAATCAGCAACAGAAAGCAGAACTTTCTAGAAGGGACTCCTCTGGGGACTTTGCAGGTGCTGCGTGGGGCCAGTGCCCTGAGGGGTGATAACGAGGCCCAGGAGTTTACAGATGGTGTTTCTAGGCTCTTTAAAAAGTGGTCTGGAGGAACGGGTCATGTTTTTCCATTCCTATACTTGTCCCAACATTCTTCCTGCCTTGCTTTTAAGAGGCTTCTGCTTACGTCATCATCTTACCTGCTGCCAAATGTCACTTCATCTCTGGAGACTCCCCTGATCCCAAAGGCTGAGGGAGACTCTTTGCTTCCCATGCCCCGTGTTGAGTTTATTTTGCCAGATGAGAGGGGTTTGTCCTCACGCCCGTGTCCGCATCAGACTCTTAGCCAGACATCCCCTCCTTTCCCCCCCACCCCGCCAACTCAGCTCTCTGGAGAGAGACTGTCCAGCTCAGGAGACTCAGTGTGACATGTAGGCCGCTGTCAGCAGAGATTAGACCTTGGAGACAGGAAACCACTTCACATGTGACCTGCATCAGGCCTTCAGGGAGGAAAGACTGGTGTAAGAGCAATAGTTTTCCCTTTCCGTCTGGGACCAATTAAGGTGTCAGTTCAGGGATACTGGGCTCACTAAGGCTCAGTGCCAGGGCAATTTAAAAATATATCAGGGTTTCACTTCGAGCAAAATAATCAGTGATAAAAGTGATGGAAGGAGAGTGCTATGGACTGAATGTTTATGTGTCCTCCAAATTCATGTGTTGAAACCTAACGCCCCAAGTGATGGTATCTGGAAGTCGGACCTTGGGGGAGGTGATTAGGTCATGAGGGTGGAGCCCACATGAGTGGAATTAGTGCCCTTATAAAAAAGACCCTGGAGAGTTTCCTTGTCCCTTCTGCTATGTGAGGACACAGTGAGAAGACAGCTGCCTGTGAGCCAGGAAGCGGGCCCTCACCAGACACAAATCCGCTAGCACCTTAATCTTGGATTCCCAGCCTCCAGAACTGTGAGAAATAAATGACTGTTACCTAAGCCCCTCAGTCTATGGTATTCTGTTATAGCAGCCTGAACTGACTTGGACAGAAAGGTAAGTGGGGTGTGGAGGAAGAGACCTCCAGCCCTAGCTCCGGGCTCTAAACATTTAACTTCCTTCAAAATGTCTGTCAGGAATATCATGGACATCACCAGAGCTGATGACCAGATGGGGAAGTCAAGTCCCATTCCTGGCACACATTCTCAGCAGAGACACTGCACCTGGATGAGATTAGGACTTTGTCTTCCATATGGGAAGTGGAAGATAGATTCTATTAGGGTTAAGTTGTGATCATATATGGTTAATTCTTATCATTCATGATAGTTATTTTTGTTAAGTCTCCATGAACACTGAATTACTGAATGCTGAGCCATGCTCCTAGAGGAAATACATGATTTTAGGTTCCTGAGATCCTCTGGTCACAATATTTCATCAATGGATCAATACATAATCTTGTTTTATGTGCATATCTGTTTAAAGACACCTTAATTTCTATTTCTTATAAATAATGAATAATATGTACTTTCTATATAATAAAACACGAGCTGAGAAGGGTTGAACATTTCCCTGACCCTGGGTAACATGACCATAAATTTCTTGGGCTTTAAGCCTTATGGTATTTTCCACTATGCTTTTTAAAAAGAAACTGGTCATATTGTGAATCCACAAATACAGCCCGTTTCTACAGCTTCATTATGCACTTTAGACGTAACCTGAGTACTTTCCAGAGCAGTCTGATATACATCGGTGAATTTCCTCTTCCTTTTTCTGGATGTGCCATATTGTTGATTCATTAACACTGAACTCACACCAACAGCACTATAATATATCTGAATGAAACTTCTCTAACACATATATTTTCTCTGTAAGGTACATCACAGCCTTCTTGCACTAAAGAACACTAGACAGCGCTGCAGCACTACACCTAGGGGCCTACTTTAAACAGTGAGATCACGAAAAAAGCACAGAAATACTAAAAACATGTGTCCCTAAATAGACTGCAAAAAGGACCCTTGTTCGCATGAAGAGCAGTGAAACAAGAAGGCAGGGCTGTTGCCTTGTCCAGTTTCAGCTGGGAACATGTGCATTGGGTGGCTCAGAGTTTTTGCTACTAAGCATGTCTGCAAATTATGGTAAAAGTATGGATTTTGAACATAATTCACAACATGGAATCTGCAAATGATTCCAAGGACCGACGGTACGATGACTTTCCTAATGATACGTCTTGTTCATCAGTTGCACCCTGCTGAAGGTACACCCCACTTATTTCTCCATGTGACCCCGTAAAGTCTTCAGGAAACGATACCAAAGACAGAATAAACAGATATAGCACTGTTATATCAAATTGTTTGCCCTGTGTATTTCCACATGTTTCCCCATTCATGAGTCAATCATAGGACAGTTTTATTTTTTTAAGTCCACATTGTTGGAAGAAGCCAGGGCATGTGTGTTGCTTGGCAACCAGCATTTTAGCTCTCCTTTGGAAAGCCAGTAAAACTGCCGGCAAGACTGTTTCATGTGGGCCTCTCTAGACTCTAAAACATACCTTATGGGAGTGAAAGATGGTGGCTATAAAGCTTTGGTTTTTTTCCACCTCTTCATGATCCTTTAACTTGGAACAAAGACAATTAAGTTGGGGAGGGAAGGTGAAAGAACGGACAAGGTACTAAAGGCTGCAAACTGTAGGTTTAACTCAGTGTCTTTGGGAGGAAACTAAAAAGGTTCAAAAGAGTTTCTAGGGCAGTGGTCAGCACAAACTCAGTTTGCACTCTGCACGCAGACTGAGGCTAGAGGAAGAGGAGAGCACAGGTGCAGAGCTGCTTGCCACTGAGCCTCAGGGCCGGGCTGGACGAGGATTTAGACTCGGGGGCCGTGTGGGAGAGATAGGTTGGGTGGGAGAGGAAAGCACTGGTGACGGAGCAGAGCTGACTGGGGTCTGGGAAGAACCATGCCGTTTTTTCAGGCAGCCATGTTCTATGCACACATATTCCCCCTCCCTCCCACCCCAATGGTACACACCTTTTAAAATGATTTTTGGAAAAATGTCTTACTTTTTAAAATAAGTCAACCTTTTATTAGAGCAAGAAGACACCAAAAAATGGCATAATGAGTAAATTTTAATTAATAATATTAATTTTACAAGAGAATGAAAGAGAATGTAGTACTCTAGGACAGGGGCTGACAAACTAAGGCCTGTAGGCCAAATCTGACCCGCTGCCTGTATTTGTAAACAAAGTTTTATTGGGACACAGCCACACCAATTTTTTAACATATTGTCTCTGGCTGCTTTCATGCTACAACAGCAGAGGTGAGTAGTTGTGACAGAGTCCATATGGCCCCCTAAAGCCACAGATATTTGCTATCTGGTCCCTTACAGAAAAAGTCCATTGACGCGTGCTATAGAGTAATGACATAAGGTGGTTTCATTTTATACAGAGTGCCAAAGAGTTACACACCAGAGCGCAAAGGTGTGTCTTAATTTCCTTACTATTCAATAATCTTGTTCTGATTTGATAGTTGTCTGTGTTGTCTTTCTCTCAGTTCAGATGTTTCATGAAGGGAGAGCTTTTAAAGTCAGCAGCATGGAAACAGGCAGAGGAACAAATGCTGGCTTTAGAAATCACTTGACCATCAGGACACAGCTACCAGTAACTGCCCCAGTCATTTCCTATGTGATGCAGAGCCTGTCCTTCTCAAGGGGGCTGTGAGGTTGCTCACCCTCCTTCAACTTGTTAACTCATGAATGTCCATAGTGGCTCACTCAAGAAGCATTTGGTGAGTTCCGACCATCAGGAAGCCACCCTGCAGACGCTGAGAACGTGCAAGGCAGAGAGCCTAGAGGACCTCAAGAAGCCCACTATCCAGGGAGGGAGACACATATGTAAACACACATACCATCCATTAAAGCTAACGACAGAAGAACAAATCTGAAACAGCACATGCTAAGGAAAGACCCTCAAGGCTGCGGGGTGTCTCCACCATCACTGTTAACTCCCTGATGGCTAGAGAACACCCAGACCTTGATGGTTATAGTGTGGTTCCGTCTCCTTGGCTGAGATTCTCCTACATAGCAGGCATCCAGGGATGTATGAGCTTGAGGTCCCCAAAACACCCAACAGAATTCTAAATTCCTTTCTGAAAGGACAGTCTGGAATCTCTAGCTCCTTGTTCTCTGACCCCGAGAGCTGGGAAACTCTCTCAACTGGTAATCTGGTACCGGGCCACCAGTGAAATGAGATGTCCAAAGTCACACATTTGCAATGTTGGCCAGGTAATTTCATAAGAAAAAAGCCATTCCTTTCATGAGAGCTGTTAAATATATTTCTTCCCCAGGAAGGAGGTAAAGAACTCTGGAAGTAGAAAGAAAGGCGTCTACGGACCACGTTCTTTTGAAGGAGAAAAAAGTAGTGAGCTCTGAATCGCCAGGTCGGGCAACCCAATTACGGCACCATGGGATGGCTCTTCCTCAAGGCCTGCTTCTTGGGAGAGAGAACCATAAATGTCCACTTACAGACATGGGTCTGTTGTCAAAAATGTGCCTCCTTTAATGCAAAAACAATGAGGGCACAGAAGAAAGCAAGATGAGTTCTGTTAATTCTTAATAAAATGAAAGGAAAGGAGCTTAGTTAATCTAGAAAACTAATTAATCTCCAGAACAATTTGCAAGAGAAGGATTCCTGTGGGCAGCAGACGTATAAATCATAAACACACACACATGCGTCCACCCAGGCATACACACAAGCATGCTCTTTTTTAGAAAAGGGAGACAGGGCTTGTTTATTTTTAAGCAATGCACCATTGGCATTCAAGAAGGGAAACCACACACTGAATTCTTACAGGTGTCAGGTATTCAGATCAAGATAACAACCAATGTTTACATGCCAAGAAAATGTTGGTATCGCTCACATGGTTAAGGATATGACCCTGGAACTACACTGCATTCTCGTACCTATCCCATTTTCTACCCACTTTACCTGTGAACTGCCAGACTGTATTGTAGAGCCCCAGACAGAGAGCTTGAGATGCTGGGCAAGAGTTGCCAGGGATCGAGCCAGCTCTAAGAGTTCTGATCTCCCAGCCTTAGCCCCCCAACACCAGGCCCCTGCATCTACCCACTGATCACCAGGGGAGAGGAGAGTGAAAAGGAACAAAGAACAGAAAGGAAAAGAAGGACCAGAGCTAGGCTAAAATCATGAACTCGGCCTAGTTTTTCGCTACTCTACACCCTTTCTCCCACTGACCCTGTCTCCTTCCATTCACATCCTATTGGTCTGTGAACATCCTCTTAGACTATTGCCTGAAGGGTCACCATTGTCCTCTGGAGACCAGCCCAAGGTCTGGGGACAAGGGTCCTAAGACACCAGCATCTATGGCCCATTGCTCCTGGCCAAGGTGTGCAAGATCAGTGCGGTTCTTTCTCTCTCATTAGAAAGCATTGTGCAGAGGGCAGACTGAGTCACCAGGGCCCCTGGGTGAGGGCGAACTCTCATGCCTCTGTCTGTCTTCTAGGTCCCAAGCAAGTATGTTTACTTGTGACACTACTGAGTTGTGACACTGAAATACATACATCCACAAGGGAAAAATCACTTCCCTTGCGTTTATTTATTTGTAAGGGATTGGTGGTGCCCTGTTCATGATTGTGTCACAGACATTCACATGTTTGGGAGAAGACATTACACGGCTCCTTGCTTGGGAAGCTGTCTGCTCTGCAGGAGTGGCCTTTTCTCAGCAATGTTCCCCTCAAGGATGCCAACATTTTAGAACATGAATTTTCTGGTTTCTGGTACTAGAGAACAGCCCAAACCTTGGTACAGGCCAAGCTATCCTAATGGCTTTTTCAAAAGGAGTTCATGAAGTTAAAGGGCTTTCTGCTCAGCTTCAGATATTACTCCATTTGTACTGCAAATGGCATAAGCAGGTCTGTGCTGTGGGATGCTGGGAAGGAGGGTGCGTAATCCTGGCAACCCTGATAGAGAAGCATGGTTCTCAGGTCTTCCAATGAGAGTAACTCTGGCTTGCAGAATAAAGTACTGGCGAAAATAGCTGCCTGTGTCTGGCACGTGTGTTGGAGGTGCCTCTGCCAGCACTGGCATGCAGCAGCGTGGGAGGTGATGAGACAGCTCATCAGAGGACAGCTTAGAAGAGGACCCGGAAGAGAACCACCCACTGCCAGCCGAAGGACCAGCCTTTGTGATCTGACTGATATGCTACCTGGTATGAGTTCACGCCTTACCCAACCCAAGACCACCTCTTGGTGGAGGTCCTACGAGTGGTCAAGGTTAACCTAACTGTTCTCTCTCATGGAGCTCTTTAGTAAAGACTATAGAACCCTTAGCACAAACAGCACCATTTGGGGACACCTCTGATGCAGGGCAATACATGGGAGAGATGCGTTCTCCCCATGCCATCCTGTTTATCCAGGGCTGGCACCATGGTGGCTTGACAACTTTGGTGGCTGTACCCAGTGGGAGGCAGGAGAGTGGTGATGGTGCCCAACAGGGGCCTCTATTCTAGGTGAAGCAGGAGTTGCCCCCAGCAGGACTACATGTTGAGCATTCACGAGAGCTCCCTAAGGGACATCGGAAAGGATCTGGATAGAAAGACAGTTTACATAAACTAGAGGGTTTAAACTGTAGGGACGGGTTGGGGGCCAAGGAAGTCTGAGTTATGACTTTACTCATTTACCCCTGTACCCATAGGAAGATGAAATCTAAGGAAATTTGGGCTACATGAATCCATTTGATCTTGGATATCAGTGTTCTGTTTATCTGAATAAGATAAAATTCACATTAATTCAGCTCACTTCATGAGAAAGACCAGCTGTAAACAGGGAATAGACTCAGAATATTTCAAAAGAAGTTTATAATGTAACTTGAGTTTATAGCTGACAGAAGGTTTCAAGTTAAAATCCTAATTAATCTGCTTTGATCTCACTTGAGATACATTTGCAATTATTGAAGTGGCTATAAAATACGGGTTCACTTATATACATTAAATGTGTTTCATGAAAACTTTCTTATATTATTCTTTTGTTTAACAATTCATTCCTTCTTATCTAGAGCAAGAAAAAATTTCCATCCTGGTCTAGTCGTTGATCACTCAATTACTAGAATGTGAATTACTCTTGGTATTCTAGATCTAAGTTCTGCTCAGGAAAACGTACATTCATTTGAAGGCTGTAGCACTCAGGTATAATAACATAAGACATCTTAAAGATAATTCATGTAATTAGAATCACAATATAGAAAGTCCACTGATTCTACGGTACAAGGTTGAAAGATAGGTACAAACTTCCAGTTATAAAATAAATAAGTTATGGGGATGTAATGTATGGCACAGTGACTATAATTAGTAATAATACTGTATTGCATATTTGAAAGTTGCTGAGAGTAAATATTAAAAGTTCTTATCACAAGAAAAAAACATTTTTTAACTTATGGTGGCAGATGTTAACTAGAATTATTATGGTGATCATTTTGCAATATATACAAATATTGAATCATTATGTTGTACACCTGAAACTAATATAATGTCATGTCATTTATACTTCAATAAAAATTCTTAATTGAGAATAAAAGAAAAAATAGAAAAATAATTTTTTAGAACCAAGAGTATTAGAGTTGAAAGGATTCTTAGGGGTCACTGCATTTACTAAAACAGGACTGCCACTGTTACAGGTGATCTGCTTTCAGCCAGAATATTCTTAATGACTGAAAACTTACCATCTCCCAGGCAGCCTGTGTAATATTTTTGAATAGCCTCAATTATTAGAAAGCTCTTTCTTATATTGAACTTATATCTTCCTTATACTTCTAACCCACAGACACTCAACTCTGTTTTCTAGGGGCACACAGGGTGTACAAAAAGAATAACCCTTTTGCACACACTGGCCCTTCACATTTTGAAAGACATTTATCAGGTCCTCCTTAAAAGTTCTCTTGCTTGGGAATAGTCCATGTTGCTTCCATTGCTCTTCAAATAGTTGGTTGGTCATCCAAGCTCCACTAAGCCCCTCTCTACCTACCACATAATTTAGTACTTCCTCTTCACTCAGACTTGTCTTGACTCCTGTATAGTCAAGAATATGGCCTTGCTCGAAGAGCTCTAGCCTTTGCCCTCAGCTTCTGGGAAGTAATCTGTATTGTATCTGCTGGGGGTATCTTTGTGTAGGGTGGGGACTGGCCACAGGAGATCATAGGGCCACACTCAATAGTCTTAGGGTAGGAGGTGGCCATGCCAGAAAGATCAACTACGTGATTTAGGTCAGTGGCTTTGGGTCATGTGTCAACCTAGAGACCAAGTTCAACCAAGTTGGAAATCAATCAATCAATCATGTCTACGTAATGAAGCCCCAGTTAAAACTCTGCACAGCAAAGCTCACTGTATATTGTCACACATCGACAATGGGAGGGTAACACACTCTGTCTCCACAGAAGACAATGGAAGCTTCATGTTTGGAACCCTCCCAAACTCTGCCCTCTGCATCTCTTCCTTTGGATGATTTTAATCTGGATCCTTTCTCTATAATAAGACGTAGCTGTGAGTACTTTCAGTGAGTCTCTGAGTCCTTCTAGTGAATTACCAAACCTGAAGGTGATTTTGGGAACCCTCTAAACTTGTAGCTGGTGTCAGAAGTGAGAGTAGTCTTCTCTGGATTCTTCCTCTAATTTTGTAGTTGGACCCTAACTCCTTGCAGTTGGTGTCAGAAGTCTTGGGCAGACTTGGCAGTCCAAGGACTGTGCCCTCAAACCTCACAGTTTGGTTAATTCCAGGTAGCTCTTTTCAGCAAGGTCCTTGAGGGCAAGAGCTATGCTTTTATTTTGATCTTTCTTTTTATTTTGATCTTTCTTCACAGTAATTCAAACAATGTTCATGACTTATTAGCTCCGGGACAGAAAGGGAAAGATCCTCTAGTTAGTTTTACTTACGTTAGCATAATCAAGAGCTAGGAATGTCATCCCTTTGATGAAAAACAAAACAAAACAAAAACAATAACTTAGAAGGCAACTCAGTAGCCCTTATGGACAAATAGAAAATAATAGGTCCATAGGTTTCCCCTGAATTAACAGGCTACCAATAATTGAGTATGCTAATGAAGTTTGAGATACTATAAAGGGGTGCTTAATGGTTCATTAAGCATTTAGTGAACTCTGAAGACTGGTCTGTACAGATACATGCTCAGTTTTTAATCCATCTGCAGGACCAGATTAGGAGTAATAATAATGTATAGATTGTTACTGCAATTTAGAATGTAAATACTACTCTGACATTTTACACATTATCTGAAGTTTTACTTCCTTTTAAGAATTTATTTGGCCCAAGCCATTACGATTAATTACGATGTTTTGCAACAGACATTTCTATAGCCTTGTCACTTTTTATAGAGCCTTTGCAGTGGTCTATGACAGCTTTACTGGGGGAGGGATAAGGAAATACCTCAATTATGTTGCATTATGAGAATTACACATCTTCTGAGTAAAGATGAGCTCATTGTACTATTTAGAAACTTTGCTATTCTTCAGCTTTAAATCATCCTCAGGTTTAGGAGCATGTGTTAATTCCAATGTCAGAGATCTCTACAGTAATCCGAAAGGCACTGATGGGTGACAGAGATGGAGTCAAGAGTCATGTTGTCATGGTAACCCAGAGCTTCTGCCCTGATTTCTGCTCAGCCCTCCTTCTCCGTGGATTCTCAAAGAATTCTCAAGAAGAAAATGAAAGTTGCAAATGGAATTCTTGATATAATAAAATCCTATTTTCGCCTAGCACCTGAACTCAAATCTTCCCCACTGCTTTCCCACGACACCATCCCCAAGCCTCCTATATCGCCTTAGTGATAAACTTATAGCTTTAGAACCTTCCTATGGTTTTTCATGAGTTTTACTGTTTACTTCAGGTAAGAAGCTTACATGAAGCTTATGTCTGATGTGGCATTTCGATGGTGCCTCTTTCTATAGCTCAGTCTGTGGTCACCCTTCAGGGTTATTAGAGCTGTGCAGAAACTGGGCTTTGAAAATCTGCAAATGTATTTAGAGTTCTTTCAAAAGAAATGTGTTTACCAAAAAAAGGCAGGGAAACATCTGGAAGGGTCTCATCTACTTTTTTAACCTACTCTCTAAGCAAAACACTAAGATGACAGAGCAATGTGGCTACTAGGTGAATTAGAGGGCTTTTATTTTCCAACACTGGAAACCCAGATGACCCCTCTTCTACCACATTCCTTGGGAAGGCCAAAAAGAAGTTAAATAACATTAGACAAGGAGTCTGGGCTTGACGATTACACTGCATTACAATCGTGACTATTTCCAGTCTCCAGAGTTCAATTGAGCCAATTCCATGCTTTCTCTCTATCAAAATAAAATAAACAGAGAAAAGGCAAATAGGAGCCCTAGCAGTCATTTCATTTGCATTCACTTGACTGTATTCTGACCTTGAGCACACAAAAGAAAGGGAAGTCTAATCTCTCTCTGCCCGTCAGACTGCATATCAGTGGGCACCCCTTGCGCTGTAGAACAACCTTCCAAGAGAGGCGACATGAAGCTGACTCATTACGTGAAGCCAGTGGTACAGGATATCCCCCTGTCGGGAAGGATTCAGACCAGTTGGGAGGATGGATTAGATGATTCAATGTGTCCTTCCTGTGATCTCAAGCTCATATCTCTTCCTGTGCAATGGCTTTTCTTTGAAGGCAGCAGCATGGAGCTTAAAACAAGATTCTGATTGTCAACGTCAGGATGAGCTATTTGTGCCCTCTGCTTCCAAACTTTGCTCCCTACTCCTAACCAGTGGCCTTTCCAAGTCTCAGGTGGGGGATACTGAAAGTGGTTCCAGGAGCAGGAGTGAAGCATCATTGCCACAAAGTCCATTACTCACCGAGATGAGAGCCCTTGGGTGCTCACCCTGTGGGCTGTGCGCTAGCATGACCATAGTTCTGATCCGTTTGCTACTTCATTGACTGATAGTCTAGGAGGCTTCCTCCTTACCATATAAAAGATGACAATAAAGACAAACTGGTGGTTTTGAAGCTGGATTTGGGCAGCCTAGTAAGGAAGAAGCTGCAGAATACCCTGAGGTGCCTTTCTGCACTGTGGACTCTAGCCGTCCCACTCTAGTCATTACTCCCTGAACAAGTGTGGACTTTTGTGCCTCTCCTGCTTCTGTGTTCATCCCAGGTTTCGGCCTGGAATGACCTTTACTTTATTTACTCTTGTCTATGGAAATAGGAGTGGAAGTGCTGGATAACATGGCAATTCTATATTTAACTTTTTGAGGAACTGTCAAACTGTTTTCCACAGTGGCTGTACCATTTTACATTTCCCCCAGCAGTGCACAAAGGTTCCAATTTCTCCACGTCCTTGCCAATACTGATAGTCCATTTTTTGATAACAGCCTTTCTAACAGATGTGAAGTGATATTTCATTGGGGTTTTCTTTGCACTTCTCTAACGACTAATGATGTAGAGCATCTTTTCATGTGTTTATTGGCCATTTGTAATATCTTCTTTGGAGAAATATCTATTCAAGTCTCTTGCCCGTTTTTGAATTGAATTGGATTTTTGCTGTTGAACGGTAGGAATTCTTTATATACTCTGGATATTAATCCTAAATTAGACATATGATTTGCAAATATTTTCTCCCATCCCGTGCGTTGTTTTTCAATCTCTTGATAGTGTCCTTTGATGTACAAAAGCATCATTTTTTGGTAACGCTTTATCAGTCTTAGATTTTAACTAACATTTTTCTTTGGCATCTGTGGTTCAAAAGCCTTCCAATATTTGGTGTTCCTACGATAAGCCTGCCGATAAGAGTTACCAAAGATTTCTTATGCTATTTTGTGCTTAAGATACTTATCCAATACGGTCCTTGTTACTTGCAGGCCACTAACCAGTCAGCAGATGGGGAAAACCTGAAAGACTATTGTTAAGCACATGTGCCAAGGACTGCCTGGGGATAAACTTCTTTTGAAATCAAGAATAACTTACTCTAAGGACGTTGATGAGGGTAACTCTGTTAGAATGCCTTCTGGGTATCACGTGTGGTTTAAAGAAACATGACTCCACACTCTTTACAAAATGTACCAACTGGATTGGCTCTTGGCACAAAGACCAGTGCCTAGTAATTGGAAGGAATTAAAAGGAAATTAAGTTTAAGAATGGTTTCCATTACTGGTCCAAGTCTGAGGAAAGATGTTACACAGAGGCCATAATTCATACATGAAATCTTATTGGGGAATGACATGAAAAACATGAAAGAATTATGCATTTTTTGAAAAAGAATTAAGAAACATTTGAGTTTTCTAGTGATACTTATTTTGTTTTTTAAAAAAAAGGGCTACTGCAGCACAAATTCTGAATCTTTTAAGTTGGTAAGTTCAATCACAAACAGCTATTCATTCCTTACATGGGATAAATGTGGTTTGAGTTTAGTCTATTCACTGTCATCCCTGCAAGATCCCTGACTGAGCTCTTTCTCAAAGTCCTGCCAGTGACAAGAGGCTTGTAAATTAGGAATCAATCACAACTTCCTGTGACACTTCTTTGCCCCCTGACCTCACGTTTTTAATTTTCAAAACATCTCAGTGCTTTCCCAAAGTGCTATGAAAGGCTCCTGGTGGGTCAGGTTAGATGGATGGTCCAAATGCCACTAATGATGGCTGCTTTTTTGGAGAACTGCATAAGATGGGCAGAGATCATGTCTAACACAGTGCACAGCAGAGAGTTGCCTTTCTATAAATATTTAAATAACTGTCTAGTGGGTACTTCTCCATCAAAAGAAGTCTCCCTCAGCTTCCTACCTCCATAACTTCCAAAGCGTTACCTTTTTTTTTACCTCATAGGAGCCATGGTCAGAATAAAACCAAGGTAGATGACACTGCCTTGGATTAGAACGGGTGTCAAGTGCTCAGTACAAGACTCACAATCTCACCGATGTACAGCAAGAGAGACTCTTCCGGACGCTCTAAGTGTTCTAGAACACAAGCCACGGCCTACTCAGGCATGCACAGCTCACAGTCATCAACGGTAGATCACAGAAAAGACATTCACACCAAGGTCACTGTCAGGCCTGTCTTGAGAAACGTGTACAACAACGTTCCGCAAAGAGGAACAGTCAGAACCGCTGATACGCCCTCGATTTCAGTCACGACTCTGACCAAGTCAAGTGAGGTCAGTCTGCCAATTGTTGTCTCTGTTACGACCCCAGGACTCTTCTTAGATTGATACCACACAGCATGAAGGTCTCAAAAGCAAAAACACGTTAGGTTTCACAGGGTGTATGAGTTAAAAGAACTGAAAAAGCCAACTTGCAGAGTTCAATACATTTGGCTTGTAGAAAAGATGTTCCAAAATAGCAATAAGGAGTCATCTGCTTGCAGTTAAGTCTTAGCAGAGGAAGCAGCTCCCTGTGTGCTGGGATGTTGGAGGGTCTTGTTACAAAGAAACTGCCCATCCTCATTCCTTTGTACTAATACACAGAAAGTCTTAGGCAAACAAATGTGCTATTTTGGGTAGTTTACCCAACAAGCATGTATTAAGAACACAGGATAGGGACTTCCCTGGCAGTCCAGTGGTGAAGACTCTGCACTTCCATGCAGCACGGCCAATAAAAAAAAAAAAGAACCTAGGATACAGGGAGGCCCTCTGCTGGCTCTGGAATTGCAAACACAAATGAGACATGTCCCCTGGTCTGTAGGGCTGTAATTAGGCTGGACATAGGTGCTGGTTTGCCCAGAAGAGTCGCAGTTTATGCCTATTATCCTGCATCCATCTGGTTTATTTTCTCCTGGATTTTCCTTTTTTTAAAAAAAAACCGAAGTATTATTATTAGGACTTTAAAACATGAGATGGGAAGAGTTGGGCAGAGCTTCACTCTTTACTTCCATGGTCCCATCTTGCAACGTGTTTGATACATGCAGTGAACAGAGTTCACATGTTAAGACATAACGTTCCTACCGAATGGAGAGACTTGTGCTGAAAGGCAACTGACAGGTTATTGCACATACATAATTCGTAACTGTGCTCAAAGACAGTTCTATTTATACCCAGAGAAATACAAACCATAATTGTCAAAATCAGCAAAATTTACACATGTAGAGCTGGAGTAACTGAACTACAAAACCGTTGTGATAAAGCTTATGTTAAATAAAAACAGACTTCATCAGGGAGTAAGCAGTTCTCTTGCTGCCTGTCATCAACTGGATTTGAGAAATGTTTGCGACTTTAAAGAACTAGCTTAAATGATATGAAATTGCTGACATCAGACAGTTTTTAACTTCAAAACATACTTTATGAATCTACCTAAGTGTCCTACAAAAAAGTATAGGAGTTTTAGAAACAGATCTTCTAAATTTGATTGCACTTTGTTCAAAATAAAGTCATAAATCCATAATCAAGTGTTCAACAAATGAAACACAGAGATCTCAGCCTCTGAAGCCTGTAAAGAGCTGCAATTATTAAATAAAATAAAACTTGCAAACGGGGAGGACGTGAAATACATCCCTGCAAAAGCAAGGGAGGAACTAAATGAGTATCAGACAGCAAGAAACAAACAATATAAAAGATTAAATTTTAAAATTCTATAATTGTGCTCCAAAATTGATTTGGAGGAAGATCTTCTGAAACTTGAACACAGAATATTCTTACTGAATTGAGAAACTTATTTTACTGAAACGAATTTATAGTTGGTTGTTCCATAAATTCTTAATAATTTTGTACCAGCCTGTGATATTCTATCAAGAGAAATAGAAGCTGCAGTTATCAAAATACATAGATAGTTTTATACGTTAACAAACATATATATATAAATATATGGGTAGGCAGCTAGATAACTGAAGAAAAATGCTGTGGCTCTAAGATAATACTAGAAAAAATAGCCTTAAGAAAAATAGCGTTGACATGACATTAGACATAGACTGAAGGTGACTAAAATACAGAAAGCGGTATCAAGAACAATTAGTCTGCTTATTTTAACGTCTTGACAAACAATAGAAAGAAAATTTTAATTGTTTTACTTTGGTGCACATAACATTTTTTATAAGAAAATATTGTATTTTTGAGGGTGATTTTTGATTAGAACTATTTTATGGGTCCACTAATAAAATTTTGGATAATTAATAGTATTGGTTACCCCTTTTTCACTCTCAAAAGTGTCTCAGTTTGGATAGTAAATTCTGTGGTTCCATTACTTATAATTTAGAACAGGGAGAGATGTGTAACAGAAAAATACAGAAAAGTAGCCAAAAAGCAATATGGTAGTCTAGGTCTGAAAAGACCTTCTTATCAAATAGAGTTAAACATTATGGATAAGATATTTTCACAAATCTTACTAAATGCATTGCTGAACTTGTAAAAAAGTAAGAATTTTTTTTTGTGTGTGTGTGGTATGCGGGCTTCTCGCTGTTGTGGCCTCTCCCGTTGCGGAGCACAGGCTCCGGACGCGCTGGCTCAGCGGCCATGGCTCACAGGCCCAGCCGCTCTGCGGCATGTGGGATCTTCCTGGACCGGGGCACGGACCCGTGTCCCCTGCATCGGCAGGTGGACTCTCAACCACTGTGCCACCAGGGAAGCCCAAAAGTAAGAAATTTTTAGGCAAAAAAGTATATATGAAGTTGGGAACTCGAGAGAAGTAAGCAGAACACTGAAGTTTGCTTTTTCCCTGAAGACATTTGCCAAACCAAGTGATATTCAAGCTTCATTTTATACGGCTTCAAAGGGCGTGGAAAATAGGAGACAAAGCCCAAAGCCTGACCAACACGAAGATTTAATAGGAAAATCCCTCTCAACAACAACTGCCCCCTCACATACACAAGAAATTTGTCTTGAAATATGGCACTGAGAAAAGAAGAAAGAAATTATCCTGAGAATTTGGAACCAAAGGCTGAATTAATGTAGGTTTGCAGTCTTAATTAATTCTCAATACCTGGGTGGCCCACAATGTTTCAAGCTGAGAATATTATTTCAAGTATCCTCAACTGGTAGTAATCCCAGGCACCAAGTAGAAATAAATACAAATGCTAAAGTAAACCATCTTTATAAAAGGTCTCAAAGAATTCTCACAACTAAAATGCCAACAAAAATGAGTCCCCCCTGGGCAAAAATAAACACACAAAGAAACAAGGCACCATGAGAAAGACCCAGCAGAAACAACAGATGGCAGAAAGAGATGTTCAAACATAGGCTACAGATAAACAACAAAAAGTGGATTAACATGTTTAAGGAAATTAAGATGTTTAAGGAGATAAAATAAATTAAGCAAAAAAAAAAAAAAAAAAAAAAATGGTCAGGAATGACCAATTTCTGCTTCTGGCCATGTTGGACAAACAGGACCTGGATTTATCCTCCAGCCTTAAATAACTAGAAAACCAAACAAAATATTAGAAAAAAAGGGGTTTTGGATACTGGGCAATGGACAACAGAGGAAAGTAATCTTTGAGAGAAGGGAAACAAATGAGATGGGCCCTGTACTTGCCCAGTTCACTGTCCAGGGAGGACTTCCAGGCCACAGAACAGAGGGGCTCAAACAGAGCCAGGCAGTGACCTTGCTGAATTGAGGAGACAGTTTACAATTTGGGGAGGCCAAGACAGCTAAAATTTTCAAGGCAAAATATAGAAAGAAAGAGGAGACTTGGAGAGAAAGAGAGAGAGTCTGTCCCCTGGGGTTGGGAATAACTTACGTTCAAGCAGAGGGGAAAGACCTGCTAATACATGGAGCATTGGACAGAGTGCTCCAAAGGGGTCAATAATAAGAAGAATGTTAGAGTCCTCTAATAGTGGTCAAAGTAACCCTAGGTGCTCTGTACCTACCCTAGCACTGATTAAAAGCAAGCCTCAAAAAGGACAAATTGATTCCAAATAATTGTGAAAATTAGTACATTATTCTAAATAACCCATGGATCAAAAAAGTTACTATAGTGAAAAAGAGAAAGTATTTTGAACTAATTAATGATAGTGAAAATAATCATCGTTATCAGAACTTGAGGCTATAGACAAAGCAGTACTTAGTGGGTAATGTACAGAACTAAGTGTTTATAGAATAAGAAAGAGTGAAAATTGTTAAAGCTAAGTAGCCATCTTAAGATGGGAGATAGAGAACAGCAAAATAAAGCAGAAGGAATGAAATAGTAAAGCTCAGAAATTAAAACAATGAAGAACAAACATACTATAAAGAAAATTGCAAAAGCCCAAGCAATTAAGGCAGTCTGGTATTGGCATAGGATAGGGAGCCCAGAGACAGACACATACATATTTGGACACTTGTTACATGAGCAAAGGAGCACTGCAGATCAGTGGGAATTCAATAAACGGTGTGAGAGAAACTATTCGCTAAATAGTAGAATCCAGAGTTCACAAAGAATCCCTATGAATTGATAAACAAAAAGATAAACAACTCTGTAGAAAAATAGGCAAAAGATTTGAATAAGAGCTATACAAAAGGGGAGAAATAACTAACAAACATGAGAAGATACTCAACCTTATTAGTAATCTGGAAGATGCAAATTAAAATTATAATGATATGCCACTAAGAACCCACCTGATGGCCAAATATTATTTAAAGCAGACAATACAAGCATTGATAAGGTTGGGAAGAAAGGGAACTCTTGTCTATTGTTAGACAATTACTAGATACTACGTTTTGTTGTTGTTTTTTTTGTTCCCTTTTCTCCACACCTTCGCTAGCATTTGTTATTTGTGGACTTTTTTTTTTAATGTTTACTTATCTATTTATTTTTTCTTATTACTCATCCATTTTATACACATCAGTGTATACATGCCAATCCCAATCTCCCAATTCATCCCACCACCACCACCACCACCACCCCCTGCCACTTTCCCCCCTTGGTGTCCATACGTTTTTTCTCTACTTCTGTGTCTCAATTTCTGCACTGCAAACTGGTTCATCTGTACCATTTTCTAGGTTCCACATATATGTGTTAATATACGATATTTGTTTTTCTCTTTCTGACTTACTTCACTCTGTATGACACTCACTAGATGCATCCACGTCTCTACATATGACCCAATTTCGTTCCTTTTTATGGATGAGTAATATTCCACTGTATATATATGTACCACATCTTCTTTATCCATTCGTCTGTCCACGGGCATTTAGGTTGCTCCCATGACCTGGCTATTGTAAATAGTGCTGCAATGAACATTGGGGTGCGTGTGTCTTTTTGATTTATAGTCTTCTCTGGGTATATGCCCAGTAGTGGGATTGCTGGGTCATATGGTAATTCTATTTTTAGTTTTTTAAGCAAACTCCATACTGTTCTCCATAGTGGCTGTATCAATTTACATTCTCACCAACAGTGCAAGAGGGTTCCCTTTTCCCCACACCCTCTCCAGCATTTGTTATTTGTAGATTTTCTGATGATGCCCATTCTAACTGGTGTGAGGTGACACCTCATTGTAGTTTTGATTTGCATTTCTCTGTTGATTAGTGTTGTTGAACATTCTTTCATGTGTTTGTTGGCAAACTTTATATCTTCTTTGGAGAAATGTCTATTTAGGTATTCTGCCCATTTTTGGATTGGGTTGTTTGTTTCTTTAATATTGAGCTGCATGAGCTGTTTATATATTTTGGAGATTAATCCTTTGTCTGATGATTCATTTGCAAATATTTTCTCCCATTCTGAGGGTTGTCTTTTCATCTTGTTTATGGTTTCCTTTGCTGTGCAAAAGCCTTTAAGTTTCATTACGTCCCATTTGTTTATTTTTATTTCCATTACTCTAGAAGGTGGATCAAAAAATATCTTGCTGTGATTTATGACAAAGAGTATTCTTCCTATGTTTTCCTCTAAGAGTTTTACAGTGTCCAGTCTTACATTTAGGACTCTAACCCACTCTGAATTTATTTTTGTGTATGGTGTTAGGGAGTGTTCTAATTTTATTCTTTTTCATGTGGTTGTCCAGTTTCCCCAGCACCACTTATTGAAGAGACTGTCCTTTCTCCATTTTATGTCCTTGCCTCCTCTGTCATAGATTAGATGACCATAGGTGCATGGGTTTATCTCTGGGCTTTCTTTCCTGTTCCATTGATCTATATTTCTGTTTTTGTGCCAGTACTATATTCTCTTGATTACTGTAATTTTGTAGTATAGTCTGAAGTCAGTGAATCTCATTCTGCCAGCTCCGTATTTTTCCCTCAAGACTGCTTTGGCTATTTGGGGTCTTTTCTGTCTCCATACAAATTTTAAGATTTTTTGTTCTAGTTCTGTAAAATATGCCATTGGTAATTTGATAGGGATTGCATTGAATCTGTAGATTGCTTTAGGTAGTATAGTCATTTTCACAACATTGATTCTTCCAATCCGAGAACATGGTATATCTCTCCATCTGTTGGTATCATCTTTAATTTCTTTCATCAGTGTCTTATAGTTTTCTGCATAAAGGTCTTTTTTCTCCTTAGGTAGGTTTATTCCTAGGTATTTTATTCTTTTTGTTGCAATGGTAAATAGGAGTGTTTCCTTAATTTCCCTTTCAGATTTTTCATCATTAGTGTATAGGAATGCAAGAGATTTCTGTGCATCAATTTTTATTTTTAATATCCTGGAACTTTACCAAATTCATTGATTAGCTCTAGTAGTTTTCTAGTGGCATCACTAGGATTCTCTATGTATAGTATCATGTCATCTGCAAACAGTGACTCTTTTACTGCTTCTTTTCCAATTTGTATTCCTTTTATTTCTTTTTCTTCTCTGATTGCTGTGGCTAGGACTTCCAAAACTATGTTGAATAATAAGGGCGAGAGTGGGCATTCTTGTCTTCTTCCTGATCTTAGAGGAAATGCCTTCAGTTTTTCACCATTGAGAATGATATTTGCTGTGGGTTTGTTGTATATGGCCTTTATTACGTTAAGTAGGTTCCCTCTATGCCCACTTTCTGGAGAGTTTTTATCATAAATGTGTGTTGAATTTTGTCAAAACTTTTTCTGCATCTATTGAGATGATCAAATTGTTTTTCTTCTTCAATTTGTTAATATGGTTTATCAGATTGATTGATTTGCGTATATTGAAGAATCCTTGCATTCCTGGGATAAATCCCACTTGACCATGGTGTATTACCCTTTTAATGTGTTGTTGGATTCTGTTTGCTAGTATTTTGTTGAGGATTTTTGCATCTATATTAATCAGTGATATTGGTCTGTAATTTTCTTTTGTTGTAGTATCTTTTTCTGGTTTTGGTATCAGGGTGATGGTGGCCTCATAGAATGAGTTTGGGAGTATTCCTTCCTCTGCAATTTATTGGAAGAGTTTGAGAAGGATGGGTGTTAGCTCTTCTCTAAATGTTTGATAGAATTCACCTGTGAAGCCATCTGGTCCTGGACTTTTGTTTGTTGGAAGATTTTTAATCACAGTTTCAATTTCATTACTTGTGATTGGTCTGTTCATATTTTCTATTTCTTCCTGGTTCAGTCTTGGAAGGTTATATCTTTCTAAGAATTTGTCCATTTCTTCCAGGTTGTCCATTTTATTGGCATAGAGTTGCTTGCAGTAGTCTCTTAGGATGCTTTGTATTTCTGTGGTGTCTGTTGTAACTTTTCCTTTTTCAGGTCTAATTTTATTGATTTGAGTCCTCTCCCTCTTTTTCTTGATGAGTCTGGCTAATGGTTTATCAATTTTGTTTATCTTCTCAAAGAACCAGCTTTTAGTTTTATTGACCTTTGTTACTGTTTTGTTTCTATTTCATTGATTTCTGCTCTGATCTTTATGATTTCTTTCCTTCTGATAACTTTGGGTTTTGTTTGTTCTCCTTTCTCTAGTTCCTTTAGGTGTAACGTTAGATTGTTTATTTGAGATTTTTCTTGTTTCTTGAGGTAGGCTTGTATAGCTACAAACTTCCCTCTTAGAAGTGCTTTTGTTGCATCCCATAGGTTTTGGATCGTCATGTTTTCATTGTCATTTGTCTCTAGGTATTTTTTGATTTCCTCTTTGATTTCTTCAGTGACCTCTTGGTTATTTAGTAAAGTATTGTTTAGCCTCCATGTGTTTGTGTTTTTTACATTTTTTTCCCTGTAATTGATTTCTAATCTCATAGTGTTGTGGTCAGAAAAGATGCTTGATATGATTTCAATTTTCTTAAATTTACTGAGGCTTGATTTGTTACCCAAGATGTGATCTATCCTGGACAGTGTTTCATGCGCACTTGAGAAGAAAGCATAAATGCTGTTTTTGGATGGAATATCCTATAAATATCAATTAAATCTATCTGGTCTATTGTGTCCTTTAAAGCTTGTGTTTCCTTATTAATTTTCTGTTTGATGAACTGTCCACTGGTGTAAGTGAGGTGTTAAAGTCCCCCACTATTATTGTGTTACTGTCAATTTCCTCTTTTAGAGCTGTTAGCAGTTGCGTTATGTATTGAGGTGCTCCTACGTTGGGTGTATATATATTTATTATTGTTATATCTTCTTCTTGGATTGATCCCTTGATCATTATGCAGTGTCTTTCCTTGTCTCTTGTAACATTCTTTATTTTAAAGTCTATTTTATCTGATATGAGTATTGCTACTCCAGCTTTCTTTTGATTTCCATTTGCATGGAATATCTTTTTCCATCCCCTCACTTTCAGTCTGTATGTGTGTCTAGGTCTGAAGTTTGTCTCTTGTAGACAGCATATATATGGGTCTTGTTTTTGTAACCATTCAGCAAGCCTGTGTCTTTTGGCCGGAGCATTTAATCCATTCATATTTAAGGTAATTATCAATATGTATGTTCCTATTACCATTTTCTTAATTGTTTTGGGTTTGTTTTTGTAGGTCCTTTTCTTCTCTTGTGTTTCCCACTTAGAGAAGTTCCTTTAGCATTTTTTGTAGAGCTGGTTTGGTGGTGCTGAATTTTCTTAGCTTTTGCTTGTCTGTAAATCTTTAGGTTTCTCCCCGTCGAATTGGAATGAGATCCTTGCTGGCTGGAGTAATCTTGGTTGTAGGTTCTTCCCTTTCATCACTTTAAATATATGTGCCACTCCCTTCTGGCTTGTAGAATTTCTGCTGTGAAGTCAGCTGTTAACCTTATGGGTGTTCCCTTGTATCTTATATGTCATTTTTCCCTTGTTGCTTTTAATAATTTTTCTTTGTCTTTAATTTTTGCCAATTTGATTACTATGTGTCTTAGCATGTTTCTCCTTGGGTTTATCCTCTATGGGACTCTCTGCAGTTCCTGGACTTGGGTGGTTATTTCCTTTCCCATGTTAGTGATGTTTTCGACTATAATCTCTTCAAATATTTTCTCAGGTCTTTTCTCTCTCTCTTCTCCTTCTGGGATGCCTATAATGTGAATGTTGTTGTGTTTAATGTTGTCCCAGAGGTCTCTTAGGCTGTCTTCATTTCTTTTCATTTTGTTTTTTTCTTTATTCTGTTCTGCAGCAGTGAATTCCACCATTCTGTGTTCCAGGTCATTTATCCATTCTTCTGCCTCAGTTATTCTGCTATTGATTCCTTCTAGTGTATTTTTCATTTCAGTTATTGTATTGTTCATGTCTGTTTGTTTGTTCTTTAATTATGCTAGATCGTTGTTAAACATTTCTTACATCTTCTCGATCTTTGCCTCCATTCTTTTTCCAAGGTCCTGGATCATCTTCACTTTCATTATTCTGAATTCTTTTTCTGGAAGATGGCCTATCTCCATTTAATTTAGTTGTGTTTCTGGGGTTTTATCTTGTTCCTTCATCTGGTACATAGCCCTCTGACTTTTCATCTCATGCATCTTTCTGTGAATGTTGTTTTTGTTCCATAGGCTGCAGGATTGTAGTTCTTCTTGCTTCTGCTGTCTCTAGATACTACCTTTCTAATTTGACCTAAGAGAGCACATTATGTTACCGCGGAGTAAGGTGTGAAGGGATAGCCCACAGGGATGAGCAGTTTTGATGTAGGTATAGAGTAAAATGAGGTCTAAGGCACTGGGGGCTCTTAACAGTGGTACAACCAGGAGGATGGTGGTGGAGTGGCAGGCACTGGGCATTTCCAGACATCACCAAGGTACAGGGTACCTGTGGAGGGGGTAAGGGAAGTACTCACTGGGAGGAAGAGGCACAGAATTGAGGGGAGAGGTGTTAGTGAGTCACAGGAGTCAAACTTTGCTTGTTTATAATTTTTCCCTTACCAGTTCCACTAACAGTGCTAAATCAAATGTGGCTACAGAGATTTCTGTTATCTGCTACTGCATGCTCCTGGCTGCTGTGACAAAGGAAATTTGGAGTAAACTTCCTTTGGTCAATTTGTAGTACTGACTCCATGGAGTTGTCACGAAGATGAAATGAGTTAAAAAAATAAATACAAAGAAGTGAGTATAGGCAGTGGCACATAGTAAGCACTAGATGATGGTTGTGGTAATGATGATGATGGAGAAGGAGGAGGAGGAGGTCAATTTGCTTCACATTTCTGTGTCTCAGGATCTTCATCTGTAAAATGGGAGAAACAATAGCATCTACTTCTAGGGTTGGTGTGAAGATGTAAACAGAGTATTTGTATTGTATAGACTGGGCTTGTACCTAGCAAATACTCCAAAATGGTAGCTTTGCTACTCTTATTGCTTTTGCGCACTACCCATGGTTCCAAGACCATGTGAAACGGGTCCTTAAATGGGTCTTGAACAGAGGACTTAATGCCAAAGGGCGATTCCAACTCATCCAAAAAGCTTTTAGAGGAATAGTCCCTTGGTCCCTTTCATTTACAAATCATAGGCTCAAATGAATGACTTTGGTGAGCAGAAACCTTTGGCTTTTGGAAAGGTCAAATTGTATGGTTTTTTGAAAGTGGCTATTCTCCTTTTCCGAAGGAAATCATCAAGCAGGGGCCGAGATGGGTTTCATTATTCCAGCAAGTAATCAAGCAGGGAGGTTTGCTTTTTCAGAATTTGATTGTCAAGGAGGCCACAGTGGGTAGAGATCTGGGTTGTGGATTTGTCCGTTTTCCTAGAGTGGGTGGAGGTTAAATTACCCAGAAGTTGGAAGGGCTTGCAGGCACCTCCTGGACTTTACAAAGGAGAGACTACCAACTCCCTTATTGTGAAACGTTAATCACAAGAGATGATGAAGCCCCATCCACACATAGCCTAACTGTCCTTCTTGGCACCAGGGTACAAGGTTTTCTAGACGTAGCTCAAAATTTACATTTTTGTCAAAAGATGGGCTGCCATTCCCAAACCTGGGGACATTAATTAGTCACAACGACAGCCTTTCCTTAGGGTTCTAATGCATTCCTGGAACTTCCCTATACTTAGGTCCGTAGGGCACCAACTTCAAAGCCATGCAAGACATTCTAATAAAGACGTAGTCTGAGTAAGGAAATCTCTTGGATGAACTCTAAGGCATATTTGCTTCTGCCAAATTCTAGACATTTGGAGGGCGGTAGCAGTAAATAAGAATCTATATTCATATCTAGTATTTATTTTGTTATCGTCAGAGAAGGCATATTCACTGATGACTTACTGGAACTTCTCACCTCTTCCTTGAATGTCTTTATCATGTGGCTTTTAACTGCTTTATTATGCCTTGCATTCTAATTTATGTACTGGTTTCTTCTGTTCAACTCGTCTGTAAGCTTTGTGCATCAGCCCTAATGCTCAGAATAATGCTTTATACATCATAGGTGCTTGATGAATTTGTCAAAATAACCTAGTAGAGTGAATATAATTTTGCTCTATATCTGATTCAGAAAGTAGAGCTATATCTTCAGTGCCTCTCCTTCAGTGCCTGTCCTAAACAGCTGACACTGCAAAAAGATGCACTTTGTACTAGTTGAGAATGGGGCTCTGATGGCCACAATGCAAGTCTGGGGGCCCACAGTATCCTCCCGGTAGTGAGGCAGGCCATCAAAGGTTGAAGGCAGATGTCTGACTCATCTCTGCTACTAAGAGGTAGGGTTTGGATCAGGTTAGTTTAATTCAAATTAGTGCAAAAATAATAAGGAACCTGAAGAAAAAGACTTTATCATTATCTTGCTGAGCTCATGTGGTAGGAGAGATATGCATGTAAACAAATAATTAAAATATAACATCAGTGCCTACAGTGAAATACCTACAGAATGCCATAGGGGATTAGAGGAGGGAAACAACTTTTCTGGAGCAAAGAATTGGGAAGGAGGAAAAGAGATCAGAGAAGGCTTCAAAGAGGAGATAATATTTGAGATAAGCCTCGAAGGAGATGCAGGAAGGAATGCCAGAATTTTTAATATTAGAAACTTGATTTATGTAATTTACCATATTAAAGAATTAAAGGAGGAAAGCCATGTGGTCATCTCATCAGATGCAGACATGGGTTAGATATCCTCCCACAATGAAAAACCCACACATCAATGGAAATTAATAAACTATAGCTACACACATCAATATGGATGTCAAAATGAAATATTAATTGAAAAAAGTAAGTTATAGAAGGGCCAGGGAGAGTATGATTCTATGTATGAAAAGTTCAAAAACAGACAAAACTAAACAATATAGTTTTCAGGGCTACAAATTTAGGTGGTAAAATTGTAAGTCAAGCAAAAGGATTGTAAACACAAAACTTTTTCAGCACAGTGGCCTCCTCTGGGAAAGGTGCATGGGCAGCACAGTCACAGAAGAGCACACAGGGGCCTTCCGAGGCACTGAAATGTTCTATTTCCTAACCTGGGTGGTGGGCACACAGGTATTTAACTTGTTATTTTATAGATTGGGCAGGTGTGCTTCTACATTTGTATATGTGACACAGTTCACAATTAAAACATGTAAGAGAAATAAGCAGAAACTCACTAAGTAGAGAGGGAGATCCAGGCCAGTCCTGAAATATAGCATGCTCTTGGTAACTATTCATTGAATGAATGAATGAATGAATGAATGGACAAGGCCACTGTAAGCAGAAGAAGTAGCATCGACAAAGCATGGGAGTGTGAGAGGGCATGGGGGCTTCAGGAGACTACATAGTTTCTATGATCAGAAAGGTGGGCATGGCCCGAATTATAAACAGCTTCTTAGACCAAAAGGGTTTGAACCTGTAGCTGACAAGGAGCCATTGACGGATTTAAAGAAGGGGGTGACATCAGAACTACATTTTAAAGACACATTCTGGCAGCTGTGTGGAGGGTAGATGAAACTAAAGCCTTCTTTGCCTTCACCACAAAGAATCCTCAGAAGGAAACAGTGGGTATGTCATGTGCCCTAGGGCCTTCCCTGGACTTTGTTCAGGAAACTACATACAAATCCTCTCAATACAAACAACAATTGCAACTAGTCCTCAGCATAGGATTTCATGCTCGGGGATGCAAGGTTCATGGGAGACATAAGGTAAGTGGTCTGAAGGGAAGAGCTCACACAGTACTTTTAGGACAGACGTATTTAACCCTCAGTAAAATCGGCATGTTGCGGCACAGAACTAGGAAACGCATGCTTATAAACTGTGGGCCCTGACACTACTTCCTTTCATCCAAACCTAGAAACTCCCGACATTTTTACTGATTTTGCTGGTAGGGAGTAGGATAAGAAAGAATGGTCAGGAAAAACAAAAATAAGTAGCAATTGTGGCCATTGCCCCGAAGGAATATCGTAAAGTCTACTACTCTTCAAAGAGTAACAAATGTACCATAACCATCTCTGTTTCTTCAGTTCTCTCTTTATTATATCAAAAATAAAATTCAGCTCTATTTTACTTAAAAAGATTGCTAGGTACATTAGACAATTTGGTACAACTTAACTGCTCCATGAATATAACTATTTGGAAATTGTTCAATTACACATGAAATGAATTATCACCTCATTTGCATGGGCGAAAAAAAAATCTATTAATGCTCAATGAAGCCTGAACCAGTTGTGAAACAGGTGAGAATTTATGGTTGGATACTCTGATTGAAGCTCTATTAATGTTCAAGACAGTTTTTAAATGAATTAAGCCCCAACTCATTTGTATGCTCTATCCCTTGTAATGTCTAATTGTGCCTAAATCAAGCTATCCTTGACTAAACGTGGAGCTCTGTGCGTACCCGAGGGCATCTTGGGCTCTATGTGCATTGGCCCCGAACTAAATTAAAGCCCTCCCCCTTTGGCTGTTTTCTCCTGGTAGCAACATGACTTGTGATATGATGATTAGCTATCATTAAAGATAAAAATTAGCTATAGATTCGGAGTCTTGCATTTGGCCCAGTAGTTTATCATGATTTGTATCAGGCAATGTCTACATCATTCTAGGGAATGACAGAAGAGCTGTGAAATGGCTCAAGCATTTAAGGGTGGACTGTGGGAAACTTTGAAAAACGGAGGAGTGAGAATGGAGAAAGAGTGGGAGTCGATGAGGAGAGCTTCAGGATCACTACCTCTGCCCAGACAGGCTTTTTTTTATAAGATTTTTTTTTTTTTGATGTGGACCATTTTTAAAGTCTTTATTGAATTTGTTACAATATTGCTTCTGTTTTATGTTTTTGTTTTTTGGCCACAGGCATGTGGGATCTTAGCTCCCCAACCAGGGATCGAACCTGCACCCCCAGCATCAGAAGGCAAAGTCTTAACCACTGGCCAGCCAGGGAAGTCCCCCCTGACAGCCTTTACTACAGTATTTCTGATTCCCTCAGCCTTGCTTGGGTTCCCCTTTCCACGGTGCGGGTTAAACACCGGTGTTGCATATTACCAGGTGTGGGACTTGGCTGTTTATGTCTCTATCTCCCCTACACTGTAAATTGTCCAGGAGTGGAGATCATCTATGTTTCTCTGTTATATTTCCAGTGTCTTGTGTATTGTAGGGGTCCAATAAGTATTTTTTAATTAATAGATAATGAATGACTAAATGGATCAAAGAACTTTCAGATATTCTACTATGTATTTCTCAAAGTATTTCCTGTATAGGTTTGGTAGCCTCCATCAAACTTGTAACAAAATTAGGTGCTTAAACTCCTCACTCAGGTGGGTCCTTTGGGCCAAAATTCACCTTGCTGATCAGAATAGCACTGTGCTTCATGAATAATAAACTTTATGTATCACTTGGGATCTAAAGTGTAAGGTAAAATTTGTATCATCAAGGTCAGCCTTAAAAATCTCTTTGGAAGAAAAACCTCTCAGGAAATCTAACACAGTCAGGGTTGGAACACATCACTGTCTCTGGCTGAGCACCAGAAGGGCGTGGCTTGTATTCAAAGGCCATATTATATGAAACATTTGTATCTTTAAACATTTGAATGGCAGTGGTCAGTGGGCCAGACAGATGCAACTGGGGGTAGAGCACCCTCTGCTCACCCACAACCTCCACCCACTCTCAGGTCTGATGGCCTCACTGAGGGAGGTGGTGGGTGGAGTCCTTCCCTTCCTAAGGAACTTGTTACTTCTCTCCTTGTGCAGAGTACTTAGGGTTACGTTCTCTTAAATTAGATGTCTGTATCTGGCAGTGACCCTGTACATTAGGCACACAAACTCTTGTTGAAAAATGCATGAAGCTTCTGCTTCAACAAAAGGTAATTTGTTGGCCAAAAAGCAACACATATGTTTAAAATCAAGATAAAAAGATATGATAGTGCCAGATCAGTCTGGGTTATAATGTTTTGAAATATTTTAAAACAGTCATATTTTTGCCTTTGAAGCCTATTTCTTTAAAGGGCTATCGCAGACATTATCTCAATGGTAACTACCACGTTTCTGAGGTAAAGAAGATGGTTATTCTGATTTAGCTGGTGGAGAAGGAAAAGTGCAGGAAGAGTGTCTGAGTGTTCGGAGGTGGGCAGTGGCCCTGGCACGAGGACCCATGCCTCCCTGGTGTCCGCTCAGTGTCACCTCCCGGGCCTGTGTCACAATTCATCTCTTTCGGAAACCACAGATTTTTGACTTCACATACTTCTCTGGGAGCCCAGCCTGAAGAAACTTCACAAATTCCAGTTGATAGATTGACTATCTCATCTGCCAATTGTGGAAATGCCCAAAGCTGCTATCATTAGACAGGTGTTGGAGGAAGCTCATTATCTCATGCCCTGACACCCTTGCTGTCATCCTCACCTCTTGACTCTCCCTTCCTTACCTTTCCTGCTCAGCAGAACTTCAAGACCCAGACTGGGTGATAACCTCTCCTATTGTGACAGGAATCTATTCACTCAAGAATGCTTCAACGCACCTACAGAAGCTGTCACCAAGGGGGAAGTGGGCTGGAAACTGTCTTATCGGGAGGCTGTGCCCATGTGCAGTCTCCAGCGTGGGAGGTGGTCACACTTCTTGTGCCGGAGGCCAGGCAGGAGGGCTGTCTGGGGGTCTTGTATCCTAAGAGAGCATCAGAGCATCCTGTAGCTTTTCCCATTAATGGGGTACATGAAATGGCTACATGAACTTTCAGGCTCTTACATGAGAAAGATGACAGAAATTAAGAGAGAGAAAAAGACTTGTGAAATAGCTGAGATTTGCTGAGATTGTCTGCTGGAGGTGCCCAGAATATGGGATTGAGACTGCTGGGTTCCTCTGATTCAGCCCTGCCGAGTGGCTTAGGTTCTGGAAGGGAGAGTTCTTTCCCGTCCTCATCTTCCATATTTCACTTTTCTCACTGTCACAAGTATCTGGCAGTCAGTCCAACTTCACCGTCACAGAAAAGGTGAGGCCAGCAGATGACCCTGAATGGACAGCTGGCCACAGGTGGTCCCACGCCTGGGACTCAACGCTTCCACTTACAACCTACTGCACATATTTAAGCTTTGCAGATACATTAGATCCATTGTCTGGCCTCATTTGTTATTTCAACAGATATTGATTGAGCACCACAGCATTCCAGACACTGTGCTAGGAAGTGGTGATAAGCCAGGGGACAGTGGAGTAGCCCTGTTGCCTACCAGCCACGTAGACATGGACAAGTCACTTCCTCCTCTTGTTGCAATTTCTCCATCTGTAGTATGAGTACGACCAAATCAGTATCTATGCCATGAGGCTCTCGGCAGAATTAAACACCCAGGAAGCATTTAGAGCAGCTCCGGATGCACAGTAAGGAAACGATGACACGAGCTGTTGTCACCACGCTCACACCGTGGAAGAGCCCTCACCCAGAGCTCACGTATGCACACGCCAACCACCTGGATCCGAGCTGGAAACCCAGAAAACAAGTAACGAGTTTTTCCTTCTCCCTATGACCCAGCAAGTCCATAAATCAGGAATCTCTAACCCCTTGGAAAAAAGGAGAACAAAGTTCCCATCCTTCTTTCTGCCCCCACCCTTTTTTTAAATTTTATATTCATTTTTGGCTGTGTTGGGTCTTCATTTCCGCGCGAGGGCTTTCTCTAGTTGCGGCGAGCGGGGGCCACTCTTCATCGTGGTGCGCGGGCCTCTCACTATCGTGGCCTCTCCCGTTGCGGAGCACAGGCTCCGGACGCGCAGGCTCAGTAGTTGTGGCTCGCGGGCCTAGTTGCTTCGCAGCATGTGGGAATCCTCCCGGACCGGGGCATGAACCCATGTCCCCTGCATTGGCAGGTGGACTCTCAACCACTGTGCCACCAGGGAAGCCCTCTACCCTTTTATTTACTTCTTCTCACAGGAGGAAAAAGGTCTGACTGGTGGCACTGGTAAACATGGCCATGGGCACGTACAGCCCAATGCTGTCTGTCTGTCTGTCCCCCTGTAGGTCACACACACCGCTCCTCTTGAGCCATGTGGCTCTATGGGTAAGGGATTGCTCTGCTGATCCAATTCTGCCCATTTCTGAGTCCTGGGGTCTATGCTTGTGGGGGGATAGGAGGAGACCTCCTTCTACTCTGCTAGGATTCAGCAGATGGAGAATTTTAATTCCCAACCATACTCTTGTATCTATTTGCCAACTGGTTCGGAATCTGGAGAGAAGAGAGTCTGATTAGGACTCTCAGAAATTGAACATAAAGGAAGAAAACCTCTTGAAAAGCCAAAAGGGAAATGAAGAAACCTGATTTCTGCTCAGCCCTAAAACCATAAGCTCATTATCCAAGAGGGACTAGCCGTGGTAGACAAAGAAAAATATATGCCAAGGATCATGACTGAGTTGGGGGCCTAACAATCTGCTCTGTGAGGGGGCACAAAGGGGTCCTCCTGGGAACAAAAAGGATGATGCGCACAGTTTATGTGTCAAACCAGTGGTGGAAGGACCAGTGCTTGAGCCCAGGCCTTGTGATCCCAGCCGATCCCCAGACAGCCTCATTTCTCCCTGAGTGACCTGCATGCTTCTGTGATAAACCTGGCAGAGTTCATTTACTGGTAGTGGATGCCTCAACTCTTAAGAAAATAATATCAATCTCTGAAAACTTTCATAATTATATGTGAAGATACCACTGGCCAGGGAAGCAAACGGAGGTAGGAGGGAAGAATGAAAGGAAAGAGATGCTAAAATCTCATACAAAAGAGACTTATGTGCTGGTGATTTTCTGAACTTACTTTCTCTGCATCCTAACAGTCATTAAAATATATAAAAATGGATATTTTTGAAGCAGCAACACTAAGAATTATCATTGCTGCAGTTGCTTGGCAACCTGAGACTTTGGTTATTTTATTTCTAAATAGGGAGTGCTATAAACTGGTATCTGGAGTTTGTGCAAATAGTTCTAAATTGATGTTCTCCCTGTAAATCAGGAGGAGATAATACAGCATTAATGTACATTTAAAGGTTGCTAAATATGCATATGTATGTGTCTCATATCACACACACACACAAGAAGATTCTTACACAGAGCTTCTCTCCATTACATGCTATCTTAAATAAATCTGCAGAATTGATATTCCTTTGCATTTTTCCTGGAAAATATCTATTTAATTTCATTTTGTAAATAATATGCATCTGAGTCACGAGGGACAAACCTTTTGTCTCCTGTGTGTGTCAGGGGAACTGAGTATCGTAGCTCATATCGGTCATGAGCTCCTTTCTCTAACTTCCCAGACACTGAGTGGGTTTCCAGTTCTGAGAAAGTAGAGACAAACCCGGTATCTAAATGGCTACTGGGGGAAAATATTTCTCAAAGCAAGGCATGAGAACGTCCACATTCTTCAGAGATGCAAGTCCTGTAAAGGCCTTATGAAATCTTAGGCGTGCAGGTTCCAGCACGGATGAGAAGAGGTGTTAACATTTTGAAAAAGTCACCTCTATTAACAAACTGTCATTTCTCCACAAGTCACCAACTTGAATTTGAGTCTCTAGTGATGCTTGCTGGTTTGAATGAAATGCTGTGCTCTGATGCTGCTTTTCCCTTAAACATGACTTTAGTTCCTGACTCCTCACCAGGGCCTTAGGAGGAAAAGTGCCTCTGTTCCAGATCCTGACGACAGGCATCCTTATCACTTTTGTAGAACAACCGCTTCTAAAGTGGCCCCTGCAGTGGTGTTTGCCTGCAGACTGAAGCTCGAGACAGCAAACTGCCTCAGGCTCCACCTGCTTCTCCAGAGAGAACAAGGGCATGAGGAAGTCAGCTGCCTGAGCCCCAGAGTATGTCAGTGACAGATTCCAAAACACAAGGATTTCGTCTTGGTCTGAACCACACAGACCAAAACCCTAAAAGAGAGGCATCGAGCACCAATTCGATCATGGGATTGTTCATGCAGAACCATGCTTCAAGCTACTTGGGGATAGCATCTCAGACAGACACAACCCGAGGGGGTCACAGAATGACTTTCCATGACCTCTTGTTCAATGGAAGCCGGGACGCGATAACATATCTGTTGTTTAGAAACAGAGGACAGCATCTTGTTGGCAAATAATCAAATAGACCGTTTGACCTATTAAAGTCATTATTTATCCAAATGGAATAACAGTTACAAATGAAGGAAAAATGTTTCAGACTTAAAGTAAGTGTGAAGGGTATGCTGCGCCTTACCAGACATCTAAAAGGGACGAAAAATTCTATTCCGAGGGAACTGGGGGGTCGTTAGAATTTCCAAGTCTCTGGAAAGACTGTAGTCCTGCAGATCAGCTGGGACCTAACAGCACTTTAGCCAAAGCTAAGTGCACACTGCCAGATTCTTGTGGTGGCCCTTCTGGGCACCAGTTCTAGTGGTGTGTGCCTGCAACACTTGTTTTTGGCATGGGAATTCATTTCGACGTCTCTGCCTAATTTTTCTCGTCTATCGAAGGGAAGGCTCCTACAACCTTAGTGCCCAAGAAGTGTTGAGGAATAGCAAATGGTTGAGTGACGGAAGGAAATTGGCAAATGTACTGTCAAAATGCTTAGGACTATGACAGCTTCCCCTAGACAAGAGGTTCCCCAAAGTTAGGGAGTTTTGTGCAGCCTGTCAGTGCAGAACTGACTAGGAGGCTGGAGCCCTTGGTGGTCTCCCTGCTGGCCCTGAACGCTTTTCTGAATGGTGTCACCATTTGGGATTGATTTATGGCACTTGGATTGGTCAGCGAGCCTGTGCTATGTCGTGGCTGAGGCTGGGAACCTGTTCTACACTTGCATGTGTCATATCTAAAGGCAATATCATTTGCAAAGTCAAAACCATTGAGGGCACACCTAAGAGTGCCCGTGGGAGCACCTGTGATGGATAATGAATACAAACTCGCTTTCAGCCTTGCTCACATGACAGAGTCTGGAACGATGATGAAGAGAAACGAGGACAGGCTACATCCCCTCTGTGCACATTCCAGTTAATTTCCCAGAAGCAAACACAAATGATGCAGGTTCCAAGCACAGAAGTGTCCAGGGTGACAAACGTGAGTGGGTTTTTGTGTTTTGGAAGGGTGGGGGAAGGTAGCGAACGTGGAGTTTGGTTTTCCATTTTTTTCCTGTAAGTGAACAGGAATAAGAGGAAATGGCAAGGGCAGAAAACCTTCCCTGTCTTGGGAACCTACTGCAAAGACAAGGTTTAACACGGGAAAGGTGTTTAGTACGCTAACAAATGCTATGTGATGTGGCTTTGGAGCGCCGACTGAACTGATAAAAGAAATCTGGGCCATCCTGCTGTGCTGAAGACCTCATGCTGTGCAGAGCAAAGGCAGCTAATATATTACAGAGCTTGATGAGGTTGGGGGGAGCGGATTGGCAACGAACTGCCAAGGTCTCTGAGGCTGTGAAAAGTGATGCGGTTTGATCCTGCCACCAGCTGGCTGGGTGATCTGAGTTAATCTTTGCCTTATCTTCCTGTACCTCGAAAGAAGATAGTTTCTAGTTGATTAATCACTTTGCAAATGTATTTGCAGAACCAAATATTGAATATACACTGTGGCTGAGAATCTGAAACAATATTACAGCAAGGGTCTTTGAAAGCTTACACACAATGATGGGCATTAAGGACGGAGGGCTGATAGAACTGGCTGTACAAGTGCACTGCCAACAAACGTTTTGGGGAGGACAGAGCTGGCCGCATGGCCAGGCCACCATGTTTCCTGGCATCAAGCAGTGGGCAACTCTGCAAGATCCCTAGAAGGATCCTGATGGTGGGGGACAACTCTATACCTGTGTCTTACATAGACACCACATTTATGTTAAGTCTGTGCCAACTCCAGACATAGAAACGCTTTAATCACCACTCCCTTGGAGCCAGAAGGGAAGGAAGGGAACTGAAGCAGACAGATGTCTGCAGAGAATGGTGAGTGGGGTTTTCACACTTTGTCAGCCCTCCCAAGTGGGCAGGTAGCTGGTCGCTGTGGCTAGTTGATGTTAGATATGTTTAATTTAAAAAGAGACCTTGAACTACTAATAAAAACAATTCTTAATGTTTCCCTTTAGGTTTATAATAAAACCCAACTGGAACCGAAAGGAAGTTACTTTATCTAAAGTAAAAGTAATTTCATATGCTTGCATTCATCCATCCCTCCCACCATCAATTCAACTATTGAAATCATAAAAGCATGTCACTTTACAGAAATAATGTAAGTAAAATACATAATCAGTGACCTTATAAGGTGGTATTTTGAATTCTGTCTATGCCATGATCTATTAAGTTATTACATTAATAGACATGCTTCCCTTTTTATGGACAGGAAAACCAATGAGGCCTGATAACTCTTTCCTTTCTATGATCTCCAACCTTGACAGTACCTCTGCAGACCTTTTTTTTCCCCTCCCTCTCTTCTCTCTTTCCTTTCTTTCTTCTTTCTTCCTTCCTTCCTTTTTTCTTTCTCTTTCCTCTTTCTTTCTTTTCCTCCCTCCCTCTCTCTCTTTCCTGTCTTTCTTTCTTTCCTTCTTTTCTTTCTTTACTTCTTCTCTTTCTTTCTTTCTTTCCTCTTTCTTTTCCTCCCTCCCTCCCTCTCTCTCTTTCCTTTCTTTCTTTCCTTCTTTTCTTTCTTTCTCTCTCTCTTTCTTTCTTTCTTTCCTCTTTCTTTCTTTTCCTCCCTCCTGCTTTCCCTCCCTCCCTCCCTTCCTTCCTTCCTCTCTTTCTCTCTTTCCTTGTAATCACAAGTTGACTTTATTCAACTGCAGAAATGATACTGAATGAAACTATATAAACCTTCTACTTGAATTTTTTCTCAGAGAAAAGAATCCTCACAAGGGGTAGAAGAGCCATTTCTGGGTTTATCCCAGGATTCCAAATTTCAAGAATTGAGACAGACAAGATTATAATCTCTATTTAAGCTCCTAAAGTAGTCTAGTAATGAGCTTCCTGGTGGAGAATAAAGGCACAGTGTTGGCATCAGCTTAGGGCAGAGGGGAAGGAGGACTCAAGGACTTGTCCTGAACCTCAGCTATTGTAGAACAAACTGTCCGACTTACCTTTTCCGTCCTACACAACAGTAATTTATATTTTGTAGGATCCTACAGATTAAACAAAAACGATTCTATGTACTGTATATTTGCTTAATCCTCAAGGCAACTCTGTAAGGTAGGTGTTATTTCCATTTAAATAGGTGGGGATAGGCTCAACCACATTATCATTATTGGTTATTGACTAGAGTGTTATACATTTCACAAAAAACTTTCATACACATATCACTCTGAGCCTTTTATCCTTGTGATATAGATAAGATATACAGCTATAACCCTCAGTTTATGAGATGTGAAGGAAGGTTCAGCTAGTGGAAGGTGCAGCTGGACATTGGCAGGGCCTGAAAAAACAGGAGAGCACCCATCATCCCATCGTCACATTGTCCAATGACAAAGATGAGTTGGGGTGATGGTGGTGAGGGGTGGCTCCAGGACTGGGTCATTCATGAGCACAGATGATATGGCAAGTCTCTGGCTATTCCAGACGTAGGAGAAGTTCTAATTTCATCTCCTTGGAGCAGCAACAGAAAGAGGAAAAGGATCTTGGAAGTGAAATAAACATCTGCATAGGATGGTGGGTGGTAATTCCCCAAGCTTTTTAAGTTCTCCTAAATAGGACTACCAGATAAAATACAGGATGCCCATATAGCTCATGCAATACTAGGGCGATCCTTATACTAAAAATATTTGTTGTTTATCTGAAATTCAAACTTAACCAATATTTTTATTGGTTAAATATGGCAGCCCTATTCCTAAGGGAAGGGTAATTCAACCTTATGCCCCTTGCTCTCATCACTATAAAGCATCTGTACAATGGTGACAATAATCTACCACTGGCAATTGTGATTGGAGACCTCAACTGAGATAACTTTTTATTATTTCTGACTTGAGCAGCCTAATGTTAGCATTGGGGTAAATTTAAATATTTCTGTAGCTTTTGAATTTGGAAGATCATGCATTACACAATTGTTAGTGAAGTCTGGTTTCTGGCACTGAACTAACAATGTGGTCCATACTGTACCTCTGTAGTACAACTCTCCCCAGATGACACTGGACAGAGAATCCCACACACAGCCCTCGCACCATGCTTTCCTCATCCCATTCTTTGAGTAGAAGAGTCACTTACTTGTATGGGATGTGTTTGCTGCCATTGACGAGAGCCAGGATGACATTGCCCAGAGCAGACAGGGAGAGGCACAGCCCTGAGCCTCCTTCCCGATTTTTGCTAAGAGCTTTCACACAGCTGCCAAGATCAATGAGGTGCAGACGGCTGCGGCCTCCAGACACTGTCACAGGAGAGGAGACAAGAGAAGAAAGAAGAGGTTAAGTTCTGGCAAACACTCATCTGTCCTTCATATAGCTCCTTGGGAAATCTGATGGGACAAAAGAGGAAATAAAAGGTTGACGTTCATGGCCTAGTAGGAAACCCCTACAAAATTATGCAGGGGTAACAAATAGCATGGTTCTCTTAAATTCTGTCCACCACACATCCCTGATCTTCTAAAACCTACTGATATTCCTACTATAAATAAATGAATAATTCATGTAGGCTGAATTAGATGAAATTTCACAGAGAAGGTAAATGTCTACATTTACCTTCATCTTCTTTGTGTAGCAGGATTCTGAAACTGATCATATTAAAACATAAATAGCCCATAAGTGATTATCCGCTTTGGTTGACTGTGGTAGAGGCCGTGACCTAAAGCTCAGCCAGGAATCAGGTTGATAACCCAAAGTAAAACCAGGAAGAATGAACAACCAGGTGCAGAGTCAGGGAAGACCCAGGTATTTGCTGAGTATCTGCCGAGTGCCAGGTGCTACACAAACATCAGTCTCGTTCAGTTCCCCTGGGAAAATCACAGACTTGCTCATGAGAACTTCCACTTCTGGCCTAGATGAAGTAACAGGGACCAGATCTTTCCTCTTACCGGAAACAACCAAAAACTGAACAAAATGTGTAAAACAACCGTTTGCAAGACACTAGACATCAAACAGCAAAAGACAGTGATCCTGGAGAGGTGGGAAGTAAGGG
Organism: Phocoena phocoena; assembly: GCF_963924675.1. NCBI lineage: Eukaryota > Metazoa > Chordata > Mammalia > Artiodactyla > Phocoenidae > Phocoena > Phocoena phocoena. The sequence continues at coordinate 161,427,936 of NC_089219.1, read as the reverse complement.
AGGTGAGCACTAGCCGTTTCCCAGCTTACTGCACTGAGAGAGTTTTTGGGCCATGGCTCAGAGAGAGGGAACTCAGGTGGAGCCTGGCAGACTCTCTGAACTGAGGAGCTAGAGCTGAGAGTCCAGGGAGGCCAAGGTAGCAACATTTCCAGGACAGAGTGCTGGAGAGGAGAGAACTCTGGAGATTTGTAGCAGGTCTCCTCAAGTATTCAACCTAGTATGGATCAGCACAGAGTGATGAAACTACCCATGGCTGCGGAGCTAACCACTGGAAAAGATTAGAAGTAACAGTGCACAGGACTCACACAAGGCCAGTAATAGTGCTTGTTCCCAACAGCCAGACTAGAAAACCTCAAGATTCACAGGGCACTGGGTAGGGTACCCGCAAGGGTCTGGCTTCAGTAGTCAGGAACACTTAGCCCTCGACTAAGAACTGACTGGGTTCCACCTTAACAAATCTTAAAAGTAAGGCCATAAAGGATCAAACTGTTTGTAAACAACTGCATCCCCAAACAAAGCTTAAAGACATTAAAAAAATATAGAAATGTCCAGCACCCAGTCAAAAATAACCAATGAAAAAGAAGCAAGAAAATGAGGACTATAATGAAGAGATCATTGAAACCAACCCAGAACTGACATAGATATTAGAATCAACAGAGAAGGACATTAGAACAGTTATGATGGCATTTCAAACATTAAAAACGTTAAATAGGGACATGGAATGTATTAAAAAGATACAAATTGAATCTTTAGAGGTAAAAACTACATTGTGTGAGATGAAAAATACCCTGGTTGGGATTAACAGCATAATAGACACTGCAAAAGGAAAGATTGGTGAATTTGACAATATAGCAATAAAAACGATCCAAGATGAAGTACAGAGATAAAATTTTAAAACAAACAACCAAAAACCAATTAAGAAAAAGAGCTATAGGACTACTTCAAGTGTCTTAATATGTGTGCAGTTGAAGTCCCTGAAGGGAAGGACACAGAGGGTGGTGCAGATAAAATATTTAAAGAAACAGTGGTCAATACTTTCCCAAATTTAATGAAAACTATAAACCCACAGATCCAAGAAGCTCAATGATCCCCTAGCACAAGAAACATGAAGAAAACTACACTAAAGCACATAATAATCAAATGGGTTAAAACTAGTGATGATGGAAAAAATCTTGAAAATAGCCAGAGGAAAAAAATTATGTTACATGTAAAGGAACAAAGATAAGATGATGGCAGATTTCTTGGAAATAATACAAGTGAAAAGACAATGCAGCAACATTTTTAAAGTACTGAAAACTGCCAACCTAGAGTTACACACCCAACCAGAATATCATTCTCAGATAAAAGGGAAATAAAGACTTTTTCAGACTTAAAAAAGCTGAAAGAATTCATCACAAAGGATATACACAAAAGAATGAAGAGCTTTGGAAATGACAACTATGTGAATAAATACATGCTATCCTCCTCTTATTTAAATCTCCTTAAAAGCTAATTGACTGTTAAAGCAAAAATAACAACAATGTAACATGTGGGCTATAACATACGCAAAATTAAAATGTTTGACAACAATAACACAAAGGTTAGGAGTGGAAAAATGAAAGTACTCTATTGTAAGGTTCTTATTCTAGACATGAAGTGGTATAATATCACTTAAAAGTAGACCGTGATAACTTAAAGATGTATACAATAAATCCTACAGCAATCACTAAATAATAAAGAGTTACAACTAAAAGACCAACAAAGGATATAAAGTGAATCATTTACAGTATTCAATAAATTCAAAAGAAAGCAAATAAAATAAAAAGGAGAACAAAGAACAGATGGGTTGAATAGAAAACATACAGAAAAATAATACTTTGGAACACACCATATGAAGAATCCCATTAAATGTAAGTTGTCTGAATACCCTTATTAGAAAGTAGATATTGTCAGATTTGATAAAAAAGCAAGACTCTATTATATGTTACCTATGAGAAGTGCACTTCAAATATACAGAAACAATAGGTTGAAAATGTAAGTATGGAAAAGGCTATACCACGCAAACAGTAGCCATAAGAAAGCTGGGGGCGGCTATATCAATATCAAACAAAAGAGACTTAGGACAAAAAAATATTACTAGAGGGAAAGCGAGCCATTTTATAATGATAAAGGTCACAATTCATCAAGAGGTCATAACAATATAAGTGTTTATGCATCTAATAACAGAAGTTCAAATACGTGAAGTAAAATCTGATAGAACTGCAAGAATAAACAGGCAAGTCCAGAATTATAGTTGGAGATTTCAAATACCCCTTTCTCAATAATTGATATAATAAGCAGACAGAAAACCAGTAAGGATATAGAAGATCTGAACAACTATCAACCAAATCATTCTACTTGACATTTGTATAACACTCAACCCAACAACAGCAGAATACACATTCTTTTGAATTGCACACAGAACATTTAACAGGATAGACCATATTCTGGTACATAAAATAAGTCTAAATAAATTTTAAAGGATTCACGTCATTCATACTATGTTTTCTGACACACTAGAGTTAACTTAGAAGTCAATCCAGAAAGATACCTGGAAAATCCCTAAATATTTTGAAACTCAACAGCTCAAAATAACTTAGGGTCAAAGAAGAAACCAAAAAGCCAATTAGAAAGCGTTTTTAAGTGAATGAAAATGAAAACACAACATATCCAAGTTAGTAAGATGCCTTTAAAGAAGTACTTAGGAGGGAATTTATACCATTAAATGCCTATATCAGAAAACAAGAGGTCTCAAATCAATTACCTCAGCTTCCATTTTAGTAAATTAGAAAAAGATGAGCAAATTAAAGACTAAATAGCAGAAAGGAAATAATTAATATAAAAGCAGAAATCAATGATATAAAAAATTTAAAAACCAATAGGGAAAACCAATGACATCCAAAGCTGGTTCTTCAAGATCAATAATATTGAAAAATCCCTAGCATGGCTGATCAGCAAAGAAAGAGAGAAGACACAAATCCCCAATGTCAAGAACAAAAGAGGTGGCCTCACTACAGTTTCTACAAATATAAAAAGGGCAATAAAGAAACATTACACCACTAAATTAGACAACTTGGAAGAATGAACAAATTTCTTGAAAGATACAAAGTACCAAAGCTCATTCAAGAAGCAATAGATAATGTGAATAGCTCTACATCCATTAAAGAAATAGAATCTGTAGTTAACAACTTTTCCACAGCGAAAGCAGTGCCTTTAACTGCACCGGTGAATTCTATCACACATTCAAGGAAGAAATAATATCAATTCTACACAAATTCTTCCTGAAAATTAAATAGGAGAGACAACTTCCCAATTAATTCTATGAGGCCAGGATTACCCTGATACCCAAAACAGACAAAGATATTACAAGAAAAAAAGTTGAAGACCAATATCCCTCATGAACAATGATGCAAATTTTCTAAACAAAATATTAGTGACTCATACTATAAAACTGTATCTAGGAACATATTAAAAGCATTTTATACCATGAGTAAGTGGGACTAATCCGAGGAATGCAAGGTTGGTTAACAAAAAATTGATCTATCATTATAATTTTAACAGATATTACCATATTAACAAACCAAAAAGAAAAATGATTCTCTCAGTAGATGCAGACAAAGCATTTAACAAACTCCAGCATCCATTACTGATAAAAATGCTCGGCAAAATATAAATTGAAGGTGATATCCTCAGTTTGATAAAAAAGTGTCTAGGAAAAACCTACAGCTAATGGCATTCTTAATGGTAGAAAACTAAATGCCTTCCAAGATCAGGAACAAGACAAGGATGTTCACTCTGACCATTTCAATTCAACATTGTACTGGAGGTTCTAGCCAGTTCAATAGGCAAGAAAAAGAAATAAAACATATCCAGATTGGAAAGAAATAATTCAAACTGTCTTAATTGGCAGATTACGTGATTATCTATGTAGAAAATTTAATGGAATCCACAAAAAAGCGACTAGAACTAATAATTGAGTTTAGCGAGGTTGCAGGATACTAGATTAACAGAGATCAACTGTATTTCTAAATACAACTTCTATATACAATTTCCATAACAAACAACCGGAAATTGAAATTTAAAAATATCTTTTACAATAACATCAAAAATATTAAATACTTAAGGATAAATCTGACAAAAGATACATATACTGAAAACTACAAAACACACCTGAGAAAAACTAATAAAGACCTGAAAAAATAGAGAGCTAAACTGTGTTCATAGGTCAGAAGACTCAATATTAAGATGTTAATTCTCTCCAAAGTGATCTATAGATTCAATGAAAACCCAATGAAAAATCCCAGCAGGCTTTTTTGGTAGAAAGTGATTCGACAAAATCAATTCAGAAACTGACTCTAAAATTTATATGCAAATGCACAGGAGCTAGAATAGCCAAAAAACAACTTTATAAACTAAGCACCAAGTTGGAAGGCTAACAGTATCTTTCTTTTTTTTTTTTTTTTTTTTTGCGGTACGCGGGCCTCTCACTGTTGTGGCCTCTCCCGTTGCGGAGAACAGGCTCCGGACGCGCAGGCTCAGCGGCCATGGCTCACGGGCCCAGCCGTTCCGTGGCATGTGGGATCTTCCCGGACCGGGGCACGAACCCATGTCCCCTGCAGCGGCAGGCGGACTCTCAACCACTGCGCCACCAGGGAAGCTGTCTTTCTTTGTTTTTAACATCTTTATTGGAGTATAATTGCTTTACAATGTTCTGTTAGTTTTTGCTGTATAATAAAGTGAATCAGCTATATGTATACATATATACCCATATCCCCTCCCTCTTGCGTCTCCCTCCCACCCTCCCTATGCCACCCCTCTAGGTGGTCACAAAGCACCGAGCAGACTTCCCTGTGTGATGCAGCTGCTTCCCACTAGCTATCTATTTTACATTTGGTAGTGTATATACGTCAATGTTACTCTCTCACTTCATCCCAGCTTACCCTTCCCCCTCCCTGTGTCCTCAAGTCCATCCTTTACGTCTGTGTCTTTATTCCTGTCCTGCCCCTAGGTTCATCAGAACCATTTTGTTTTTTTAGATTCCATATATATGTATTTGTTTTTCTCTTTCTGACTTACTTCACTCTTTACTTACTTGTTTTTCTTACTTACTTGTTTTTCTCTTTCTGACTTACTTCACTCTGTATGACAGACTCTAGGTCCATCCACCTCACTACAAATAACTCAGTTTCATTTCTTTTTATGGCTGAGTAATATTCCATTGTATGTATGTGCTACATCTTCTTTACCCATTTATCTGTTGATGGACTCTTAGGTTGCTTCCATGTCCTGGCTATTGTAAATAGTGCTGCAACGAACATTGTGGTACATGACTCTTTTTGAATTATGGTTTTCTCATACTGTTATGGCTAACAGTATCTTAAGACTTACTATAAAGCCACCATAATCAAGACAGTGTGGTATTGGTGTAAAGATTAAAAAAAATAGATCAATGGAGTAGAATAGAGAGTCCAGAAATAAACCCGCATAAATATGGACAATTTTGGACAAAGTTTAGAAGGTAATTTAGTATAGATAGGATAGTTTCTACAGCAAATGGTATATCCATATAAAAAATCTTTAATGCATAAAAATATATACAAACTAACTAAAAATGGATCAAAGACCCAAATGTAAAATATAAAATTATAAAACTTCAAGAAGAAAGCATAATATGACACATTTTTGATTTTGGGTTAGGCACACATTTCTTAGATATGATACTAAAAACATGATTCATAAAAGACACAGAGATAAATTGAACTTCATTAACCTTAAATATTCATAGTTTTCAAAATACACTGTTAAGAGCGTAAAAAGATAAGCCACAGACTGGGAGAAAGTATTTGCAAATCATATGTCTGATAAAGGACTTATAACCAGAGTATATAAAGAACTCTCAAAACTTAACTGTAAGACAAAAAACAATTTTTAAAAGGGCAAAAGACACCTCACCAAAGATGTATGGATGTCAAATGAGGACATGAAAAGATGCTAAACATCACTGGTCATTAATGAAATGCAAATTAAAACCACAGTGAGATACAACTTCATATCTATTATATAAAAGGCTAAAATTGAAAAGACTGACCATACTAAGTGTTGGTGAGGATGTGGAGGAACTGGAATGCTCATATACTGCTAGTGGGAATATAAAATGGTGTGGTCATCTTGGGGAACAGGTTGGCAGTTTCTTAAACAATTATAAATTCATGTATGGTCCAACTATTCCAGTTCGTCTAGTTATTCACCCCAAAGAAAAGGAAATATATGTCCATATAAAGATTTGTACATGAATGGGTATGGTACTTTTATTTGTAATACCCAAATTGGAAATAAAACAAACGTCCATCAGCACATGAATAGACAGGCAAACTGTGGTCATCCAGACAATGGATTACTACTTAGAAATATAAATAAATGAACTATTGATACATGCAACAAAGTAAATCTCAAAATAATTATGCTAAGTGAAAGAAGCTACTCAAAATAGTACAGACTGTGTGATAGAATTCCATTTATATAAAATTCTAGGAAATGCAAACTAATGTATAGGAACTGAAGCTGAGTTCAGTGGTGGTTACCTGGGTATGGGGAGCGGGAAGGAAAAGGAGCTAGAGGGAGTGATTTCAAAAGGTCCCAAAGAAACTTTTGGGGGTGATGAATATGTTCAACATCTTGATTGCATGGGTATATACATATGACAAAACTTATCAAATTATATACGTTAAGTATGTGTGGATTATTGTATCTACAGTATATCTCATTAAAGCTATTAAAAAAAAAAAAAAAAAAAGGAAACATGCCCAAGATCATGCTGTCACTGGTAGAGCTAGGATTCAAACCTTTAAGACATGTACTCCTCATCCTACACCATGTGGCCTCAGCCAGTTCTGGGGACAGCAGGAGCTACGAGCTGCCTTTTTATCCCAGGCCCCACCGGCCCAGGGGAGTGTGGCCCTCAGCACATCACCTGAGCTCCTGGATCATCTCCCTTTCCTGCCCCCACTCCCCAAGCAGCAGCAGACTCCTACTTCTCAGGCCTCTGTATTCCTACATTTCCAGGGTGACCCAGCCCACACCATCAGAACTGGCCCACCTCCTATTGCTCTAGGACAGCCACTATTCCCTCTGCTTTCTACTCACAACAAAGGTAGAAATGGTGACTCCCCAAAGCTGTTAGAGAAGCCAGGTCACCTGGGACAAGGTGGAAAAGGGGTTGGCTGAGAAGGCTGATGCAGGGCATGGGATGAGGGTGTGTCTGGGTTCTGCTGGGTGTGTAAGGAGCATGTGACCAGCGTCTGGAAGCTCACACGTCTGCAGGCAGAGTCCACAGGACAGTGCTGTTGCAGGAGAACAAGGAAAATGTCTGGGAAACACTGTCCTGAGCCCAACCTTGTCTCTGCCCATCCCACCCTCAACTTCCACATCTAGTATTGAGAAAAACAGTGACGAAGGTTTACAGAAAGCACAACATTTCACTGCAGGCCCTCCAGTGACTCTGGTACACCTGTGGCAAAGAACTTTCCACATTAAGGATGTTATATTTTGTTTACCTCCAACTATTCCTCAATAAAAATCCTTAAAAGGGTGAGAGAACATCAAGATGGTGGAAGAGTAAGACGTGGAGATCACCTTCCTCCCCACAAATACACCAGAAATACATCTACATGTGGAACAACTCCTACAGAACACCTACTGAACGCTGGCAGAAGACCTCAGACCTCCCAAAAGGCAAGAAACTCCCCATGTACCTGGGTAGGGCAAAAGAAGAAAGAAAAAACAGAGACAAAAGAATAGGGATGGGACCAGCACCTCTGGGAGGGAGCTGTGAAGGAGGAAAAGTTTCCACACACTAGGAAGCCCCTTCACTGGCGGAGATGGCGGGTGGGCAGGGTGGTGGAGGAAGCTTTGGAGCGACAGAGGAGAGTACAGCAACAGGGGTGCAGAGGGCAAAGTGGAGCAATTCCCGCACAGAGGATCGGTGCCGACCAGCACTCACCAGCCCCAGAGGCTTGTCTGCTCACCTGCTGGGACAGGTGGGGGCTGGGAGCTGAGGGTCCAGCTTCGCAGGTCAGATCCCAGGGAGAGGACTGGGTTGGCTGCGTGAACACAGCCTGAAGGGGGCTAGTGCACCACAGCTAGCCGAGAGGGAGCCCGGGAAAAGGTCTGGAACCTCCTATGAGGCAAGAGACCATTGTTTCGGGGTGCACAAGGAGAGGGGATTCAGAGTACCACCTAAATGAGCTCCAGAGACGGGCGTGAGCCGCGGCTATCAGCGTGGACACCAGAGACAGGCGTGAAACACTAAGGCTGCTACTGCTGCAGCCACCAAGAAGCCTGTGTGCAAGCACAGGTCACTATCCACTCCTCCCCTCCCGGGAGCCTGTGCAGCCTGCCACTGCCGGGGTCCCGTGATCCAGGGAAAACTCCCCCGGGAGAACACACGGTGCACCTCAGGCTGGTGCAACGTCATGCTGGTCTCTGCCGCTGCAGGCTGCCCCGCATTTCGTACACCTCCCTCCCCTCGGACTGAGGGAGCCAGAGCCCCGTAATCAGCTGCTACTTTAACTCCTTCCTGTCTCTGAGGGGAACAGACGCCCTCAGGCGACCTACACGCAGAGGCAGGGCCAAATCCAAAGCTGAACCCAAGGAGCTGTGTGAACAAAGAAGAGAAAGGGAAATTTCTCCAGGCAGCCTCAGGCGCAGCAGATTAAATCTCCACAATCAACTTGATGTACCCTGCATCTGTGGAATAATTGAGTAGACAACGAATCATCCCAAAATTGAGGCGGTGGACATTGGGAATAACAGTCGACTTGGTGTTTGCTGTCTGCATCTAATTTGTTTCTGGTTTTATATTTACCTTAGTTTAGTATTTCGAGTTTATTATCATTCGTAGATTTGTTTATTGATTTGGCTGCTCTCTTCCTTTTTTTAATATATATATATATATATATATATATATATATTTTTTTTTTTTTTTTTCCTTTTTCTCTTTTTGTGAGTGTGTATGTGTATGGTTCTTTGCATGATTTTACCTGTATAGCTTTGCTTTTACCATTTGTCCCAGGGTTCTGTCTGGCCAGTTTTTTGGGGTTCTTTTTGTATAATTTTTAGCACTTGTTGTCATTGGTAGATTTGTTTTTTGGTTTGGTTGCTCTCTTCTTTCTTTCTTCAGTTTTCTTTTTTTTTAATTACTTTTTAATTTTTAATACTTAAAAATTTTTTTATTTCAATAACTTTATTTTATTCTTCTTTCTTTCTTTTTTTCTATCTTTTCTTCTGAGTCATGTGGCTGACAGGGTCTTGGTGCTCTGGCCGGGTGTCAGGCCTGTGCCTCTGAGGTGGGACAGCTGAATTGAGGACATTGGTCCACCAGAGACCTCCCAGATCCATGAAATATCAAACGGCAGAAGCTCTCCCAGAGATCTCCATCTAAACACTAAGACCCAGCTCCACTCAACGACCAGCAAGCTACAGTGCTGGACATCCTATGCCAAACAACTAGCAAGACAGGAACACAACCCCACCTGTTAGCAGAGAGGCTGCCTAAAATCATAATAAGTTCACAGACACCCCAAACACACAACTGGATGCAGTCCTGACCACCAGAAAGACAAGATCCAGCCTCATCCACCAGAACCCAGGCTCTAGTCCCCTCCACCAGGAAGCCTATACAACCCACTGAACAAAGCTTAGCCACTGGGGACAGACACCAAAAACAACGGGAACAACGAACCTGCAGCCTGCGAAAAGGAGACCCCAAACACAGTAAGTTAAGCAAAATGAGAAGACAGAGAAACACACAGCAGATGAAAGAGCAAGGTGAAAACCCACCAGACCAAACCAATGAAGAGGAAATAGGCAGTCTACCTGAAAAAGAATTCAGAGTAATGATAGTAAAGATGATCCAAAATCTTGGAGATAGAATGGAGAAAATACAAGAAACGTTTAACAAGGACCTAGAATAACTGAAGAGCAAACAAACAATGATGAACAACACAAAAAATGAAATGAAAAGTTCTCTAGAAGGAATCAATAGCAGAATAACTGAGGCAGAAGAATGAATAAGTGACCTGGAAGATAAAATAGTGGAAATAACTAATGCAGAGCAGAATAAAGAAAAAAGAATGAAAAGAACTGAGGACACTCTCAGAGACCTCTGGGACAACATTAAATGGACCAACATTCAAATTATAGGGGTCCTAGAAGAAGAAGAGAAAAAGAAAGGCACTGAGAAAATATTTGAAGAGATTATGGTTGAAACTTCCCTAATATGGGAAAGGAAATAGTTAATCAAGTCCAGAAAGCGCAGAGAGTCCCATAAAGGATAAATCCAAGGAGAAACATGCCAAGACAGATATTAATCAAACTGTCAAAAATTAAGCACAAAGAAAAAATATTAAAAGCAGCAAGGGAAATACAACAAATAACTACAAGGGACTCCCCATAACGTTAACAGCTGATCTTTCAGTAGAAACTCTGCAAGCCAGAAGGGAGTGGCAGGACATATTTAAAGTGATGAAAGGGAAAAGCCTACAACCAAGATTACTCTACCCAGCAAGGATCTAATTATGATTTGACAGAGAAATTAAAACCTTTACAGACAAGCAAAAGCTAAGAGAATTTAGCACCACCAAACCAGCTCTACAACAAATGCTAAAGGAACTTCTCCAGGCAGGAGACACAAGAGAAGGAAAAGACCCACAATAACAAACCCGAAACAATTATGAAAATGGTAATAGGAACATACATATCGATAACTACCTTAAATATAAATGGATTAAATGCTCCCACCAAAAGACATAGACTGGCTGAATGGATACAGAAACAAGACTTGTATATATGCTGTCTACAAGAGACCCACTTCAGACCTAGGGACACATACAGACTGAAAGGGATGAGATGGAAAAAGATATTTCATGCAAATGGAAATCAAAAGAAAGCTGGAGTAGCAGTTCTTATATCAGACAAAATAGACTTTAAAATAAAGACTATTACAAGAGACAAAAAGGACAGTACATAATGATCAAGGGATCAACCCAAGAAGAAGATAAAACAATTGTAAATATTTATGCACCCAACATAGGAGCACCTCAATACATAAGGCAAATGCTAACAGCCATAAGAGGGGAAATCGACAGTAACACTTTAAGAGTAGGGGACTTTAACACCCCACTTTCACCAATGGACAGATCATCAAACATGAAAATAAATAAGGAACCACAAGCTTTAAATGATACATTAAACAAGATGGACTTAATTGATATTTATAGGACATTCCATCCAAAAACAACAGAATACACTTTCCTCTCACGTGCTCACGGAACATTCTCCAAGATAGATCATATCTTGGGTCACAAATCAAGCCTTAGTAAATTTAAGAAAATTGAAATTGTATCAAGTATCTTTTCCGACCACAATGCTATGAGATTAGATATCAATTAAAAGAAAAAAATCTGTAAAAAATACAAACACATGGAGGTTAAACAATACACTACTAAATAACCAGAGCTCACTGAAGAAATAAAAATATACCTAGAAACAAATGACAATGAAAACACGATGACTCAAAAGCTACGGGATGCAGCAAAAGCAGTTCTAAGAGGGACGTTTATAGCAATATAATCCTACCTCAAGAAACAAGAAACATCTCAAATAAACAACCTAACCTTACACCTAAAGCAATCACAGAAAGAAGAACAAAGAAACCCCAAATTTAGTAGAAGGAAAGAAATCATAAAGATCAGATCAGAAATAAATGAAAAAGAAATGAAGGAAACTACAGCAAACATCAATAAAACTAAAAGCTGGTTCTTTGAGAAGATAAACAAAATTGATAAACCATTACCGAGACTCATCACAAAAAAAAGGGAGAAGACTCAAATCGATAGAATTAGAAATGTAAAAGGAAGAGTGACAAATGACACTGAGGAAATAGAAAGGATCACGAGAGATTACTGTAAGCAACTATATGCAAATTCTTAGAAAAGCACAACCTTCCGAGACTGTGCCAGGAAGAAATAGAAAATATAAACAGACCAATCACAAGCACTGAAATTGAAACTGTGATTAAAAATCTTCCAACAAACAAAAGCCCAGGACCAGATGACTTCACAGGCAAATTCTATCAAACATATAGAGAAGAGCTAACACCTATCCTTCTCAAACTCTTCCAAAATATAGCAGAGGCAGGAACACTCCCAAACTCATTCTATGAGGCCACCATCACCCTGATACCAAAACCAGACAAGGATGTCACAAAGAAAGAAAACTACAGGCCAATATCACTGATGGACAAAGATGCAACAATCCTCAACAAAATACTACTCAACAGAATCCAACAGCACATTAAAAGGATCATACACCATGATCAAGTGGGGTTTATCCCAGGAATATCAGGATTCTTCAATATATGCAAATCAATCAAAGTGATACACCATATTAACAAATTGAAGGAGAAAAACCATATGATCATCTCAGTAGATGAAGAGAAAGCTTTTGAAAAAATTCAACACCGATTTATGACAAAAACCTTCCAGGAAGTAGGCACAGAGGGAACTTACCTCAACATAATAAAGGCCATATACGACAAACGCTCAGCCAACAACATTCTCAATGGTGACAAACTGAAACCATTTCCTCTAAGATCAGGAAGAAGACAAGGTTGTCCACTCTCACCACTATTATTGAACATAGCTTTGGAAGATTTAGCCACAGCAGAGAAGAAAAAGAAATAAAAGGAATCCAAATTGGAAAAGAGGATGTAAAGACGTCACTTTTTGCAGATGATATGATAGTATACATAGAGAATCCTAAAGATGCTACCAGAAAAGTACTAGAGGTAATCAATGAATGTAGTAAAGTAGAAGGATACAAAATTAATGTATAGAAATCTCTTTCATTCCTATACACTAATGATGAAAAATCTGAAAGTGAAATTAAGAAAACACTCCCATTTACCATTGCAACAAAAAGAATAAAATACCTAGGAATAGGGCTTCCCTGGTGGTGCAGTGGTTGAGAGTCTGCGTGCCGATGCAGGGGACACGGGTTCGTGCCCCCGTCTGGGAAGATCCCACATGCCGTGGGAAGGCTGGGCCCGTGAGCCATGGCCGCTGAGCCTGCACATCCGGAGCCTGTGCTCCTCAATGGGAGAGGCCACAACAGTGAGAGGCCCGTGTACCGCAAAAAAAAAAAAACAAAAAAAACCTAGGAATAAACCTACCTAAGGAGATGAAAGACCTGTATGCAGAAAGCTATAAGACACTGATGAAAGAAATTAAAGTTGATACAAACAGATGGAGAGATATACCATGTTCTTGGATTGGAGGAATCAACATTGTGAAAATGACTATACTACCCAAAGCAATCTAAAGATTCAATGCAATCCCTATCAAACTACCAATGGCATTTTTCATAGACCTAGAACAAAAAATTTCAAAATTTGTATAGAAACACAAAAGACCCGAATAGCCAAAGCAATCTTGAGAAAGGAAAACGGAGCTGGAGTAATCAGGCTCCTGGGCTTCAGACTATCCTACAAAGCTACAGTAATCAAGACAGTATGGTACTGGCACAAAAACAGAAATATAAATCAGTGGAACAGGATAGAAAGCCCAGAGATAAATCCACGCACATATGGTCACCTTATCTTTGATAAAGGAGGCAAGAATATACAGTGGAGAAAAGACAGCCTCTTCAATGAGTGGTGCTGGGGAAACTGGACAGCTATATTTAAAAGAATGAAATTAGAACACTCCCTAACACCATACACAAAAATAAACTCAAAATGGATTAAAGACCTAAATGTAAGGCCAGACACTATCAAACTCTTAGAGGAAAACATAGGAAGAACACTCTATGACATAAATCACAGCAAGATCCTTTTTGACCCACCTCCTAGAGAAATGGAAATAAAAACAAAAATAAATAAAGAGCAGAAAGAGAAAAACAAATATCGTATATTAATGCATATATGTCGAATCCAGAAAAATGGTACAGGTACCGGTTTGAAAGGCAGAAATAGAGACACAGATGTAGAGAACACACATATGGACACCAAGGGGGGAAAGTGGGTGTGGAGGGGCGATGGTGGCGGGATGAATTGGGAGATTGGGATTGACATATATACACTAATATGTATAAAATAGATAACTAATAAGGACCTGCTCTATAAAAAATAAATAAAATTTAAGAAAAATTAAAGGAAAATATAGCAAGGAAAAGAAAACATACACAAGATGAAAAGACAACCCTCCGAATGGGAGAAAATATTTGCAAATGAAGCAACTGAGGAAGGATTAATCTCCAAAATTTACAAGCAGCTCATGCAGCTCAATATCAAAAAAACAAACAACCCAATCCAAAAATGGGCAGAAGACCTAAACAGACATTGTTCCAAAGAAGGTATACAGATTGCCAACAAACACATGAAAGGATGCTCAACATCACTAATCACTAGAGAAATGCAGATCAAAACTACAATGAGGTATCACCTCACACCAGTCAGAACGGCCATCATCAAAAAATCTACAAACAATAAATGCTGGAGAGGGTGTGGAGAAAAGGGAACCCTCTTGCACTGTTGGTGGGAATGTAAATTGATACAGCCACTATGGAGAAAAGTATGGAGGTTCCTTAAAAAACTAAAAATAGGGCTTTCCTGGTGGCGCAGTGGTTGAGAGTCTGCCTGCCGATGCAGGGGACGCGGGTTCGTGTCCGGGTCCGGGAAGATCCCACATGCCGCGGAGCGGCTGGGCCCGTGGACCATGGCCGCTGAGCCTGCGCGTCCAGAGCCTGTGCTCCGCAACGGGAGAGGCAACAACAGTGAGAGGCCCACGTACCGCAAAAAAAAAAAAAAAAAAAATCTAAAAATAGAACTACCATACAACCCAGCAATTCCACTACTGGGCATATACCTAGAGAAAACCATAATTCAAAAAGAGTCATGGGGCTTCCCTGGTGGCGCAGTGGTTGAGAGTCCGCCTGCCGATGCGGGGGGTGCGGGTTCTTGCCCCGGTCCGGGAAGATCCCACATGCCGCGGAGCGGCTGGGCCCGTGAGTCATGGCCGCTGGGCCTGCGCGTCCGGAGCCTGTGCTCCGCAGCGGGAGGGGCCACAACAGAGAGAGGCCCACGTACGGCAAAAAAAAAAAAAAAAAAAAAAAGAGTCATGTACCACAATGTTCATTGCAGCTCTATATACAGTAGCCAGGACATGGAAGCAACCTAAGTGTCCATTGACAGATGAACGGATAAAGAAGATGTGGCCCATATATACAATGGAATATTACTCAGCGATAAAAGAAACAAAATTGAGTTATTTTTAGTGAGGTGGATGGACCTAGAGTCTGTCATACAGAGTGAAGTAAGTCAGAAAGAGAAAAACAAATACCATATGCTAACACATATATATGGAGTCTAAAAAAAAAAGTTTATGAAGAACCTAGGGGCAGGACAGGAATAAAGACGCAGATCTACATCTGAATCCTCAAGACTGGACTTGAGGACATGAGGAAGGGGAAGGGTAAGTTGGGACAAAGTGAGAGAGTGGCATGGACATATATACACTACCAAATGTAAAGTAGATAGCTAGTGGGAAGCAGCCGCATAGCACAGAGAGATCAGCTCGGTGCTTTGTGACCACCTAGAGGGGTGGGATAGGGAGGGTGGGAGGGAGACGCAGAGGGAGGGGATATGGGGATATATGTATACGTATAGCTGATTCACTTTGTTATAAAGCAGAAACTAACACACCATTGTAAAGCATTATACTCCAATAAAGATGTTAAAAAAATAAATTAATTAATTTTTAAAAAAATCCTTAAGTAATATGTTACTTCTCTTTTATCCCGTTTTGTATCATGCAAGATCAGTCCACGGCAGTGTGCAAGGGAAATAGTTATTTTTAAAGCAAAATGTCATCTGTTTTACAACCTAATTATACAGACAGGAGAGGCTCAGATATTTCATTCACTCCGCAGATTAAAGGGCAAAGCCAGGGACCAGTCTGGACTTTCAGTAGTCCATTTGATGTAATGGAATCAGATGCATAATGTGCATGTAGTAAAACAGAACACAGAGAACAAAAGGCACAGTTTAGACTGTGCTGAAGAATAATATTTTAAAATACCTATAATTATACCTGCATGACTCACAATGGGAGTCACATTTTTAACAATGGAAAATCAACTTTGCTCTATTTCCACTGGAGTTTCAGTAGTCACAGAATTCTGAACTTCACACATGGTGCTAAATCTGAAATGGTACAAAGTGAGCGAGCACAGGCCACCTGCTGTGACCATGAATTTCCATTACTGCAGGTGGCTGGAGAGAAAGAAGTTCTAGAATCAATGAACAAAATAGGTGATAATTAATGGCAGGCAAGAAGCAGGTTCCTCATGGACTTTTCAGATTTCTGAGGTCACAGCTTCAAGGTTTAGAACATAACCCAGTCTGCCTTGAGACTATTTATATTTGAATATGTATATTTCAAGTCTGGACTTTGACCAAATGAAATTACCCACATGCCTTACTCTCCCACAGGAAACAATATACTAATTCACTCCTGAGTGACTCTCCCAGCTCATGTTCATGGTGCCAGGAAATGCTAAATTCTCCTAAAATCACTTAATTCCTACAATGATCCTGTAGTGCAAGAATTGGCACTATTTTACACAGATGAGGAAACTGAGGTTCACAGATGCTAAATAAATCACTTAAGATCTCATAGAAAATAGATGCTGAATCTAAGACAAACATCCAGAGCTAACTAGAAAGCATGTAGAAACTCTTTTAACTCACTTTCCTATGACTTAGTGGTTCCCAAACTTTGCTGCATATCAGAATCACCGTGGAATCTTTAGAAAATATGGATGCCTGGCTCCCACTCCCAGGCTTTCTAATGTAATTGGTCTGGAGTACGACACAGGCACTGGGATTAGCTGAAAATCTCCCCAGGTGATTCTCTTGTGCAGCAAAGCTTGGGAACCATGGTCCTGCCGCTCGGCCAGGTTAACCAAGGCCTTCCGTCAGCTGTGTCAGGCACGCTGCCTGATGCCCACAGCACGTTGTACGCTTGTGGGGTGTGCTGGCTGTTCCCAGTTTGTCTACGCACTTCTGCACCGAAAACATGAGCTGTACACTTATCAACAGGTCAGCTGGGTTTCCTCCTAAACCTAATTATGCCACTTATACTTGATATTATAAATAAAAATATAATCAAATATTATGTAAACCAATAACATATGATTATGTAAAGAGAGCTAATATTTCTAAAAAAACCTGAAATCAATGCTTTGGAAAGATGTGATTAAAACGAGTTAATTTTTGAAAAAAGATGCTGAATCAGGTGTGAATGAGAAATTACAGAGTAGAAAAATTTTTAAGAATCTAGGGAAAGTCTATACCCGGCTAGCTGCACAAGTGGCTCTTAAGTTCTTCCATCGCTCAGAAGAAATTGAAAGCAAAAACCAGACTATTATTAATATGAATGTGGTTTATAAAAGTCAGAATCTAGAGCTGAAAACTCATCTCAAAGAGAAAGCCATGGCCCTGTATCAGAAGACCAATGAATAAACACACAATTGTATGTTTTAAGCTGAAAGTGTTTTAAGACATGAATGTATCCTTTTATATGATTTCCCTTTTTAACTTAACTTTCTCGTTAACTGATAACTCCTTCTGACCGTGTTGTATAACAGGGCTGTGAACTCACACCACCTGCTTACCCAAAAAGTAATTGAATGGTCGCTCTCTTTCTGAAACAGCTGCAACTACGTAATCGAGAAATTCACTCACTGTTTAATATACAGCACACATTTCATGTGGTGTGACATGTAAGGTCTGATGTGCAGGCACACCTCTAGGTGTGGAGGACAGGGGGCCAGATGACAGGGGACCCTGTCCTCAGGGAGCCTGTAGTCTGATGGGGCTTAGAAAGCCCAGAATGACTGAGATATAAGGTGAGTAAGGCAGTGGCTTAACATCCCCCAAACTGCTATGGGACTTAAAGAAGAAAGACATTCCACAGAGGGGAGAATCTGAAAGACTTATGGGGAGGCAGCTCAAGGGGGTAGTAGGGTACAGACAAGGTTTTTTTATTGTTGACGTTATTGTTTCTTCCTTTCCCTTCCTTCCAAGATAAGACAGCCCTGACTTCAGTGGTAGGAGAGACTGAAAATAAAAGCACAAAAAGACGATTGATGGGGTCCCAATTGGTGGGGTCCCAGAAAAGGCAGAAGGGGAAAGGATAACGAAGGCAAGGAGATGGGAGGAAGCAGACCTATGGGAAAGGAGTGGGGGAAAGTGAGGTACAGGGACAAGGAGGTTTGGATGCTAAGAGGACAGAAGCCGACGTCATAGCCAGACTGACTTTCCTCTCCTTAAACAGGAAGCTGGTTATCTGCTGAAAGAGGTAGAGCAGGGGTCTCAGGCTTCAAGAGGAGGTTGGGAACTGCTGCTCTGATGCAGGTGGTGGGAAGGCCATGAGAGACCACTGTGGGAATTCCACACTGCGCGGTTTGGAAAATTGTCTCCTGGCCAAATATTTTAAGAATTGTATTACAAAGAATCTAAAAACATCAAACTGTCATTTCACTGTTGACCAAGGGGAACATGAGAGCCCTAAAGTAGCCCCACCATGTATGGCCATCCTCGCTGCACAGGGCTTTGCAATTAGGGACAGCAGAGGTCCGGTTCTGCATCATTTAGAAGCAATGCTCCTTCCTAGATCCTTTTTCCTACATCTACCACCCAAATAATGGATCTCTAGAGTCCTATGGACAGCACAGCCCTGGACAGGGCATCAGCTGATTCAAGCCATTCCAAGATATAGGAAAGAGGGGTTTGGTGGTCAAAAGAAAACCAAGATTAAGACTTGTAAACAGATGAGTGCAGGCAGAGATGAATGTCCACGTCCTCACACGGTGGTTCATGTGCACACACACAGATGGATGCCCGGGTGCTGGTACACAGGTACACACACAGCCAGCCCAGTCCCCACTTGGCCTCTACACTTCCCCTGGAGGCAATAACGTGAATGAACAAATCAGAGATCTAGTGTCATTCTTAGCCCTGGGCAATAGTTGCTTGCAAGCTTAGATTACTCATCAAAGTGAGGCTTTTAAAAACCATCTTAAGGGCTTCCCTGGTGGCGCAGTGGTTGAGAGTCCGCCTGCCGATGCAGGGGACACAGGTTCGTGCCCCGGTCCGGGAAGATCCCACATGCCGCGGAGAGGCTAGGGCCGTGAGCCATGGCCGCTGAGCCTGCACGTCCGGAGCCTGTGCTCCGCAACGGGAGAGGCCACAACGGTGAGAGGCCCGCGTACCGTGAAAAAAAAACCATCTTAATCAATAGGACTTGGAAAATTCTGTATTGTGAACGTATTCCACTGCAGTATCACTCGTAGCATCTGGCTTTGGACTCCTAATTCACTCCTCTTTATGAGGAGCACCTCCTGACTGTCATGGTTTTAGGGTCCCTTCCCCATTGCTGCAATTCCCAAGGGGAATCTCAAGCCTTTACAGACATAGCTTTGCAAAGCAGGGGAAGGCTCCGCGACAGGTGAAGAATC
This sequence comes from Phocoena phocoena, assembly GCF_963924675.1. Taxonomy (NCBI): domain Eukaryota; kingdom Metazoa; phylum Chordata; class Mammalia; order Artiodactyla; family Phocoenidae; genus Phocoena; species Phocoena phocoena. The sequence continues at coordinate 161,408,343 of NC_089219.1, read as the reverse complement.
AGCCCCACTAATGCTCCAAAAATGTTTAAAGCAGGGAATATTTTAAGCTTAACCTAGTGCTATCTGCAAAGCAGTGATACATCCACACAGAATTTTCTTTTCTACCTTGCCTGGACATGTTGTAAACATTTTTGTCTGTCCACTTATATGTGCATGTGTGTATGTACGTGCGTGTTTATAAAGTGCATATATGTGTATAAGCTCCAGGTGCCCACATCCACATGGTGTGTTTAGTTCTTGCCGCAGAGACCTCCTTGAATCCAGCATCTTCATTGGCCTCTAATGGCCAGTTACCAGCAGCTCGCTCTGCTCTGTTTCCCTGCAGGGGGACTAATTAATAAACTTTTCCTTAATGCAGTTCTGGCTGCCAGGTCCACAGGGATTATTGCTTATATATAAGTAAACAAAATTTCCGTTTTAAACAACACTCCAAATCTCCTCATTATATTTTAAACAGATATAAAGGCACTGAGTCAAGCAAGCCGTGGGCTAGGAGGCTGTGTGCATTCTGGCCTGGATTCCCTTCCTCACTGGAAGCCAGGTACTGTAGCAGGCAGGTGATGCCCCCAGGTCCTTCGGGGCTAACACCCACATCAGCCTGGATGCCTGCCTTTTCTTTGTTCTCATCTACAGATACGTTAGAAAGTACCTCACTAGGTTTTGGAGGCCATTAACAGCATCTGCCTTGTCTTTTAACCTGAACTTATTATTTAAAAGCCATTCACTTTCACAATTTATAAACAGGAAGAAAATGAATTTGATGTTAAATATTTAATAAGTGCCCAGGATTTGTTAGGTGAGGACTTGGGTGGATTGCTGGGTTTAGGGAATGTCCCAGCCTACACTTTTGTGGAAGCCATACGTTAAGTTCTTATAGTTGAAATAATTTAATTGTTTCTTTGTTTTCAAGATTCCTCTCTACTTTCAGATTCCAAATTGAAAGCAGAACCATGAAAGAAAGTGAAAACCTGAAAGCAAGTTGTTTTAACTTGGTTAGAAACCTAGAGGGAGGGATTATCCTTCCCTCCTGAGCTTTTCTGCTCAGAGCCATTTGGCTCCAGGATCAGATCTTCTGCAAGTCACCCTTTGCTGAGAGTACAAGAATCCACTGCAGGCTTTGATTATGATTATGATTGGTACCTTAAAAGAATAAAATAAACATTTTTCAGATTCCCACATTCATGCTGCTAAGACATAACTCAGAAAAATCAGTGAAGGCAGGCTTTAAAGCCAGCTCCCAGATCGTTAGGAGAACTGTGGATCAAATCCTGTTACAGGGCTTCCCTGGTGGCGCAGTGGTTGAGAGTCCGCCTGCCGATGCAGGGGACACAGGTTCGTGCCCCGGTCCGGGAAGATCCCACATGCCGCGGAGCGGCTGGGCGCATGAGCCATGGCCGCTGAGCCTGTGCTCCGCAACAGGAAAAAAAAAAACAAAAAAAAACCCCAAAACAACAAACAAACAAAAAGGTCACAGCTGCCCTCGAGGAGAGGCTTCTCTCCAGGGAGGGCCAAGGAGGCTCGAGGGCAGAGGCCGACTTACTTCCCCCCTTGCCGCTTTTCTCCATGCGGTACTGGTAGATGTGCAGCGTGAAGAGCATGTGGGAGTTGCGGAGGTCGTCCTCGTTGCAGTCCTGCTGGCTGCCCCGCCGGGAGGTTATGGCAGCATCCAGGAAGAAGGCGGCCTTCTCCGCAGTGGGCGCCCGCAGCTCACTCTGGTTCTGCAGCTGGAAGACACAAGGGAAGGACTGAAGCTGCAGGCGGGCGGTTTGCCTGCCACTCGGGGCTGGCTGTCCGTTCCGCATTCTTGAAGGCTGGACGTCCTTCTGGAACCAGGGCCTCTATCCATGTGCGATTCTCAGCTTAATTTATTCGTATCTGAAAAGTAACACTGAGCACGCTTATTGGATGAAACATATTTTCACCCATTTTACAACTGAATTAGAATCTGTAAGTATCAGGTGTGAAAAGCAAATGCTTGTATCTGGGTGATCCATGGGGGCAGGTGTCCCACCCTGACCTCCGCAGAGGCCAGCAAACCAACATCCTGGGCAATCCATGTACCTAAGAAAACATGAGGGATGTGACTGCATCTTGATTTCAAAGATTAGAGTATTTAGAAGCAGGTGGGTTGCAAAGTGTGATTTTAGTCCAGATAGTACTGGTATCACAAAGAAGTGAAAAACCTTAGTTAGCTTTAACTCAATTCTCAATTTTCCCAGCTATTTAATTAGAGCCAATTTTAGGCCACATTTACTAGCATAGTTATAAATAAGAAGTAAGTGTAAAAGACATAAGAAGTAAGTGTAAAAGACATATGAAAACACCCAAGATACTTGAACGTCTCATCTATATCATTTAAGGGCTATCTATTTTATCTTCAGTTGCTAAACTCATGTTCATGGCATAGTCATTAATTCATTAAAGAAGCACTGTGGGCAACGTGTCTAAATCCTATGAGATGCCTTGGTAATTACAGTAAACCTTACTCAGAGCAATATTATCGGCATTTGACCAGCACTCCTTTACTGGGGGTGGGAGGGAAGAAAAGTAAACTAATATTTCTGATTTATTCAAAGGAGTGATTTGCAGTATGTGCCTTAGGGTCAAATTTTGACAGTCTTCTATTCTGACTCTAACTGTATCTATAATTCTGAATCATGAGAGTCGATATTTGGAACCTGAGACCATCAAAATCCTCAACCTTCAGAGAGGTTCTGTGGTGCTCGTTGTTTTATACTTGCTATCACAGAAAAGATAACCCAAAGAATGTTTAAGATTCTTCAACAAGAAGGTAAAGAGGATGTTGGCCTCTTCCTCTTTTTCTTAATCTTCAGTTACCCAGAGCTTTCACCACTGTGGAACTTCACTAATGGAGTTATAAAAGTGAATGGAGGTTATAGCATATTTGAATGTCTAAGTAATGCTTGGAGTGGGAGCAGTGGGTAGGGTGACACTGATTCCATCACAGGTGCTGAGAAATGCGCATTTGAGGGCTCTATCCCAGGCCTATTGAATCAGAAATTCTAGAGGTGGAGCCCAGCAGTCTGTGTTTTAACAGGTCTTCCAGGTGACTCTGATGAAGACTGAAGTTTGAGAGCCACTGGATGAATATCTGTATGACCACTTAGTTTGCATTCTAATTAGGTTTCATATCCAAATGGTATCTGATGCATCTGTTAAAACTATGAAGAGCCAATTTTAGTCCGACATGGTAAGGACCTTTGGGAGTTGCTGAGAACTAACCAGGCAACCACAATTGACAGTCAGGAGAAACATCTAAGAGGGCTTCCTGGAAGAAGTGTCAACTAGCTGATACCCAACAAATAAGGAGTTAGCCAGATGAAGAGCGAGAGGAGAGGAGTCAGCAGCCTTCTGTGCACAGGGAACAGGATGTTCAAAGGCCCAGAGTAAAAAGAGGGAGGATGGTTGGTGCCTTAGAGCCTTGTTACTGAAAGTGTGGTCAGTCATTGGGAAGGTCGTCAGAAATGCGTCATCAGAGGCCCAATCCCAGACCTATGGAACCGGGATCTGCATTTTAACAAGATCACCAGTGCTTCTTATGCGCACTGAAGTTTGAGGGGCACTGCTTTCTTAGGGGACCTAAATGTAATCTAAGAGGAGTGGCAGCAGGGGAGTGGTAGCAGGTGACGCTGTAAGGTTGTGTAGGGCCTCTTGTGAACCACGAGGATTCATAATGGAAGTGGAAGGATCTGAGGTGCTCTAAGCAGGGGAGGAACATGGCCAGGTGTGAGGAGATGGGTGTAACAGAGTGGATATCCTCACCCGAGAAAACAGTCGCACCTGGGGTGAGGCAGGTACTTATCAAAATGAACACCTATCTAAAAAGGAGGCATCTGATAAAACTAGAAAAGAGAGCCTATAGCTAAAGACTGGAAAACCTGATTATTCTGGGTATGAACCAGGGTCCTCCCAGGTCATTCCCACCTCTACTGTCAAACAGCGAGGGAGAAACACTCCCAACAGGCATGACATCCTGAAAAGGCGAACTGGAACTTCTCTTGGCTTCCATGGTTCCAGCAATTATATCATGGTTGCAATTAGAAAGTGGTTATTAGTTTTTCCTACAGCACTACTAGTCCGGCTGTAAACCAGTGCCAGAAACACAGTTTATAGAGCCATAAACAGCCCCAGTAATGGCTGGAGCTATTTGTGCAAAGCAGTAAACATTTCCGCTTGTTGCTAAACAAAAGAAAGATGGTATTTTCTTTTTTGTTTTGAAAGGGGCGTAAAGAAAGTGAATTCAATTTCCCCCAAATGCTATAACAACTGTGGTTCCTGTTCATTGTCAATTAGATTCAAGGTACAAATATTTAGGTTGGGCGAGCAGCTGCCCTGCAGCTGCAGGCCATAAAGTTCCAGTCCACTTTAAAGTAAACACTTGCAAGCCTCCCCCGGTTGCATGTTGAGTGAGCCATGAGGTGAACTGCCCCAGCTACCGAGGTAGGGATGAGCCACCTTGGAGCCAGCCAAGCCCCAGAAGCAATCACCTGCGTGCCACAGATGGGGTCCTCGCACAGGTACACGCCCGGAGACTGGCCGTCCTGCAGGCTGCCCGTGGCCACCTCCGACAGCAGGTCCCGAAGGTTCTCTTCTTTGCCCCACACCTCCACGGCTGAGATCCGCACTGAGAAACGGGCTCCGGTCTTTTCTTTCCGTTCATTTATCAGCTTGAAGAGCCAAGAGATGGCACAGGGGATGATGCCAAGGTTCTGCATGGAATCGTCTTTTCCGATCATGGTGTAGGATTTTCCTGGGAGAGCGAGGAAAGAAAGAAAAGCAGCTTGAGTGTCTAGGCATCATTCTATAGTCTCAAGAACAGATGCCAAGGATGCAGAAGAAAGGCATGGGGAGCGGGGAATGGGAAGAAAGGAAAGGAAAAGGTGAGAGAAATATTAAACATTTGACATTTCCAAGTACTATTGATGGAATAGCTATAATAAAGAATGTGAGAGCCCCAACTAATGACAAGATTAAATCACAGTTGACCTTGAGGAGAGGATCTCAAACATTACAAGCTATCCAGTTTCCGTACTGTTTTTCTCATGGTGGGAAGGCAGAAGGCTTTCATCACTGATATGGTTCTTTTTATCACCACCCCACAGATTCACTCCACATACTTACACTTTATATCCTTTTTCAAGTTAAATGCTGTGTATATTTTGCATGGGCAAATTCCATTAAAATCTGGATCACTGCTTTGATCAGAGATCAGGAAGACCGAAGTGGCAGTGAGATGAAATGGGCTTTCCGACCTGGCCTAGAACTGGCTCCATCATTGCAAAGCTGCTGTTGGAAGCTCTGCCCAGGGACACTTTTTGGAACTCGCCAAATTACTAACTTATCAAGCATGTAAAGTGAGACCTGGTGAGCAGATGGCCACAGGTCAGGATTAAGAAGGCACTTCAAGGGGATTCAGTCATCAAACCCTCACAGAGGTGTGTGGCGGCCGCCTTTCCCAGGTGCTCCAGCACAGGTGGATTCCCGACAGCTGGGTGGTGGGAAGCAAGGATGCTGGCAGACTGATCTCCCCAGACACGTGCTAATGTGGTCTGGCCTTTGCTTGGTGGCTGCTCCTCTGGCATTATGTTGAACCCAGGTCCTCTGGGGAAGGGGAGTCCTCTCTGCTCCCCAGCAACCCCTGCTCAGGAAATGTAATTTTCCTGCTGGCTTTCTGGGCGTGACCCTGACCTGGACCGAGTGGGAACAACCCCACTACTCCTTTTGTGCATTTCGTGGACTCTAAGGCTTTCCTAGATGACTGGGAATCCACTTAGGATGAGCATCTATATTTCAGAAGCAGAACTGGTTATTCATGATTATTCAATTCAGCACCTGCGGGAAACCACCTTTCCCTCCATCTGAGGACTCTGGGTACAATACAGAAGAATGGATAAAGTGATTGGGAAATCCAGCAAGCAGCATGAAAAAGTAAAGCTCTCACTGACCCAGCTTGGCGTGGCCGAAACAGAACACACAGCCATCCGCCCCGTTGACCACAGACTGGATCACCTCTGCCACGGTTCCAGCACACACTTCCGCCTGGCAGACACAAGAGGAGACACAAACTGTGAGTCGACCATTAACAATGGAAACTTGCACCTGCTCTCCTGGGACTCAGGGTCCCAGAGCCATGGCATTTCCAGATGGGTCGGCTCTAACGCAGTTCTGGAGGTGCGCAGAACCCTTCGTACTTCCCACTCCCTCACAAGCCTGAGCATTACACACATTAAAAGCAAACCACACTTCTGCTAATTTGTGGTACATTTCAGCTGCTGTCTCTGCAGTCCAGGCACGAACAGGCTGGAACGGGAACGCAGAGTGCTTTCATGGACCTCACGCCATTCTGGTCTCCTCCCCGGGCAAGTATTTAAATATTCCATTCACCCTCTGCTAATTAGATCCTTCCTTTACACACACACACCTCCACCACCACCACACACACACACTCAGAGCTTATGAAATGGCTAGGCTTGTTAGAGGGTAAAGGGTGATGTGCCATTTCGGGAAAGTGACCTTGGGATACATTATGGTTCTAATCTAAGCAGGAGGTTTGTGATGCATGTCTGCTTTGTCTTCCTGATAACTCTCTCCTCTTTCTCCATCTACATCCTTCTCTTTTCAAAACCAGAATTTTGGGCTTCCCTGGTGGCGCAGTGGTTGAGAGTCCACCTGCCGATGCAGGGGATGCGGGTTCGTGCCCCGGTCCGGGAAGATCCCACATGCCGCAGAGCGGCCGGGCCCGTGAGCCACGGCCGCTGAGCCTGGGCTCTGTGACAGGAGAGGCCACAACAGTGACAGGCCCGCGTACCGCAAAAAAACACACCAAACAAAAAACCCAGCCTTTTCTTTCTTTCTCTCTAGATACATTCAATGTATACACTATATATCACCATTGGTCAGTATACAATGGGTGGTCTTCAGCCTGTTATGTGTCTCATCTCCAATGTGATTATTACATCCTTAGACAGAGGCCAGTCTCTTGGTAACGTTTTGTATTTCCCCATTAACACCCAATACAGCACTCTGCAAATGATAAGAAAATAAATTTTGTGAACCAACTTGGGGGTCTGGGAAATCTCTCTGGTTAGCATCTGAGGCTTTCACAGCAGCAGGAGGAAGAATCACTCGCCGAGTGCTGCACCTTCCTTTCTCCCTCAGCACCAGAGTCAGATCTGGAAGCATTCAGAGGACGTGCAAACCCGGAGCTCAGTGGGCATCGCAGCAACGTGCCTCCCAGTGGGAATCTGAGAACTGCAGCCTCGGCACTGAATGTCGTTATTCAGCTCCAGGTTGCAACAACACAATGAACCTAAGTGTTCGAAAATCCATGTTCTCTCCCGAACCGAAATTGAAAAACCACACTCCTAACAGCTGTCAGTTGTTCTGGTGATGGCCTCAGCAGCTCTGCTGGGGGCTCTTCCTGAGTGAAGCGGGTGGCAGGATGAGGCTGCGGTGGGGACCACAGGATCTGTCTCACCCCCAAGGCCTAGGCAATGAGAGTCCGGAGCTAAACCCTGAGACTGAGGTGGAATCTTGATGGAATTTGCTGCAGGTGCCTCTGCAGAGCCAGGAGAAGTTATCACCAAATGAACTCTGCCTTCCTCGGACATAAAGTGAGATGGGGGTTAGGAGGCTGAGAGCCCACCTTGAGCCATACATAAAACAAACTGTATTAGATTCAAGGTCAGCAAAGAGAAAGATGGTTGTGTGTGGACCAAATCCGCGCACATTACTGAATCACCCGTCCAAAGGCCTGAGGACAGAGAGAAACGGGAGCAGCCTCACAGGACACAGGTTGGGCAGGCCTCCCCTTGCAGAATTCTTGTCCAGTGTCCACTGAGAAGACAGCGGTCAGCAACATGTCCATCTGGTGTTTATTAGCTGACAATGGCCCCTGGAGGCCCTTTGCTGTCTTTCCCCTTGAGCCTAGAGAAGCAGGAGCCTTCCCAAGTGGACTCCACGGGCAGGGCTGGGTGTGCAGGAAGCCTGTTGCCCACAAGCAGGACTCTGTCCTGCTGCCCACCTTTCCTGGTGATGATGGAATGTTTGTGTTCCCCTTACCCCACCAAGTTCATATGTTGAAACTGAATGTCCAATGTGATGGTATTTGAAGGTGGGGCCTTTGGGAGGTGATTAATCATGAGGGTGGAGCCCTCATGGAGGGGATTAGTGCCCTTATAAAAGAGGCCCCAGAGTCCTCCCTGGATCTTCCACAACGGACATAGCAAGAAGACATCTGTCTATGAATCAAGAAGGGGCCCTCACCAGATCCTGAATCTGCCAGCTCCTTGATCTTGGACTTCCAACCTCCAGGACTGTAAGAAATAAATTTCTGTTGCTTATAAGCTACCCAGTCTGTGCTGTTTTGTTAAGGAAGTGAAAATGGATTAAGACACCTCCTCAAAGCCAGAACCAGAAGAGGTATGCCCCAGCAATGGGCAGCTGGTGACCGCCGAGGCCACTGGAGGGTACTGAGTGTGGCTTATAAGGAGGATGTCCTTAAAGACCGGGTAAAAGCAAAGTTCATGACTGCCTTGGGTCACGGTGGTTGCTGCTGCCTCACAGGCCAACAACAGGGGCCTGAGAGCAGAGGCCCATTCTGTACGCTTTCCTGCTTTCCTGCTCCGGAGGCTCAGAGGGTGCTCCTTCCCAGGGGCTGAGGCTGAACACGCCGGCAGCGTGATATTACTATTAACAATGACAACAGCATGGTAAAAACAGTAGCATTTGTTGCGCACTCACTGTGTTCTGCCTCTGCTCTAAGCACCTCACGTGTATCCACACAGTGAATCACAGCAGCCCAATGAGGCACATTTTGAACTTGTCTTCATTTTATGGATGAAGACGCTGAGGCCCAGAGAGGTAGAGTGACTTGCCCAAGGACACGCTGCTAGTAACTAGTGGATAAAATGGCGAGAGGGCAAAGATACAACACCATCCTGAGCAGGACGCAGATTGGTTAATAGGAAGACTCCAGGACAGAGGTCCACTCAGGAAAGAGTCTGTGAATGAGAGACTGAATGTTTGAGTCTCAGTTTCCTTGTCTGTAATGTGAAAACAGCACTACCTCCCTTTTCAATACCACAGAATTCCAGGAAGAGTAGAATGGGTTAATGTATATGAAACTTCTTGAAAACTACAAATTTATATAGAAATGTAATTTATTATATTGGAAATGTAACAAAAGCAAGCATTCTGAAACAATAGCAACTGTTAGAGTGAGCACATGAGCTCTGGAACCAAGTGTGGAATGTAAGCAGACTAGCAATAAAAATGGCTCCCTTTTCCGGAATAAATCTAAAACTCATTAATAGTCCACACTTAATTTAGGGTTTGCTTTGGAATTCTTACGACTTAGGGAGATCCGCTTTTGAAAGGTTTTAACTGTTAATTAAATCACTTGTAGGCCATTTATTAGACCCAATGTCAGGGTTAGATTAGTGAGCCCACTGGGTGGTCCAACACACAAAAAATGTAACGAGGAGAAAACCTACAGAACTTATTCATAGAGTACTTTGTCTTCTCATGGTAAAACTCTTTGGGAAAATCACACGCTTAGCTTGCTAATGAATGGAGCCTGTAATACGTGCTGAGTGCCTATGGTGTCTGTGTGAACATCGCTACTTCCTATACTCAGATACCACATGGAGGAAATTAGCAAGAGCTGCAAATGGTACCCATCAGCACCCTGTCTTCAGGTTCTTCTCTAGGCTATTGGTTACCCGAGTGCACACTGTTTTGTTTAAATCTTGGGAAGTGCTGGAAATTTATCAGGAAGATGCAGGTGTCTGATGCCAAAATGCAGGCAAAGTAGGCCACTGTACACCTATAACCTGGGTTACAGATGTCTACTAGAAGATCCAGGTGCACCAATTCATTGCAGATGAATTGCACCAGATGGTGTAAGTGAATCTTCTAGTACACATCTGTTCTATTGGGATTGGTTCCAGGAGCCTTGGTTAAGGAATCTTGGCACCCTGGTCCCCCAAGAAGCCTCCAAATTATACTCATAACAGACAAACAAAAATGGCCACAATTCTCCACCCCTCCCTGTGTGCGTGCCCCTTGCAATGTGACTTCGCAGCTCTTCCAATCAAGAGACAGAGCCTCTTCCCCACTCCTCGAATTTGGACCAGTCGCCTTCAGCAGAAGTGATGATGTGTCAATTCCGAGCCTAGACCTCAAGAGGCCTGCAAGCTTGGATCCTCTCGTTGCCTTGAGAGGAAGCCCAAGACAGCCTGCTGGTTGATAAGAGACAACATGGAAGACAGACCAGGTGACCTGGCCAAGGCCATTCTGGATCAGCCTAAAACTAGCCAACCCTCAAACACGTGATAGCATCCAGCCAAGATCAGTAGAGCTGCCGACCCAACCCAGAGCTGATCACTGACACACAGGTGAGCCGAGCTAGGAGCAGAGGTCTGGAGGTCTCAGCTGAGGTCTCAGCAGAGGTCTGGAGGTCTCAGCTGACCTCCAGACTCATGAGCAATAATAAATACTTATGGTTGTAATCCACTAGGCTTAGGGTGGTTTCCAATGCAGCAATAGCTAACCAACACTCCAGCTATCCCCAGCCTCTCTTCTTCCTCTCCGCTCCCCTGACGCAGGCCACAGGACTGCACGTCAGCCTCAGTTTCCCTGCCTAGCACTCCAGGTCCTCAGTAGGTCTTGTCCTCTATGGAGCCCTAGAACCCTGCCTAATTCTTTTCTTTTTCTAAATTTTTTTTTTTATGTGGACCATTTTTAAAGTCTTTATTAAATTTGTTACAACATTGCTTCTGTTTTATGTTTTGGTTTTTTGGCCAAGAGGTATGTGGGATCTTAGCTCCCTGACCAGGGATCAAATTGGAAGGCGAAGTCTTTACCACTGGATCGCCAGGGAAGTCCCAAACCCTGCCTAATTCTAACCCAGCCCCGTGAAACATCTCTCCCCTTCTTACATGCTCACACCCAGAAGCCCAGGCAGGAGTGGGGTCTTAATGGACCAGTGGCCAGCATCTCGATGTAGCTGGACCCGAAACTTCCAATTCTGCCTGCTCTCTTCCTGCTTCTGTTTGCCATCCACTGATTGGCTCTCTCTTCCTTCTCTCCAAGAGTATGTTTTGTTGAAATCCTGGCACAACAATCCTGCCCAAGGTGTGACACCAGCGATTCAAAAGGACTGAACTATTCAATGGAACTCAAATTGGCTCACGAAAGTTGTTGTGTAGGCAGTGGAAGTGACCCATCAGGGTGCTCTGGAAGATACCCTCCCAGCTCACGGGTCCTAGCGAATAGTTGAAGCTTCTTGAAACTAATCAATATCGCCTGAGCCTGAGAAGGGGTGGTACCCACCTGAGAAGCATCTTGTGGAAAAACCGCATCAAAGGCAAACATCTTAGGAGGAACTTGGTTCCCTCTCTTTTGGAAGGCATTTAGACCTCCACATGTCAGGGGGTCATACAAGGTGATCTGCTTCTTTCGTGGGTCCACCTTTAAGAAAGAGCTGGATTCCGAGGTATCGCGAGCCAACGTGGAACAAATGCGAAGCATGACTTTCACCTGTTAAGAAACAAAAGCAGGAAATGACAGGGATTAAGACAGTTGGATACTTCATGATGGAGCACCTTTACGTACTCTGGAGACACAAGTATACGTGGCAGCATGGAATCTTCTCGTGACAAATTATGATAAAATGCACAATGAATTAGCAACATAACCCTCAGCGGGTCATGGGAAAACTCAATTTATTTATAATTACCAGGTAGAATATTTTGATACGTCTGTTACTTTACTACAGAACTGGCACATCATGTTCTTTGTCTTCCTGTTAATATAAATAGAGAATTAACTGTACCCAGGTGGCCCAATTACTTAGATGAAAAGGTAATCTGGACTGCCAAGCTTTGGGGGGGGCTGGTGTAGTTCCCTTGAAGCTCACAGATCAATAAACCCTGTACATAAAAGTTAGCTCCGTAATTTACTCCTTGAGTCTTGCCCGTCAGGACTCTTAGAGACAAAAACCCACAGTTATTAGTATCATCGTTAGAAGCCTGTGAAACGGCCTGTTTTTAATGGCCAGCATTTGAAATGTGTTCCAAGGGGCAACAGTGATAAAAGACTTGTTTGAAACATGTTATTTGGGATCCCATTTAGTGAGTGCAGAGAAATGATCGTTTCAAGGGATGAAAGTGCGTCTCTGTGGGAAACAGGCAGCAGTGCCCCTTTAACCCACCTCCTAAGTCATTGAACATGGACATTTCTAGGGCTCAGCCCGGCTCAGCCCCACCCAGGGCCGAGCGGGGTACTTGTGGGAATGGACTGCTTGCCCTAGAGTTCTGAAGTGAGCAGAAGTCAAGTTGAAGCCACACACACATTTCTAGAGGCTCAAATCCCGGGGAAATGGTCAGCATTTGCTCCCTTACCAGCTCTTTGTTACTGCGTTGCTACTTCACCTACTCGATGAGCCAGGCACTGAGCTAGGCACTGGGGATGCAGAAGACACATAATACATAGAGGAGCAGGGCACACAGACACAGAGACAGGAGATTTTTGTAATACGATGTGGCAAATCCTGATGCTATATTCAGGGTTATTTTTAAATTCCTCTCTGTGTCATGCCCTCTTCATCCAATCAATGTTCAGGCCTGAAGAAATCTCAGTCATGCAATTTTGGGGAAAAGGATTGTAAAATTTTACATAAAGGATTTCAAACATACAGAAATGCTCAGAGAATAATCTACACTGTGCATACCGAGTGAGGCCACCCTCCTGCTTATCTCAGCCGTGTCTGCTGAGGCATGGGAACTCATCTGCAGTGGGCAAAGCTGAAAGGTAAAGAATTCCTAGGGCACTGGACTCATCGGATGGGCTTGCACTGTGTCCCAGCTGGGCTTGTTATCACTTAAGAATAGTACTCAGGTGTGGATCTGGAGGCCGGGGAGGGGGCGGGTGTCATGGTGGAAGGTTGGCATGAGGCTGACCCCTCAAGGTGCAAATCTTGGTTTTGTCTCTGAGGTCATACAATGGTACCTGCCTTTTCCTGAGGGTCTGTGGTGTGCTAAGGCTGTGCTGTTATCTATGGTATGTTATTTAATCCTCCCAACAGGCCAGTGCATAGGCGTCCAGATTTTATAGATGAGAAAACAGATGCTACAGAAATTGCGGATGGTAAGGCTAGGCTCTGATCCCACCTCTGACTCCAAAACCCATACTTTTTCCATTATGCCAAGTATTGCCTCCTATACACAGTCAAACTTCTCGGAGCCTCAGTTTTCTCACCTGTATATTAGGGACAACATCACCTATCTCATGGGACTGTTGTGGGAATGAAATGAATTGACATGTGAAGTGCTGAGCACAGGGTAGGCGCCTGATTCTTTTTTCTCCTCCTCTTCTCTGTATTGCCACAGTCTGAATCACGATATTCTAGCATTTTCCAATCACGGTGTGAATGATAAGGTTTTAGAACTCCTTGCCCTGGTCTCAAAAACAGGATGCCATGGGGGAATCACTGCAGATGGAGCTGGGTATTAAGTGCTGGGCCTTAAAACGCTCCTGTTAGGGGCTTCCCTGGTGGCGCAGTGGTTGAGAGTCTGCCTGCCGATGCAGGGGACACGGGTTCGTGCCCCAGTCCGGGAAGATCCCACATGCCGCGGAGCGGCTGGGCCCGTGAGCCATGGCCGCTGAGCCTGCGCGTCCGGAGCCCGTGCTCCGCAGCGGGAGAGGCCACAACAGTGAGAGGCCTGCGTACCGCAAAAAAAAAAAAAAAAAAAAAAAAAAAAGCTCCTGTTAGTAAAACCCGTCAAGTCTCACACATAGTCATTGCGTGTATGACAATAACCATCACTTCTGTCTACATTCCATTCTGGCAATTTTCTTGTTCATCATGAATGTCTCCAATCTTATTTCAGTTCCATTCATTACTATAGATTTGCCCCACTTACACAGCAGGTGTGCTAAGAGCATGTATTCAAACTGCAACTTTTGGTAGGTGTCTGGGCCCTCTGGTCTTTCTTTCTTTTTTTTTTTTTTTGCGGTACACGGGCCTCTCACTGCTGTGGCCTCTCCCGTTGCGGAGCACAGGCTCCGGACGCGCAGGCTCAGCGGCCATGGCTCATGGGCCCAGCCGCTCCGTGGCACGTGGGACCTTCCCAGGGCACGAACCCGTGTCCCCTGCATCGGCAGGCGGACTCTCAACCACTGCACCACCAGGGAAGCCCCCCTCTGGTCTTTCTGTAAGCAAACCTCCTAGCCCAGCCCCTGAACACTACAAGTCAAGGATGATGCAACCCCAGGCAGAACTGATGGGGTCACATGGCCCACTGCTTTTCTATTTCACAACTTTGCATGCAATTTCTGGGTAACTAGAGGTGCTGAATGTACAATATGAACTAAGCCAGGCAAGGGCCCGCAAGGAGAAGCAGCAGAGAAGGGGCTGGATCAGTGAGCCATTTGTCCAGGGGGAAGGTTCCTGAATCTTAATGAACTTCTGAGCCTGCAGTTCAATTTCTGCAGACAGGCTGCAGATCCCAGCTTCTGGTCTGACCAAGGATATATGCAGCTCTTTAAAAATCCACTGAATTCCGGGCTGAGGGAAATGCCACACTCCATTCTCTCCTTTGTAATTCATTTAAATAAATGGATAATTTTTTTTCCCCTTAAAGGAAGGAAATTGCGTTTCTCTGCTTCGTTTCTTTGTCATTATTCCTTGAGCCCAGCACTGCACTTCCTGCTAATCCTCTGTAATTAAAGTGCTTAGGAGATATCACTTGTGATCAAGAAAGTCTCCCGACTTCTTGCCAGGAGTTTGTGCTTTTGTTGCAAACACTCGTAGGTTTTTGGCAACATGTACGTCAACCCTCCCTCTGACTGCTGCCCTGGGTACAGGGTACCCACAGCTGTCAGCGTGCATAGCCTTCTCCCCAGCTCTCAGGGTCCAGGGGACTGTCACTATTTTAGTCCCAGCAGCAGAGGAGCTAGAGAGGCCCAAAGTGGGGGAGCGTGGGCCTGACGCCCTGACTCTCTGGGACTAGCTTAGCAGGTCACCTACCAAAGCTCTCCCTGGTTGGGAGCCCGCTTCGCCGCAGTTATCTAATTATTCAGTGGATGGTGGCAGACAGCGGTTGCTCCAGGCAGCACTTGTCCTCCTGTCCTGTTCATTAATCATTCCAGCGCCTCCTACTGGATGGCCCGGCAGGACTGATGGAGAGCGGATACGTGAGACTCGCAGAGCTTTGCGCCTGAACTGGACAGACTCTCCATCAACAAGAAGCAGCGCCGGCTGCCACAGCCTTCGGCGCAGCCCACTGACAGGCAGATCCGCCCACATGGTCACCCAGACTCCCTCCCCCCGCCGCGCCCCCCCACCCCCACCCCGTCCTGAGGCTCAGTGCACAAGCGCACGGTTGAGGACCAGGGAGGTTCCTCGCTGCCTGTCTCTCTACCCCCAAGCTGTCCGGCCGCAGGCTCTCTTCAGACTATATGGCCCAGGAGGGCTGGGGGCAAATTTGACCATCCGAAGGGTCCCTCACCAGTCAGAGAAAGACTACAGACGATGGTGGGGTAGTGGGACACAGAGAGGACACAGCAATCCTCAGTACCAGAATTATCTTTACCTTCCACATCTACTCAAGTTCCTAAAACACATCTGGAAATGGTTCTCCAAGGCACACAGAGGCATGTGAGATGGGTTCACCAAAATCTGCCAGCAGGAAGAATGGTGGGGCAAGTAGGGCGGGTGAGACCATCAGATGGGATTCTAGACCCAAAGGAGCCATCTCCCGAGACAGAACAGCCAAACTGCAGAGCCAGGGGAGCACTGACAACTCAGTCCGGCGTCCTGTGTCCCTCTCGCTGAGGCAGAGTGGCAGTGATGGTGACACTGAGACTCCCGGTGATGCACGTGAGCCATGTAAATACCCACCGTCGCATCTCTCAAGGGCGATTCAGCCTCAGATGAGTGAGAGCAAAGCCCAGGCGAGAGACTGAGTTGACGTCCAGCCCTGCCTGATGACAGCGACTGGGAAGGCCGAGGCAGTGCCGCGCTGCCCTCAGCGCAGCCCAGGAAGCCTTCCTTGGTTTCTACGTATGTTTGGATGGGATTCAGCTCTTGAGGGAAGAACACGGAGGGATAACAAAAGGGTCCATTGTACCTAAAGTACATCTCCTTTCTTACAGGTTCCAGGTGTGATGGGCACTGCCTGCTAGGAGCCAGGAGACTGGGTTCTTATCCAAACACCACCACCATGGTGTGGCTGTCCACCTAAGGCAGGGGCCTTGGTTTCCTCATCCCTAAACTGGGCCAGCTGTGTCACCTCCCTTGCAGGACAGGTGTGAAGAAATAAAGAAATAAAGACAGACTCTAGAGCAACATACAAGTATAAAATATCATTCTTCAAAGAAAAAAGGAAGGGAGGAAAAAAAGAATGAATTCATATTCTTCAAACCAACTAGTATAAAGTAGACTTTCTACATCAAATTAATAGCATTAGAAGCCTTTCTCCAAGGCTTAATTTTTTTTAATTAAAGGAAAAAAATATTTAATGAACATACATATCCACAGTGACGAGAGACAAAGAATAAAATATTCTCCTTCTTCCTCCCCCCGCCCCAAATTAAAGAATATACAGTCTACTTACATCTTCTGTAAAGGTGAGTTATCCATGTAAAATTTGATCTGAGGCTCTAAAAGCTAAATGAGGTATTGACCTTATTTTATTCCTTTCTTTTCTGTCTTGATCACACGTGATAGATGGACTCACATTGTCTACTTATGGTACATTAGCCACTTCAGGAAAATTCTCCAACCATTCCAAGATGACTGAAGAGACAGGAACCTTAAACAGTATATACTTCTCGATATGTATTCTTCTCAACACACTCACTTTTCTGATCTACCAAGAAATGCAGGAACCTTCCATATTCTTCTATGCTTAGGACATTCTGACAAACCTATTATAAAAGATTTTTACAATAGTGCCAATTTCTAAAACACACTGCAAGTGATTAAGGGTGTGACTTTCCAGCCAATATTTAAAGAGTGGTTTCCTCCTTATAACGTAATGTAAGATTCTATTGCTAATCCACCACTGGCACACTGAAACCCACAAATATGACTTTCTTTCCCCCTTTTGATTTGCCAAATGTGCATGTTTAACCTGATACGAGAGACAGGCAAAGATGTTTTGTAAAGAAACAAATTAAAATTGGGTTTTAGAACAGGAGAAAGTTTAAACACTTTTCTGGTAAAGTTTCTAGAAATAATCTGAAATTACTTTTTCTAAAGGAAGATCTTGATGATTTCATGTGCCTGAAAGCTTCCAGAAGTTTTTTTTTTTTGTGTGTGGTACGCAGGCCTCTCACTGCTGTGGCCTTTCCTGTTGCGGAGCACAGGCTCTGGATGCTCAGGCTCAGCGGCCATGGCTCACCGGCCCAGCCGCTCCGCGGCATGTGGGATCTTCCTGGACCGGGGCACGAACCCGCGTCCCCTGCATCGGCAGGCGGACTCTCAACCACTGCACCACCAGGGAAGCCCTTCCAGAAGTTTTTAAGGAGACCATGGAATCAAATTCCAAATAGTAATAATCTTGGAGGTCTCAAATAACTCTGATACTGGGAGGTCCAGGGAGCACCAAGCAGGTGCGTGCTCCCTACATTTACAGAGGGAGCTTTTCAACATTACGTTACAAAGTCATTATTCCATCGAAACATAGTTACTGTTACAGAATCACAGGGTCACACTGAGGGACTCCAGAGATTCTAGGCACAGTTGAGCTGTTAGTGACAGAACAAAATCGGAGTGCATTTCTTTGCATAAAACCACAGTAATAATCCTACATGACATATTCGAAGACCATGGGCTATCTTCACCTGGAGGTCCAGAGCAATTGGATCCAGTGCTGAGTTTGGGGGGTAGAGGGCAGACTTCAGGAGGCTGAGGGCACTCCGGGCCTGTTTGGGGGCAGCATCTGCCCTGTGTTGATAAAATCAATCACTCAGTAGAGGATACTCAAGTGACTTGTCCAAAGCCAGTTGCCTGGCAAAGGTGAAAGGGCAGTGGCCCCTGACCCACTCCTCCTACAGAGAGTGTTCTGGGTCGGAACCAAAGAAAGAGTGCTGTCCTCCCACCAAAGCCAGCAGGGCTTGAACCTCTCCCACCTGGGGCTGGGCCCGCACTGAGCCACCTTTACAGAGATGGGGGTGGTGAAGACTGTCCCTGCACTGTGGGTGGCTGGCTTCTCAGAAGTACCAGTGGGTAAGCTCATGTGGTGCCAGACAGAAAATAATGAGAAGCGATGCTATCAAGAGGAAAGATTTACATTATTCAAAGCCAGGCTGGGAAAGGAGACAAGTGGTGGCATAATAGAGCTAAGTGTGGGAGAACATGTGCGAGACCAGAAACGGGGCCGTAATGAGAGGTGCTCAGTGAAGAAGTGCTTCGGGGAGTGGGGATGGGGGATTCCCTGACACCCTCCATCACCAGCATCTGTCACCAGGCAGCCATCAGGGGACCACAGTGCTGGAAGGAGGGAGAACGAAGCCAGGGGACAAGTCCTTCCCGTGAGGCTCATGGCCGGGCAGCCTTCGGGAGCGGGGCCCCTTACACCAATTAGCAGGTTGGGAAAAATCTGGCCAGGATTCGAGGAGAGAGATGGGCACATTTCAGGGGCTAGTCTGTCAGCAAGGAGAGCGACTCTGACAGCAGCCTGTTAGAAAAGACCCCATCTCTTAGTTCAGTGCTAGGATACTTATTTTAAATGGATAAGCTGTTTAATATACATCCTGGGACTTCCCTGGTGGCCCAGTGGTTAAGGCTCTGTGCTCCCAATGCAGGGGACCTGGGTTCGATCCCTGGTCAGGGAACTAGATCCCACACACCGCAACTAAGAGCCCGCATGCCACAACTAAAATATCCCGCATGCCACAACTAAGACCCGGCACGGCCGAATAAATAAATAAATAAATACATATTTTTTTAAAAAAGCTACATCCTAAGACACAAGCATTCTCTGTCAAGTGGGATGTGAGATTCTGACCCTCTCCAATATTAAGAACGCTCACTGTCTGAGTGTCCTCCCTCTGACCACGTGGAGCATAGCCTGGAGCTTCGGAGCACACGCTCTGGAGACCCACTGCCTGGGTTTGAGTTCTGGTTGTACCTTTTACTGATGTGCATCTGTGGACAAGTGACTTCATCTCCCTCAAGCCACATCTAGAAAGATCATGAACTCCGAAGTCAGGACGTCCTGGCTCTTACAAGCTGTGTGACTAGCAACATATTATTTTAACAGTTTCCTCAACAATACAATGGAGATAATAGCCCCTATCTGGAGGGCTTTATAAGATCATTAAGCAAATAATCATGCTAAGTACTTGGCACAAAGTAGGTCCTCAATAAATAAAAGTTACCATCACACTGAGCCCTCATTCATGACAGTGCCGTACGAGCCGGCGTTCTCAGGAATCTAGCAGATGATCTCTGCTCTCCCAGCTCTCCCTTTAACCGCCTTTGACCTGGGAGTGCAGGAGACCTAATCACTAGATTCTTAATCGTTTGTGCCCATAAGAGAGAGCTAGAGAGAGAAAGCATCATCTCACCATACACTACAGAGCTGAGTCTCCAAGGCTTGCCCAAGGCCATCCAATCTGTATAGATACAGAGTCAGCTTAGGTCTTCCAACTGCCACCCACTCTCTCTGATGCCCGATTTTTGGTAAATCCTGGGTAAGTGACGAATGGAGATTTTTCTGAATACTGGGTAGGAAAACTATTGTGGTTAGTTTCTGGTGATTGTGGTTATTTTATCTTTGGAAATACCCATTCAAAAGATAAAAGATCAGGGAAGAAATTGTTGGGAAAAGCAGCCATGGGCACTCCTTAAATTAGAGTTCTTTCAGGTGGACTCAGTTTGGATTTGGGCACTAATAAGTTAATAAGGGGCCCATTTACCGTAAAGCTCACTCATGGGTTACGACTGGAGAGCTAACTGATAGAGCTGTTGTTAAATCACGAGCGTCCAAGAAACGCTGCGTCGGCTGATGCCAGCTCGTCTGTCACCAAAGATGCTGTTCAGCTTGGCCACCAACAGGGCCAAGGGAAAGCTGTTTTTCTTTTCTGCAGCCCAGTTTATTATAAATATGAAGACTTCAGCTTGCTAACCTGACACTTGATTTAGTGTCTTCTGTCCCTCATTACTGGGTTCTCCTTGGTCCCGGGAATTTCACTATCCCACTGCTTCTGGCCTTTGACCTAGATAAATAACACCCAGAACTCTGAAAATAAGTCAAATCACCCTGTCAGGGGAGTATCCAGAAATACTAGCTACCAGGTCCACCATGGAATTTAGCAAAGCACCATAATAAACAGCGTAGATATCTGAATTAAAAAGGCAACAGCTGTGATCATCTAATAATTAGCTATGTATTTTTCTGGCATTCATCACTTCAGTCCATTTTCTTTATAAAACTGTCACTTAGGAACACTGTCCATGCTGCTCCCAAGTTCCATTACATATGTGCATCTCTCATGGGATGATAATTTTATTCCTGGCGGCACTCCGTATGGATGAGACCTGAGTAGAACCTAGGGGTGCCAGCATTAGCCCGGGTTCTCAGTGCTTCCTGGGGACAGATGTCAGGTAAGCCAGCACAGAACCCCCTCAAGCTCAGCACTGAGGTTTTTCCAGGCCCACAGGACGGCATGCTTGGTGTTGGGAGAGAAGATGTCCTTCTCCAGGCCCCCAGGGGAGGTCGGGGTCGATGCAGGGGGCCGAGTCCCCTCCTGGAAAAGCCGTGGGCATGATGCACGCTCCAGGACTGGGCTGTTTCTCCAGCCTGCAACTCTGCAGCCCTAGTTCTAGGAAAGAGAAGAAGGAGGGACTTGTCCTGGTAAGAAAAAGCACCTGAGGGATCTTCAGGGCCAAGAGGTTGAAATCTGGAACAGTCTTAGCTGGCATTTAGGGTAAATGTAACTTTCATTGAAGCCTGACGTACTCGATGGATTGCCATGCCCAACTCCACATTCTCTTGGCCTTCTCACACTAAAAGAGGGAAAGGAGAGGGAAGAAGGAAGCGGGAGAAAGACGTGACGCCAGTACCTTGGTCCCCAAACCCTGGGCCCTTAATGAGTCTTAGAGACTTTCATTCTCATTCAATAAAAAAGATGAAGAGAGTTCAATCACAGCAACACTAGCCACAATTACTCCAACGCTTTCGCTGTAAGTTCCTCCGAAAGGCCTCCCTACTCAGAAGAGCATCTGTCCAATTCCACTGAACACGTATGAAACACACATTATGCACAGAGCCAGGCCAGGGCCGAGCAAGGGAGGCACAGGCGGAGGTGGGAGGGTGAAGAGAGTCAGAACTATGTATAACCGAAAACGGAGAAGGTGGCATTTCCATTTCAGATCACTTTATTTTCAGGTTTTAGGCTTAGAACCAAAGCAACTTGAATTCTCGGCTTAGCTCCAAGGAGCCCCAGAAGAACTCGATGGGATCTGATAAACCTGGGCAGCCCCTGGAGGTGAAGGACATGCTGATAAGAGGAGGGGGTGACTGAAGCCCAGTGGGGGGCAAAGGGGCAAATGCTAATGAAAATCTCCTACCACCTCTGGCCAGAGGCAAACCACTGACCCCCTCTAATTCCCTTAACTGGCTGTACCTTGGCAGGGAAGCCCTCGCTGGCAGCAGGACACAGGTTCAAAGCAGAATGGTAAATTCTAATATGGAGGATTATTTGGAGGACATGCTTTCTCTTTATTTTCTTAAAATGTTTGTATGAAGAATCAGATGGAGTTTGGGGAGAGAAGTACCAAGTAAATGTGAGATTTACCTAATTGCAGTCTTCTCCAGCGTGATCATATTAAGACTTGAAAAAAAAACCCAACAAATTCAGGTATATACCCATAATCCAACAACAGTAATCCTCCTTGCCCAGAAGCCTGGGCCTGGGGAGAGGGCCTGGGAGGCGGGGCATTACTCCTGTGGCTGAGGGGCTTCAGCAACCTTTAATGAAAGACACTTGATCAATAAGGCGCACTCCTGCATTTGAGAATTGAAAAGCCATCCTAGCATGCTGTGTCTGAAGCAAACGTCAGAAGCATTTATCATGTTCTGGGGTGGAGGGTCTGAAGCTACAGCTTGCCAAACTATGAAAGTGAACTTCACTTAGGTCCCACAAATACCCTCGACAGGCCCTTTTGCATCGTGTGGAATCAGCTTTTCCTCAAAGATCAGAATGCGTGGGGGAGCTTGATCATGGCTCTGTAGAATGGACACCGCCACAGGGCTCTGTCACTGGGAGGTATCCCCATGATAGAACTTTGTTACTGGGCTCCAGCTTACATAGGACTGTTTTATCTTGCCTTCTAGGTGAACCCACAAACTGCCCTCTTTGTATTTCCAAGGAGCCTGAGCTGCTGTCCCCTCAACAGATCATGGTACACAGTTCATCCTGTTTGGACTTAGAAATCTCAGGCTAGAAGAAATTTGCCCAAGGGACATGGACTGGATAAAGCAATGACCAGTGACTCTCCTAGACTCCCGGCCACTCCCCAACTAGTCTAGTGGGGAAACACCCAGAGCAGGAATCAGAAAGCCTCCATCCATTCATTCCTCCAGCATCTGCTGAGCACGTCTCAGTCTGAGCCAGGTACCATGCCAGGCTCTGTGGTTACAGAGCTTAAAAACCAGCTGTTGTCTTCAAAGGGCTTAGTGTATCAGGTGAGATAAAAAGTGTACCAGGTGGTACAAAAGAGCTTTGTCCTGAGAAACCATGAGGGCCCAGTTGGGAGGGGACATTTCCAGTAGGGGAGCAGGGCCAGGAAAGGTTTCCTGAAGATGATGGGACTTGGAAGAGGAGTCAGGGTCAGCCAGGCACCTAAGGCAGGGTGCGGGCACCCAGGCAGAGGGAGCATGTGGGCAGAGGCTGACTGGTGTGTTGGAACCTGCAAGTAGCTATGGGGCCTTGAGTCAAGTGTCTCATCTTCTCTGTGCCTCGGTTTCCTCATCTATAAAGTGGACGTGGTAATAATGCCTACACCTCATGGAAGCTGTTATGGGGATTACATGAGCTGATGCATGTGAAGCTCTTGGCAAAGAGCCTGGCACACAGTAAGGGCTCAGTGACTATTTTATGATTTCACTCTGATGCTGTTTAGGGTGGGCAGGGTGGAGGAGGGGTAACAAATTCAACTGCAAAAATAGGTGGATGTCAGATTGTGGAGAGACTTCCTTTCCAAACTAAAAACTTTGTACTTAACTGGGATAATGGGGAGCCGTTGAAGGACAGAGAAGGAAAGTAACTGGGAGGTTCCCATCACTCTGCAATAGAACAACAGCTCTGTAGTCCCAATTTCTCCATCTGTAAACCAGTGCTAACACCACCACCAACTTTCTTCCACTGTGGGCTGTTACAAAAGTTAAGGAAGAGAGCGTTTATGCAACTAGCACTTTAATAGCATAGCATTTTAGACGTGCTGACCACTTGTTCAATGAGTCTACTGTGGGGCTTGTGTAAATGGCAATTCTGTGCAGAGTCAGGAGTCTGCTGTATGTGTGTGAACTTGGTGCTAGAAGCAGCCACGTTACCTGACAAGGAGAAAAATGAACCAGTCAACCAACAAATAAATATTTATTAAAATGCCAATGAGGAAGGCATCCTCCTTACCTAGGAAAGCAAAGTATGCCAAAACATTTGCATTCAAGGAAAGAGCCAGACAGATCTGCTTCAGAACTCTCAAGAAGAGAACGCTTGTTGTACGGTAGTTGTACATAAAGCCACAGGACGTAGACTGCTCTGTTCTACCACGGACATTGGACATTACTCGTCCTGCAGCTGATTCATGCTCCCAGTCAGTGACTGGGTTTCTGTCAATCACAGGGACACAACACAGATTCTTTTCTTTATAAACTTGTATGAGGCAATTGGCCACCAGCTATGGTCTCCCTTGGCACATTTTTGTTTTCAGTAACCACGTTCCCGGGAATTGATTTCATATAAGCATGCAAGGTGAAGCTCATGTTTTCTTACTTACAAACAGCAAGCTAGAGACTTCCCTGGTGCCACAGTGGTTAAGACTACGAGCTCCCAATGCAGGGGGCCCGGGTTCAATCCCTGGTCAGGGAACTAGATCCCACATGCGTGCCGCAACTAAGAGTTTACATGCCACAACTAAGGAGCAGGTGAGCAGCAACTAAGGAGCCCGCCTGCTGCAACTAAGACCTGGCACAACCAAATAAAAAAATTAAAAAAAACTAAACGAAATTGATTTTTAAAAATAAATAAATAAAGAGGATACTCAAAAGAAAAATAAAAAAACCAGGAAACTAGTCAAACTTAAACTACTTGTTGAAACACAGATTTCTGGCCACACCTCCACCTCCCACAGAGTTTCTGATTCAGGAGGAAGTCTGGGGTGGGCCTGAGAATCGGCATTTCTAGCAAGTTCCTGCTGCTGCTGCTGGTCTGGGCCTCACACTTGGAGAACCACTGCTCAGGAGGCATGTTGGCTTCATCCTCATGGAATATTTCCTTCAAACTCCACTGTGGATCAAAAACACGACTGGTGTGAATGTTAAATCCAAGGCAAATGACAGTCATTAGTTTTAAATACTCTGGGAGCTAAAGAAAGAATGTTTTTGTGCTGTCAAAATAAAACTGGCTTCTGACTCTATTCCATATTTCTCCTTGAGGAAAAGTTCTAAAGTGAAATAAGATAAGTGCTAACCTAGGGAAGGATCAATAGGTTAAGGAACTTTCTACTAAAAGTAGCCCAAATCTTGCATTTATACTTATTTGTTCTGTAGCTTTTTTTAAAAATATAAATTTATTTTATTTATTTATTTATGGCTGCATTGGGTCTTTGTTGCTGCACGCGGGCTTTCTCTAGTTGCAGCGAGCGGGGGCTACTCTTCGTTGTGGTGTGCGTGCTTCTCACTGCGGTGGCTTCTCTTGTTGCAGAGCATGTGGTCTAGGCACACAGGCTCAGTAGTTGTGGCTCGCGGGCTCTAGAGCACAGGCTCAGTAGTTGTGGCACATGGGCTTAGCTGTTCCGCAGCATGTGGGATCTTCCTGGACCAGGGATCGAACCCGTGTGCCCTGCATTTCTGGGTGGATTCTTAACCACTGCGCCACCAGGGAAGTCCCCCCGCCCAGGCTTTTATTACTGTCACGGAATCATAAGCTTCCCACAACAAAATCCAGACCAACTCTTCCTATAAGTTCTTTTATTTCCCTCTTCCCTCAAACAAACAATTACTTGGGATCTTATTAAAATTATACTCATAAAGAAATCAACATGAAAGGAAGTCAGCAATCGTTCTGAGACCATTTTTCCTCCTGGAGAAGAACATGGTCCTGGCTCTGCAATGTGTGTGACTCGATGGGCATGAGAGTGGATGAGTGTGAGTACATCTGAGGATGATGTTTAACACTTTCATTGAACAATTTCTAGAATCAAAAAGCATGTATGGTTGGGTAGAATGGTCAATATTTATTTCATGTGGAAAACAGTTATTAAAATCTGAAGACTTAGGGTAATTTCACCAGGGAAGGATCCTCTGCTTCTGGATCACAGTTCGTCCAGAACAATGCTTGAATTTGATGGAAGTGTTTCAGAATAAACCAGTCACCAAAAACATGTAACACTCACTGGGTGGGGCAGAGGAAATGCAAATTTTGCTTTGTTGGGTAGGTGAAAACCGGCAACCTTCCAGCCAGTTTGTCCAGCTTTGACGCCCTCAAAGTGAGGATGATGATATAACCCAGATCCAACTTGAATCCCATTTAGGTACCAGAAGATCTCATTACAATACTATCTACCTATAACACAGACCAGATGGCAATGGGCCCTCGGGCAACATTAGAGAAAGCTCTAGAGAACTCTACTTAGAATGAACTGATTTAATAAACTCTCATGCATGATGAAAAAAAAAAAAACCATTCATCTGTAAAAAGGGAGTAAATGAGACTATGGTGAATTTCCCCCAGAAGACTGAGTGTAGGGTAGAGGTGTCTGAGTAGGACATGATGGCGGCAGCTAAGGGAGAGACTCAGGTGGCAGAGCCCAGGGGCTGATACAAAGATCTGGCAGTTACAAATGGCAGTTATGTTCTAGGCAAAAAACTCATTTTCAAATTTGTAAGACTATGAGTGCCTTGAAGTAGAGCCTGCATCTCGTTTATCTTCACATCCTCAGTATCACTGATGGTGCCTTTCACCCAGTCGGAGCTCAATTCTACCATAAGGTTTTAATTTGAGACTTAGAAATTAGAGATGGAAGTATTTGGAAATGAAATCTTTCCTGGGAAGGTTCTGGATGCAGGTGCAAAGGAAAATAAAAGATGATAGGAAGGAAGAGGAAGACTTTTCTATAAATAATAATAACAAATTAGATCAGGGTTGGAAGTGTTTTTAAAGCAACCTGCTCAGATTCTAAACTCTTGCTTCTTCTGTTTCTAGGGGGTGGGTAGGAGGTGGTAGTTATGCTGACTGGGAGGTGGGGGTGTGTCTGAATTTACAAAATATACGGACGTAAGTGCATTCTGACTGCTGGCCTCTCTGAGGGACACTGTGGGTGTGTAGGGGTTTTGGGGAGGTGGTGGTGGTGGAGAATGCTGTTGACCCTTTTGCTCAGTGCCAGCTCTTGCAAGTGGTTTCAATTTAACAAGCCTCTCTTGAGGACTTACCTCTGCCTTGCTCTTTGCCAAATCTCCCAGCTACCCTGTAAGGTAGGCCTTTTATTGTCAGAGAAGAAATAGGTTCAAAGGAGCAAAATGGCTTCCCTAAAATCTCATAGAAATAAGCAGAAACAGGATTCAAACCCAGCTCTGGGTGGAAGTCATATACATTTTCCTCTCTACCACAAATGCTTCCCTGGGAAGACAAGGCAAGAGGGCTAATACAAACTCTTTAGGCCAAGCCCAACCTAGAGCATGTAAATTGTACACCAAACGACTTCACACTGAATATATTTATGGCTGCTTTGGCAGGTTTTGTGGGACTCCCTAGAGCCATTTTTTCCTTGTACTGCTGTGGTTCAACATGCTAGAACATATTTCAGCACTTTAAAAAAGCACAGGTGGGAGACTGGTTCAAGATGGTGGAGTAGAAGGATGTGCACTAACTCCCTCTTGTGAGAGCATCAGAATCACAACTAACTGCTGAACAATCATTGACAGGATACTTGAATCCCATTTAGGTACCAGAAGTACCTAACTCACCAAAAAAGATACCCCACATCCAAAGACAAAGGAGAAGCCACAATGAGATGGTAAGAGGGGTGCAATCACAATAAAATCAAATGCCATAACCGGTAGGTGGGTGATGCACAAACTGCAGAACACGTATACCCAGAAGTCCACCCACGGGAGTGAAGGATCTGAGCCCCACATCAGGCTTCCCAACCAGGGGGTCTGGCAACGGGAGGAGGAATTCCCAGAGAATCAGACTTTGAAGGCTAGCAGGATTGGATTGCAGGACTTTGACAGGACTGGGGGAAACAGAGACTCCACTCTTGGAGGACATACACAAAGTAGTGTGTGCATCAGAACCCAGGGGAAGGAGCAGTGACCCCATAGGACACTGAATCAGCCCTACCTGCTAGTGTTGGAGGGTCTCCTGCAGACGCGGGGGGGTGGGGTGGGGTGGGGGGAAGGGTGGCGGTGGCTCACCACATGGACAAGGACACTGGCAGCAGAAATTCTGGGAACTACTCCTTAACATGAGCCCTCCAGGAGTCTGCCATTAGCCCCACCAAAGAGCCCAGGTAGGCTCCAGTGCTGGATCACCTCAGGCCAAACAACGAGGAGGGAGGGAACTCAGCCCCATCCATCAGGAGACAAGCAGATTAAAGTTCTACTGAGCTCTGCCTACCAGAGCAACACCCAGCTCTACCCACCACCAGTCCCTCCCATCAGGAAGCTTGCACAAGCCTCTTAGATAGCCTCATTCATCAGAGAGCCAACAGCAGAAGCAAGAAGAACTACGATACTGCAGCCTGTGGAAAAAAAACCACATTCACAGAAAGACAGACAAAATGAATAGGCAGAGGACTATGTACCAGATGAAGGAACAAGATAAAACCCCAGAAAAACAACTAAATGAAGTGGAGATAGGCAACCTTCCAAAAAAATAATTCAGAATACTCAGAGTGAACATGATCCAGGACCTTGGAAAGAGAATGGAGGCAAAGATCGAGAAGATGCAAGAAATGGTTAACAAAGACCTAGAAGAATTAAAGAACAAACACACAGAGATGAACAATACAATAACTAAAATGAAAAATACACCAGAAGGAATCAATAGCAGAATAACTGAGTCAGAAGAACGGATAAGTGACTTGGAAGACAGAATGTTGGGATTCACTGCCACAGAACAGAGTAAAGAAAAAAGAATGAAAAGAAATGAAGGCAGCCTAACAGACCTCTGGGACAAGATTAAGCGCACCAACATTTGCATTATAGGGGTCCAAGAAGGAGAAGAGGAAGAGAAAGGACCTGAGAATATATTTGAAGATATTATAGTTGAAAACTTCCCTAACATGAGAAAGGAAATAGCCACCCAAGTCCAGGAAGCACAGAGAGCCCCAGGCAGGAAAAACCCAAGGAGAAACATGACAAGACACATAGTAATCAAACTGACAAAAATTAAAGACAAAGAAAAATTATTAAAAGCAACAAGGGAAAAATGACATATAAAATACAAGGGAACTCCCATAAGGTTAACAGCTGACTTCTCAGCAGAAACCCTACAAGCCAGAAGGGAGTGGCACATATATTTAAAGTGATGAAAGGGAAGAACCTACAACCAAGATTACTCCAGCCAGCAAGGATCTCATTCTGATTCGACGGGGAGAAACCTAAAGATTTACAGACAAGCAAAAGCTAAGAAAATTCAGCACCACCAAACCAGCTCTACAACAAATGCTAAAGGAACTTCTCTAAGTAGGAAACACAAGAGAAGAAAAGGACCTACGAAAACAAACACAAAACGATTAAGAAAATGGTAATAGAAACATACATATTGACAATCACCTTAAGTGTGAATGGATTAAATGCTCCGGCCAAAAGACACAGGCTTGCTGAATGGATACAAAAACAAGACCCACATATATGCTGTCTACAAGAGACCCACTTCAGACCTAGGCACACAAACAGACTGAAAGTGAGGGGATAGAAAAAGATATTCCATGCAAATGGAAATCAAAAGAAAGCTGGAGTAGCAATACTCATATCAGATAAAATAGACTTTAAAATAAAGAATGTTACAAGAGACAAGGAAGGACACTACATAACGATCAAGGGATCAATCCAAGAAGAAGATATAACAATTATAAATATATATGCACTGAATATAGGAGCACCTCAAAACATAAGGCAAATGCTAACAGCTATAAAAGAGGAAATTGACAGTAACACAATAATAGTGGGGCACTTTAACACCTGACTTACACTGATGGACAGATCATCCAGACAGAAAATTAATAAGGAAACACAAAGTTTAAATGACACAATAGACCAGATAGATTTAATTGGTATTTATAGGACATCCCATCCGAAAACAGCAGATTACACCTTCTTCTCAAGTGCACACGGAACATTCTCTGGGATAGATCACATCTTGGGTCACGAATCAGGCCTCAGTAAATTTAAGAATATTGAAATCATATCAAGCATCTTTTCTGCACACAAAGCTATGAGATTAGAAATAAATTACAGGGGAAAAAAAACCCCATAAAAAACACAAACCCATGGAGGCTAAACAATACGTTACTAAATAGCCAAGAGATCACTGAAGAAATCAAAGCGGAAATCAAAAAATACCTAGAGAAAAATGACAATGAACACACGACAATCCAAAACCTATGGGATATAGCAAAAGCAGTTCTAAGAGAGAAGTTTATAGCAATACAATCCTACCTCAAGAAACAAGAAAAATCTCAAATAAACAATCTAATCTTACACCTAAAGGAACTAGAGAAAAAAGAACAAACAAAACCCAAAGTTAGTAGAAGGAAAGAAATCATAAATATCAGAGCAGAAATAAATGAAATAGAAACAAAGAAAACAATAGCAAAGATTAATAAAACTAAAAGCTGTTTCTTTAAGAAGATACACAAACTTGATAAACCTTAAGTCAGACTCATCAAGAAAAAGAGGAAGAGGACTCAAATCAATAAAATTAGAAATGAAAAAGAAGTTACAGTGGACACTGCAGAAATACAAAGCATCATAAGAGATTACTACAAGCAACTCTATGCCAATAAAATAGACAACTTGGAAGAAATGAACACATTCTTAGAAAGTATAACCTTCCAAGACTGAACCAGGAAGAAATAGAAAATAGGAACAGACCAATCACAAGTAATGAAAGTGAAACTGTGATTAAAAATCTCCCAACAATACCATGCAAATGGAAATCAAAAGAAAGCTGTAGTAGTAATTCTCATATCAGACAAAATAGACTTTAAAACAAAGACTATGACAAGAGACAAAGAAGGACACTACATAATGACCAAGGGATCAATCAAAGAAGAAGATATAACTATTGCAAATATTCATGCACCCAACACAGGAGCACCTCAATACATAAGGCAAATACTAACAGCCATAAAAGTGGAAATCAACAGTAACACAATCAGAGTAGGGGACTTTAACACCTCACTTTCACCAATGCACAGATCATCCAAAATGAAAATAAATAAGGAAACGCAAGCTTTAAATGAAACATTAAACAAGATGGATTTAATTGATATTTACAGGACATTCCATCCAAAAACAACAGAATACACTTTCTTCTCAAGTGCTCATGGAACATTCTCCAGGATAGATAATATCTTGGGTCACAAATCAAGCCTTGGTAAATTTAAGAAAACTGAAACCATATCAAGTATCTTTTCCAACCATAATGCTATGAGACTAGATATCAATTACAGGAAAAAATCTGTACAAAATACAAACATATGGAGGCTAAACAACACACTACTTAATAACCAAGAGATCACTGAGGAAATCAAAGAGGATATCAAAAAACACTTAGAAACAAATGACAATGAAAACACGACGACCCAAAACCTATGGGATGCAGCAAAAGCAGTTCTAAGAGGGAAGTTTATAGCAATATAATCCTACCTTAAGAAATAAGAAACATCTCAAATAAACAACCTAAGCTAATACCTAAAGCAATTAGAGAAAGAAGAGCAAAAAAAACCCCAAAGTTAGCAGAAGAAAAGAAATCATAAAGATCAGATCAGACATAAATGAAAAAGAAATGAAGGAAACGACAGCAAAGATCAATAAAACTAAAAGCTGGTTCTTTGAGAGGATAAACAAAATTGATAAACCATTAGCCAAACTCATCAAGTAAAAAAGGGAGAAGACTCAAATCAATAGAACTAGAAATGAAAAAAGGAGAAGTAACAACTGACACCGCAGAAATACAAAGGATCATGAGAGATTACTACAAGCAACTCTATGCCAATAAAATGGACAGTCTGGAAGAAATGGACAAATTCTTAGAAATGCACAACCTTCAGAGACCGAACCAGGAAGAAATAGAAAATATAAATAGACCAATCACAAGCACTGAAATTGAAACTGTGATTAAAAACCTTCCAACAAACAAAAGCCCAGGATCAGATGGCTTCACAGGCAAATTCTATCAAACATTTAGAGAAGAGCTATCCTTCTCAAACTCTTCCAAAATACAGCAGAGGGAGGAACATTCCCAAACTCATTCTACGAGGCCACCATCACCCTGATACCAAAACCAGACAAAGATGTCACAAACAAAGAAAACTACAGGCCAACATCACCGATGAACATAGATGCAAAAATTCTCAACAAAATACTAGCAAACAGAATTCTACAGCACATTAAAAGGATCATACACCATGATCAAGTTGGGTTTATCCCAGGAATGCAAGGATTCTTCAATATATGCAAATCAATCAATGTGATACACCATATTAACAAATTGAAGGAGAAAAACCATATGACCATTTCAATAGATGCAGAGAAAGCTTTCAACAAAATTCAACACCCATTTATGATAAAAACCCTCCAGAAAGTAGGCACAGAGGGAACTTACCTCAACGTAATAAAGACCATACATGACAAACCCAGAGCCAACATCGTCCTCAATGGTGAAAAACTGAAATCATTTCCATTAAGATCAGGAAAAAGACAAGGTTGCCCACTCTCACCACTATTATTCAACATAGTTTTGGAAGTTTTAGCCACAGCAATCAGAGAAGAAAAAGAAATAAAAGGAATTCAAATAGGCAAAGAAGAAGTAAAATTGTCACTGTTTGCAGATGACATGATACTATACATAGAGCATCCTAAAGATGCTACCAGAAAACTACTAGAACGAATCAATGAATTCGGTAGAGTAGCAGGATACAAAATGAATGCACAGAAATCTCTTGCATTCCTATAAACTAGCAACAAAAGATCAGAAAGTGAAATTAAGGAAACAATTCCATTCACCATTGCAATCAATAGAATAAAACACCTAGGAATAAACCTACCTAAGGAGGTCAAAGACCTGTACTCCAAAAACTATAAGACACTGATAAAAGAAATCAGAGGACACAAACAGATGGAGAGATATACCATGTTCTTGGATTGGAAGATCAATATTGGGCAAATGACTATACTACCCAAAGCAATCTACAGATTCAATGCAATCCCTAGCAAATTACCGATGGCATTTTTTACAGAACTAGAACAAAAAAATCTTAAAATTTGTATGGAGACACAAAAGACCCCGAATAGCCAAAGCAATCTTGAGGGAAAAAAATGGAGGAATCAGACTCCTTGACTTTGACTATACTACAAAGCTACAGAAATCAAGACAATATGGTACTGGCACAAAAACAGAAATATTGATCAATAGAACAGGATAGAAAGCCCTGAGAGAAACCCACACCCCTATGGTAACTAATCCATGACAAAGGAGGCAAGGATATACAAATGGAGAAAAGACAGTCTCTTCAATAAGTGGTGCTGGGAAAACTGGACAGCTACATGTAAAAGAATGAAATTAGAACACTCCCTAACAGCATACACAAAAATAAACTCAAAATGGATTAAAGACCTAAATGTAAGACTGGACACTATAAAACTGTTAGAGGAAAACATCAGAAGAACACTCTTTGACATTAATCACAGCAAGACCTTTTTTGACCCACCTCCTAAAGTAATGGAAATAAAAACAAAAATAAACAAATGGGACCTAATGAAACTTAAAAGCTTTTGCACAGCAAAGGAAACAATATTAAAAAAAAACAAACAACCCAATCAGAATATGGGCAGAAGACCTAAACAGACATTTCTCCAAAGAAGATATACAGATGTCCATGAGACACGTGAAAAGCTGCTCAACATCACTAGTTATTAGAGAAATGGAAGTCAAAACTACAGTGGCGTATCGCCTCACACCGGTTAGAATGGTCATCATCAGAAAACCTACAAACAACAAATGCTAGAGACGGTGTGGAGAAAAGGGAAACCTCTTGCCCTGTTGGTGGGAATGTAAATTGATGCAGCCACTATGGAGAACAGTATGGAGGTTCCTCAAAAAAGCTAAAAATAGAATTACCATGTGACCCAGCAATCCCACTACTGGGCATATAACCAGAGAAAACCATAATTCAAAAAGACACATGCACCCCAATGTTCATTGCAGCACTATTTACAATAGCCAGGTCATGGAAGCAACCTAAATGCCCACCGACAGACAAATGGATAAATAAGTTGTGGTACATATATACAATGGAATATTACTCAGCCATAAAAAGGAATGAAATTGAGTCATTTGTTGAGATGTGGATGGATCTAGAGACTGTCATACAGAGTGAAGTATGTCAGAAAGAGAAAAACAAATATCGTATATTAACGCATGTATGTGGAATCTACAAAAATGGTACAGTTGAACTGGTTTGTAAGGCAGAAATAGAGACCCAGCTGTAGAGAACAAATGTATGGACACCAAGGGGGGAAAGTGGTGGGGGGGTGGGGGGGTGGGATGAATTGGGAGATTGAAATTGATATGTATACACTAATATGTATAAAATGGATAACTAATAAGAACATGCTGTATAAAAAAATAAATAAAATTCAGACAAAAAAGTAAAATAAAATTCAAACCCCCCCCCCGTGTATTTAAAGAATATATGTAAATGTTTTACCCAGCTTATAGTAGTTATTAACTCCTTCCACAGGTCAGATACACTGGTTTGCAAATAGCAGATATATGTATTTGCTAAATTGATGAATTTATGAATGTTTCAATAAAAACCATTCTGTATTTCAAACAAACAAAAACAAAACAAAACAAAACAAAATAAGCACAACTATGATTAAGTATATTAAGGGACTTTTAAAACTTAGATTAATGGCCTGATAAGTTGTAAAATGGCTCAGAATTTTATAAATTTGTATTCAGGGATTTTCTAAAATTGTAAGTTATTGACTTGATAGATTGTAACAAGTCCTTTGAAACTGTTCTGCTCTATTACTCAAATCTTTACTGTGTAATTTATTGACACGTTGAGGGATATGATGACTCCCTTGGTGGACTCATGGTAAATTCTCAGCTCATGCAGTCCTCCATTAAGAAGATCTGCTGATCACTGCAGACACATTGGGCAGGACTAGGGATGGTACAACGGTCACGTGAAGTTTAGCACGCTTCTTCCTTCCAATAGATCTGACTTCCAAAGGCCATAAAGGTCTTCACTCAAGTCTCAGTACTTGCCTGGAAGTAACAGTTACATTCAGTGCTAGTAAAATGGCTAAGTTATTCCACATTGCTCACTTGGAGAGGAACCACCATTTCATGCTTACTGTATTTACAGGTAAACTGCCTGAGACCCAAAGAGGTAAAGTGATATATGCAAGTTCAACAGTTAGATGAAGTGAACCAGTTATAGAGCCCATGCCTCTTACCTCTCATTTAATAGCTTTCCACTTGGAAGAAAGGGGTCAATAAGCCGGTGGTTGTGGACTCTTACAGGAACTGAAGACCCCTAGGACTGAAATCCCAGTCAGCTGTCTGAATTTAGGTCAAGGCAGGAATACGGATGGCTCACAGAAGGAAACTGACCCCAGTCTTCAAAAGACACACAGACACACACATACTTCTATCTACTTACCTGTCTGCCTATCTATCTATCTATCTATCTATCTATCTATCTATGTATCATCTCTCCCTATCATTATAATGCTCAATAATGTATTTGCAACAAAACTCAATGCTATTCGGACTAAGGGCAGAGTCTCATCAATAGCTCTAGGTTTGAACCCGGGAAAAAGCTAGAGGTAGAAAGCCTTGTAAACACCTTTCCAGGTAGCATCAGCTCTTGCAGGTCTCTTGGGCATTGACAACGTACCTGAAGAAATAATTTTCTAAATGTGACTCAAGAGGATCAAAAGGGTTGACGTCCAAAAGGCGTGCAGTGTGGAATCCACCTTTTAGCAACCGGGCTAGTGAGTGGGCCAAAGCTGTTGCTGTGCCACTGTGTCCGCCACACTCAGAATCTGGTCAAGCAGTGGCTACTGAGAAAGATGAATGCAGTAAGCTCAGAGTAAACTGCCCATCCTGGGTCTGTGTCACTCTACTGGCAGAACAAACCTCATGCTGTTAGCAGGAAAACAGATGATCTGAAATGACCTTTAGTTTTTCCGACCATTATGACAGTATTGGCAGAAGAAGGAATGAGGGCAACAAACACGTTGGAAAATGACAAGTGAGGCAGGGGGTGGGAGGTGTAAGCCACGTCCAGCCAAGGACAAGGAGGGGTGGCAGGAGTGAAAGCCTTTTAGTCTCAGCAAGTGAGGAGGGCTATTTTGAAAGAATTATTCTGATCCATGCTGGGCCAATTTCCCTCCTTGCCCTCCAGATGCATTCTCCAACGTTCTCCATCCTGTTCTGTGCCAGGGAGGCGGGCCTGCCTGGACCACATCAACAGACGCTGCTCTCACACTCCAGGGGGAGGAACGCAAGTCAGGAGACCTCTCCACCCTTCCTTTTCCCTGGCTCAGAAAGCTGCTCCCTTCCCTTCGTTCCTCAAACCTAGGGATATGGGCACTCTGCTATTACTGGTCCTGGGCTACTGTATTAGCCTTTCTAGTTTTCTACACCTTACCCATAATTCTTTTCAAAATACGTGAGTATGACACCGTCCTCCTAGTAGGACCCTGCTGATACACCCACTTGCTCAGGAAGTATCTTTTTCTCTTGCGTTTCCCTCAGTTTTCAGGCAGTGGCTGCTCTTTGGGGAAGGGGAGGAGAGAGAAGACTCTAGTTTTGACATCTATGGCAAAGGGAAGAATATAAGTGGTGGAGTGAGAAGTGGCCGCTTAATGTTAAATACTGGGTGGGCATGTTGGGGTTTTGTTATGAGATGACATCCTTCCCTAAGAGTCTGAGTTCTTCCCCGACTGGTGCAGCAGCTCTGCTCAGAGCATCACTGTAATGACAGCCGGTACAGCTCTTATCCCCGTTTTACAGCTGGAGAAGTGT
Source organism: Phocoena phocoena (assembly GCF_963924675.1). Classification (NCBI taxonomy): domain Eukaryota; kingdom Metazoa; phylum Chordata; class Mammalia; order Artiodactyla; family Phocoenidae; genus Phocoena; species Phocoena phocoena. Next base: position 161,371,815 of record NC_089219.1, on the reverse strand, counting down.
GGCAGAGAGAGTGAGCTCTTTCCCTCAATCAAACAGTCTGCTTGCTCAGCAGGACGAGACACAACTCTTCCTCAAAGAAGAAAACGTTCAGAAACACAGACGGGTATTAGTGAAAACTGAGGCTCCTTTTTTATCTGATTTGCTGCTAGTTTTCGCCCTAGGAAACTTCAACTGTAGAGATAAACATGAATTTTTCTTTGTGCAAAGTTTTCAGAATGTTCTTCCTTTATGTGGTGGAACATGGAGCATTGAGATCCACATGCCAATGGCAATGAAGTACAGCTCACAGAATCAGTCTAGTTTGTTTTTCCCTTTGGATTATGACCAGGTGGCTGGGAAGGGAAGAACTCAGAAACACAGAGAGTACCCTACTGTTTATTCGAAGAATAAAAAAAGAACTAGGACAGGAAAAGTGTAGAGAACTTCTCTCCAAAGTAATGATTTATTAGAATAAAACCACAATTTCTGGTAGCATAACCAGAATTATTCCCTTTAGTTCGTTAACTATGCTCTTAGAGCCTATTTAACTACCCAAAAGTAACTTCATGCAAAAGTTCTGTTTCTATTTTGGCGTTTCTAGCATATTTAAACAAAAGTCTCAGAGAACTGAGTGAAATTTTCACTTTGCGTGTAGGTACAGCCACCTAATGAAGTCCTGTGTTTGGAGGAAAGTCATCTGGGACCAGCTCCAAGGAGCCCAGTGAGCCAAGGACAGAGCTCAGAACAGGAAAGTTAAAAGGTTAGAATCCAGAGCCCTGGCAGTGGAGTTTTCTTACCTTGATACAGTGGAAACCCAGGTTCACACCGGGCCCCCGAATCAGGCCCAGCATGAAAACTTCTGATCTCCTATGAACTCCCTGGTAATTACATTTGTCTGCCTCCATCAGAAGGTGGCAATACCCCGGGGCATGCGTTAGCTGCCACACTCCTCACATCTCGTGCTGTATTTGTTCTCTAAGCCCATGGCCAGGACAGAAAAATGACACAGATTTAAAGGAGAAGAAGGGAGCCCTGTACAAATTGGATGCTTGTCAGACCTTAGGAAAAAATGCCAAAGAAACTGTGTGAGTCAGGACTTCCACAAGAGGATGGAGACCAGGGCCCAGCTGACGTCTACCTGGCTGAGGGTGCATGGGGCTCTACTGCATGAGGCTCACGGGGCCTCAGCCATGGGGCTGGTCCCAGGTTCTGGGTGTGTGGATGGTCAGGAGAAACATTCCTCTGTCTCTTGTACTCTCTCCCCTAAATCTGTTCTCTCTGGACATACATCTTATGATTTTCTAAGCCATATTGTCCAGTTCACTCATAGAGGTTGAGTCAATGAGTCACCGGGTCAGGTTCTATTAGTAGATGGGAGGTTAGCTAAAGGGAACACATCTGCCCAGAGTTCCACAAAGTTCTTCATTGCTCCTGGTTCCTTAGTCTCCTAAGTCCTCTTCTCTCCCTCGAGAGCTGTGGAAGCTCTCTTGACTATTACTTAGAGCTCTGTGCAGGCTGAGAACTTAATTCTGTTGCCCAACCTGGACAGAGTGGATCTGGGAGTCAGGACACTTGGGTCCTCATCTTGACTCTGTCACAGCCTAGCTGTGTGCCTACCTCTAGACAGGTGGTTCTCAACCACAGAACATTTAGTAATGTCTGGGAACATTTTTGTTTGTCACAATTTGGGGGATGCTCTTGGCATCTAGAGGGTAGAAGCCAGGGACATTGCTAAACACCTCCCAGTGCACCAGGGAGCCTCCCACAAGCCAGAATTAGCTTGCCCCCAATGTCATAGTGCCGCTCTCAAGAAACCTTGCTTTAGATTTCTGTTTTCTCATCTGTAGAACGAGACGTTTGCATTCGATCATCTACAAAACCATTTCTGGAGACAAGATTCTGAAGTGTAGATGAAGTATTTGGGGAAGTAAATAATCTTATATTAAATTTAGATGTGAATCACATCATAAACGATGCTGAGAAGCAAAAATTAATCCTCTGAAATATATAAGTAGAAATACGGTAGCTCATATCAGTAACAATAAGGGAATGCGGCCTGTAGCTAAGGCAGTCCTTAGGCTATGAAATTGTAAGAAACTGCACTTTATCAACAACCCAGCCAACAAGGCATTCATTTAGAGGGCAGAAAAAAATCTCAGGTTCCAAATCCAAGGCTTCCACTTAGGAGAGTCTGGTGGGAAGTGATACAGACAAACTCCTCTTTATCTAAACAACGTGCCAAACAGAGAAAGGCCAGAGGTGATTCATGTGGAAATGGGTTTTTAGAGGAGTTGCAGTAAAGTACCCCCTTTCCCAAGCTCTAAAGAAATGTTAGCTATATAATCAATGAAACAACGCAGAAAAGGCCTGGGAAGGCACCAGGGAAACCTATTCGATGCCCAGACACTTGGGGTGCAGGTTCAGAGGTGGCCACGACACAGTGACAATCAGCTCGTGCTGGTAGCTCAGGGCACTTCTCCCATCAGGCTGTCACACAGACAAAGACCAACATCACGGGTCCTTTTGCAGGGCCTCAGGGCTGGCATTCGTCCCTAAAAAAGTCACTAAATCCCCACAAAGATAGCTGACAGCAAATATGATTACTGGGAGGATGGGGGAGCTGAGGAACAGGGAGAAGTCTTATGACGGAGAAGAAACTCCAGCAATGACAACAATGACACTCCACATAGAGACGGACACCTGGTAACTCCAGGCCTGTTTTCAAGGGAAGTCTGGGTTACCTAGAAACCCCTCTGTGGCCTCCTCAGTGATAACCTGTGCTAATGAGTCTCAGAGGCTGAATGTTTACATTTCATTCTCTAACGTTCAGACTGGGGAAAATGGGGCACATCAGAGCCAGTCGGACTCTTCAAATGTCAGAGCCTGAAAAGACTGACTCGTAGAAGGTGATGGCAATCCTGACCCTCCCTGCTGTGTGCAGGCGGCTGGATGTGCGTGGACGATGCTCCCTCAGCTCTAGGTCATGAAAGGCCCCGGGCAAATCCAAGGAAGGGGCACCAGTGGAGGCAAGAAAGAGTTCAGGCAGGGTTTCCCTGGTGGCACAGTGGTTAAGAACCCACCTGCCAATGCAGGGGACACGGGTTCGAGCCCTGGTCCGGGAAGATCCCACATGCCGCGGAACAACTAAGCCCATGCGCCACAACTACTGAGCCTGCGCTCTAGAGTCTACGAGCCACAGCTACTGAGCCCACACGCCACAGCTACTGAGGACCGCGCACCTAGAGCCCATGCTGCACAAGAGAAGCCACCACAATGAGAAGCCCGCGCACCGCAACGAAGAGTAGCCCCACTCGCCGCAACTAGAGAAAGCCTGCACATAGCAATGAAGACCCAACGCACCCAAAAATAAATAAATAAATTAAATAAATTTTAAAAATTTAAAAAAAGAGTTCAGGCCCTAGACTCTCCCCGACAACTGCCTCATTTCCATAACTCAGCAAGAGCTGTTCAGGGAAAATGTCACACGAAAAGAAAACTGATAGAAAAGGTAGACTCTGTCAATGCCTGGTTTCCTCCCAGGAACGTTTATTAAATTATTGTATTGACAATGCTAATAACGTTACAGATTTTAAATCTTCATTTCCCCAACATCCTCACCCACAAGACGGAGGCCCTGTGATGTGAACCAAGTGACTCTCTGAAGGGGAGTTAGAGAAGGCAGGGGGGAGTACAGCCAGCAACTCCAGGAACCTGACATATCTGGGGTTGGAGCACACAGAGTTGAAAAGCATGTCAGTATTTTATACTTTGAAAAATATACAAGAAAGATAATCTTCCCAAACATCACCCTTTTTTGAAAAGGAGGATGGCGATGTGCAAGGACTAGAGGGAAAGGCACGTCTGGAGCAACAGCATACGTCTCCCCCTTCCCCACCCACGAGGCTGGTGTAGACGGTACCTCCCCTGGCCTTTAGCGCCACGGAAACTAAGGCAAGAGAAGTTGATGGCCCCGCCCACAAAGAAGAGAGGCAAAAGGTGGGCCACAAGGCAGTGAGCCCCGGAACCTCGGCAGGGAGACCCCAGCCCTGATATAGGACGGCTGGAGTGAGGCGCCCAGCCTCCCCGCCACACCTGCTGTCCGTCCAGTCTCCTGCTGTGGTTGCTCCAGGAGCATCTCCCCAGCCTCAGCCCCCACTTGTTTGGATACTCATTCAAATTAAATGGTCTCTAAGGACTACTGAGGTTTGTTCTAAAATTGGCCCCCAAGCAAAGCATGTCAATTTTCATTCTCAGAAAAAACTTATATGAGAAATTGATCCTTTTTTCCCCTTGGCCACTTTTCAATAAGCAAGAGGCAACCTTTTAATGGGGAGGGGTCAGTGAGATATCAAATATCAAATAAGTTGAAAGAAAAATAAGCAATAAGATGATACAGAAAAAATTGTCAGGGGAAAAATAATTGTCATTAATTTAAAAAGCATCGTGGCCTAGGCAAACATTGGGGCCTTAATGTGAAAAATATATAATATTTTAATTTAGATAAAATTTGCATCTATGAGCCCCACTTGTAATCATCTCAGGGATGTGGCAGGGCATATCCCTTGTTTTTCATCTGTGTTCCTCGGATTTCTTTTCTGTTTTTGCATTTTATTCTGTGTGTGTTTCATTTGGGTTAGAAAAGTTTTATTCCTCCTCAGGTACTGGGCAAAATGTCAAGAACTTTACTGATATGTGTATTTATAAGAATTCCAAGCGCTCAGAGTCGGGGCAGGAAGAGGGGAGGGTGTGTTTCTCCCTTTCTGTGTTAGAGGGCGCCCTTTCCAACAGAGGAGGCAGAGCCATTTTTCTCATGTTAAACACATCTGAACCACTAAAGGGCCTTATAACTTGATTACCTTCGTCAGATGGGCATTTCACAGGGTCATGCTAAACAAAAACAAACATATAATATACGTATGTGACGTATCTTGAAATAAACGTGGGCAATAGTATTGCTGGGATGATTCCTTCTGAGGATGAGATTGAATATTTGGTTTTCTTAATTTTATTTTTAATTTTGGGGGATAAAATTCACAAAACATAAAATCTTCCATTTTAACCAGGAGAAATAAGTTTTTTTTTTTTAAAGTATGTTTACAATGTTGTGCAACCATCACCACTATCTAAGTCCAGGATACTTGCATCACCCCGAAAGAAACCCCATACCTGTTTAGTAGCGACTCCCAATTTCCCCTCCTCTAACCCACTGGTATCCACTGATCCGCTTCCTGCCTCTATGGTTATGTCTGAGAATGACTGTTTAAAGGGAATTCCAAACGGCTGCCACAGCAACATCCCCATTTGTCCTGAGGATGGTGACGGGTGCAGAGGAGGCCGGATGGCGGACCGTCTTTGAGGTCTGGGCCCGTGAGGGGGTCCTCCGAGCAGTTAGTGATGGCTGAGGTGCCAGCACGTACGGGAGCAACAGAAGTGTGTCCAGCCTCCTTCTCAGGGCCACACCCTAAAACCTGAGCATGTGGTCAGGCAGCCCCTCTGTTCCCGTGAAAAGCCAGGAGTCAAGTGATGAAACCCCAGAACCCCAACATTCTCCGTGTCCGAAGAGGAAAATGTCACCTACCTCCTTCTGTCTCCAAAAGTGACTCCTGCCGGGGGGCCACAGCCAAGCGTGGAAGGGTGATATGCCACATTCCAGGCCAAATGACGAAAGGTAAATAGATCCTGCCTGCCCAAGGGTGAACCATTCCTACAGGAACGGAGGAAGAGTCACCTGTCTGTGGGAGCAGGGACACAGGCCCTTGGTCTTGCAGCCAAGGTATCTGGGCTTTGTGTGCATTTGCCACACTTGTCATACTTAGCAGATAAAGGCTATTCCCTGAGGACGCTGTTCTCACATAATTCTCCATTGCTAAGGCCAGAAGCACACTCATCTTGTCTCAATCAAGTTGGCGTAAAGAGGGAAGCCAGCCATGTGTACCTGTCATTTGGACGATTAGCCCCTTTGACGGTAGATTCCCCTCTGAAAGGCTGGCTCTTACAAGCACCTGATTCTCACCAGGAAATAATTTTCCTATGTCTGTCAAGGGCAGTAAGGATGAATGTCCTTACAGGGTGGGATCTGGAGGCTCACAATAGAATCCGTGTAAATACACTGAAGACACCCTGCTAACATATGACCAAACAGAACGCAAGCCTTTGAGAGACACACTATAGACTCCACTGTGCACACAGAGAGCATGTCAGGATGACGCCTCTCCCGAGTCTCTGCTTATTTTTTTAAAATCAAGAGAAAGGCTTAATTAATTCTGTCACTGGAAGTGTTTAGAGAGCCTGACAAAGGGAAGGTGAAGCTAATGGACAAGGGCCTCTCAAGAAAAGCCAATGGATATGGAATCACGGAGCAGTGAACACTGCATCGCCTCTGACCATTTTCTCATCTGGGAAGGAAGAGCAGAGCTCAGAGGACAAAGAGGCTGTATCCACTGGAAATCGGACTTATCTGCACCTTGATCTAGGGATCGAATAACTTTTCACAACTGAGAAGATCTCTCACAGTCAACACGTTTACTTGGAAGTGGTGCGGTGTCATGGTGTAAACACAGTTGGGAGCTGGGAGCAGGGGCCCCATTCAGTCCCAACACCATCACCTCCCCCGCCCTGGTGCATCACTGATATCAAGCAACATGACTCCTAGAGGACCGCAGGTAAGTACGGGCCATTCCACGTGATGGGTACTTACTCAGTGTCCTATTTAGTACCTAATGCATAAACAAGCATGGTTCTTTGTCACTGAGAGACTTACAACCCAACTGGAGAAGGAGGCACAAGGGCAACCAAATAGGATATAATGCAATTTTGTTATTTCAAACGATGAAAATGTGGATTATAAAGCAGGCAGTGTTATTCTAATTGATATATTTTAACATGATAGGTTTTAAAATTTTCGATGTAACTAAGAGGCTAAAAATTACTTGTAATTTTGTGAAATGTGACCATGAAATTGCAAGTATGGATAAATGTTGCCTCAATCCCCAGTCTGCAACGAAACCAGTGAATCCTCATTCTGCGAAAACAAAACGAAACAACTTCAGTTTGAGCTTTCCCTGACTTTCGGGACCTGACGTTCAGTGACCGTGTAACATTGAAGGGGAAATACACGTTCATACAACTCTGTGTCTAACCTAAACAGGGGTCCACAGACAGAAAGCAAATACTGAGCACTGCTGTGAGTTAGCACTGAAGTACAAAAGGTACAGTATGTTAAGAAATCTCTCAGAAACTTCTCCTGCCACAAGCACCCTCAGCTCTGTGCCCACAACCCATGGGAGTCGCCCAATGAACAGAACAGACGTGAATTCACATTCCCGACTCCAGAACTCAGGGAAGCATCGAGGAGGAGGCAAAACTGGCATCTGAAAGGTAATGCAGGAAACCAGTGTAACGGTCCAGGCATGGGGTGACGACAGCCCTAAAGGGGGACAGTGCATGTGGAGAGAAAGCAACAGATGCAGGTAACGTTATAAGGGAAAAATCAGCAGAGTTTGCTGCTGGGTTGAATGAGGGGTGTGCAGAATCAACACAAAAGTGACGCCAAAGTTTCAAACCTGTGTGGAATTATCACTCGACATCCTTGAATTTCAGTTTTCTCATCTATAAAGTGGAAATTAAAAACATCTGGCCCAGGGCTTCCCTGGTGGCGCAGTGGTTGGGAGTCCGCCTGCCGATGCAGGGGACACGGGTTCGTGCCCCGGTCCGGGAGGATCCCACATGCCGCGGAGCGGCTGGGCCCGTGAGCCATGGCCGCTGAGCCTGCGCGTCCGGAGCCTGTGCTCCGCAACGGGAGAGGCCGCAACAGTGAGAGGCCCGCGTCCGCAAGAAAACAAAAAACAAACATCTGTCCCTATCTAACTCACAGGTTTGCCTCAAGGGAAAGATGAGACAAAAAGAACTCTGGACCATTCAAGAAGCCCCTAGCTGGATTCTTCATTCTGCTTTCTTTGAGGGGAAGTGTCCCTTAAGGCCCAGTGGGATACTTTGGGAAGACAATCCATAGACAGTGGAGTAAATTATAAGTAAATCATACACAGAGAAAGAACGAGAACTTAAGTGGTCATTTGCTTAATCCTCTAGCTCCAAAAGCCAAACTCAATTCCCAGTGATGAAGCTGCATACCTTCCCTGGTGGCCTATCACAACATTTATTCACCGACTAGGGAATATTGTTCACACCCAACCAAACTCTCTTAGTGCCCCCTTAAACCTATTTCTCCTCTTACTCCAGTGAGCATGGAGCAAAGCCAACCATCTTCACCATCTTAAACCTGGTAATAATGTCTAACTTCCCCTGGCTCAGAGTAGGGAAATCACAGAACGTAATCTCCAGTTTTTTAAAATCATTCCTCTTGTATCGGCTCACTTCAGAAGCACAGCCTGGATGAATGGCTTTAAGACTCGGAGATCATGAAACCCTTGGGGTTGTTTATTATTTCTCATATCCTTTACCGGTGCTAGGACACTGAGTGAAGAGGCAGAACTTGCAAGTGAAGACACAGAATAAACGAATTCTCTATGACTTCAGTTTCTTTTAAGAACTCCCTCAAGGAAGCCCCATGAGACTCTGGGACCCCAGGATCAGAGTGTGATGTCACTGGCCCAGACCAGCAGCTAATCAATAAATGATCCCTCTAGCTCCCTGTTCCCTTTCATGCCTTTGCACACGCCAAGGGAAATGCCTCCAACTATGTGACGTTTCACACGCTTTCAAGCCTTGCAAACAAGACTCTGAGAGCCTTTTTCCCCTTTGAATTCTAACCCAAGACTGTTAATATAGATGAAAACATGCTCCCACACAACCCCACCCCGCTTGCACTCTCAGTATTTGAAGGAGAGTTTTGTCCTGAGATCCAGCTACATAACATCCCCCAATTCTGCAGAGCTCAGCTAGTGGGAACCACTCAGCAAATAGGCCAGTTTTTTCAGAGTTTGTCATGGTGGACCACTGAATTATCAGTGCGGTTTGGTCTGAAGAATGTTAAGAAAGCCCTTCCAAGCCAAACCAGTGGTATTCTTGCCACTGGTCATCTCTGTACGCCACTGGAGGTCACAATAAAATGTCAGCATTTGGTTGGGGTGGGATAGGTCCCTTCGAGCCAGGGTCTGTCTCCCATCAAACCTATTCAGCAGCTCCTGGGGACGGTAGGGAAGAAGGGTGCACAGTCTCGGCAGGGGGCTGGAGAAGGCAAGTCTGCCGCTCCACCACTTGGCAAGGTAGGACTCGGGGGCACAGCTCTGTCCATCACCAGTCACTGAAAGGGTGGCCAAATAAGAAGACTTGAAACAGCTCCTGAAAAGCCAGGAGCGGTCACTTCTATGGAAAAGCCCATGTAAGGAAAGCTCCTCCAGGATGGAATAAATCAGAAGCAGGAAGAGCGCTGCCACTGTCACAGTCTACCCAGCAGCATCTGGAATATCTCCGGGGAAACAGTAATTGCAGGCCTTTAAGGGTCTGCTTATTTCTACAGTCTGGTCTGCAGAGACAGTAAACGTTGACTGTGTCTTAAGACAGGAGGCACCTGATTAATCATCATTTGCTACTTCTGACCCTGTGCCCGGGCTGGGGGGCAGGGCTATGCACACTCGGGACCCAGGATATGGGGGTGCACACAGTCATTTTAACTTTGACCTTGTGTTCTTGGCTCAAGTATGGCTAGAGAAGCAAGTTTTAGAAAACAGTACGTTGCCTTTGAAATCTCCTGCTTTGGGGAAAGAGACATTATCATTAGTTTTGCCCTTAATTTCTTTTTTTCCTTTCTTTGCTTTTAATCTTAGCACAAGGAATTGCATTTATTTGCTCGGTATTCATTCATGCATTCACTCATCCCCTCATTCATATTCTACCTGATTCTGGAAGAGATCTTTACAGCGCACACAACTGTCATCTAGTTTGCCATTAACTTGCAGGACCCTGAAGGAATGGAACGTGAGGGGTGGAACGCGCGGCCCTTTGGGTGCGGGTATTATACTACCTGGAAGGTGGGAGGCAAGTGGGGTAAAGGCTGAACTGAAAAGCAGAGAGGCCCCGCAGCCAACTTACCTATTCCACGCACGACGTGAAAATGGCTCACTGACTTCCTGTAGCAAATGCGAAAATAATCTGCACGAACTAACTCTGTGCACCTTTAAAGCAGGGCCACAGAGGCAAATTAACTCACCTCCCTTGCTCCATGTAGATCTATTTCAGAGGTGGAATACTGTTGACATTACCGATGTCATGACCTTAACTTCTCACCTGAGCCAGAACACACACTAAGGAACACCGTGCAGATGACTTGCGAGGGTCCGTCATTCCTGACAGTGACGTCTGAATTAGTGTATTTCATCACAGTGAACTCCAAAAACTGTGGGCATTCAAATTTTCTTCTTTATAACGTTATTCTGGAAAGGAGACCATTCCCTGGGGTCTGTGACCTCTGCCACCAATGGGAGGGGACACGTATGTATCTTGAGGTCGGATTTCAATGGAAAAGCGTTTGTTGATGCCTCATGTAAAGACGCACAGTTGAGGTGGTCCTTCTCCTATCTTTCCGAGTTACTGCAGACAGGACTTAACCCCAAGCTTTCAAAATGTTGTCCCCTCCTCACAGCCGTTCACATTTAAAAGGGCAGGGGGGGCTTCCCTGGTGGCGCAGTGGTTGAGAGTCCGCCTGCCGATGCAGGGGACGCGGGTTCGTGCCCCGGTCCGGGAGGATCCCACATGCCGCGGAGCGGCTGGGCCCGTGAGCCATGGCCACTGAGCCTGCGCGTCCGGAGCCTGTCCTCCGCAACGGGAGAGGCCACAACAGTGAGAGGCCCGCGTAACGCATAAAAAAAAAAAAAAAAAAAAGGGCAGGGGAAGCAACTCCAGCATCAAGCTGGGAGTAGGAAATGCAATCATGACCAGCTTCTGCCCTGGAGGAGGTCACAGCAGTAGTAAAGAGAGAGAGGCCAAGAAGAAGTCCTGGCAGAGACAGGAGGAAAGCGCAAGTGCAGTCTGCCTGGGGAAGGGTGGTCCAGAGGATTAGCAGCTTGTGTGGCTGAGAATGGGGGGAAGTGAATTCCAGCAGAGAGAACAGGTGCGAAGACTCCAGGACACAAAGGGTCAGGAGACACTGAGGCTTCAGTTTGGCTGCAATGCGGGTGGTGGTGTTTGGGGGTAGGAACGAAGTCGGGAGCCTCACTGGTATTTGGGAATGAATTGTGCAGAGCCTGGCATGAGCTGCTCAGCTGTTTAACGGAATCCAGGGTAATTAAGTGTAATGATCGCACTTGGGAGTTTAGGAATATAATTCTGTGGTTGGGAGGACACACTGAAGGGGGTCAGAAAGAGAAGAATGCCCAGTAGAGAAAACAGGAACCTGTTGAAAAGTCCCGGGAAGGAGGCTGGGGCCTGGCCAGGAGGGTGGGAAGGAGTAAGAACGGGTTCAACATTGCACTCAGGGGGGTGTCTTCAGGAAGACAATGGAATTTGATGTGAAATATTTGAAGTTTGCTGACTTCTGCCTTTAATAGGCTCCTTTCTGAATCCATTGTTAGGAGCTCACATTCATTCCCTGAACACACATGTACTGAGTGCCAGCTTCTGTGCTGGGAGGTGGGAAGGCGGCCCGTGTAAAGATGGCCAAGGTAATGATTCTCCAAATTCTCACAAGGAATTCACCGTCGGATGGGAAGTTGGACAAGTAATGAACGACAACGCAGTGGGATAAGTGCATACAAAGGGGCAGAGACAGGGGGACTCACGCCCTCCTGGGGGCTCTCAAGGATTTCTCCAAGAGCAATGGGTCATCCAGGCAGAGAGCAGAGAAGCCGGGGTCTCGGCCTTGTGCTAACACGTAGATTCCCTAACTGTGTCGACAGATGGGAAAATGACTAGTCATGCAGACACCAGAGGAATCGGTGTGCATAAAAGTTGGGAACAGAGGCTCGAATCCTGAGGCCTGGCCTGGCTTTCCTAATGAGCGTGTGCTGAACCAGAAGAACCAACCATGATAGTTCTGGTAAGTTTCTCCCTGAAGACCCCTTTTGAGCAATGTGAGGATCTTCCTATTTTAAGGGTAAAACCTAAAAATTGCCATTTTTTTGCCACCAGGTTATGTTTTTTGAAGTCTGTCATATTAAGTGCAAAAGGTTAAAGTCACAAACCAAATTACCCTCTCACATCTCATCCTCTGTAGGATTCCTGACACCGCCCCCGCCCCCCGCATCCTCCACCCTTCCTAATTTCTGGGCTTGACTCTTGGCGGTGGCCACTCACATGGCTGGAAGGTGGTTTCATGGCCAAGTCTGGCAGAGAGAGCTGGAGAACTAAGTTGCTGGTAGGATGTGGTCCCTCCTGAACTTGCCCCATCAGCCATCCAGGTGTGCAACAGTGACCACCGCAGCCCTGGGGGAAAAGGCTGGAGGGGTGGCATTGAGCACATGCTGCAGGAGGATGAGGCCGCAGAGCTGGACAAGCCCTCACGTCCCCACTGAATCCCTCCATGACTAGGAAACCTCGGTTTCTGCCTCATTTGTAAAATGCTCTGTGGGTCTGTTGTGAGGGGCTGGTGGGCTGATGAAACTACTAATAATAGTTGGTAAGATGCACACAGACATATGCTATTGATCCAAATCACACCATGAGAGGCAGCGTAAGCTGACGCAGAGCTCGCAGGAGCTAAGACTCTGGAGCCAGAGTTAACCTGTTTGCCCTCAGGCGTGTGACTCTCCGTGCCTGTCTGTCACCAGTAAAATAGATTTAAATTAATGTATGTAAATGTATTATGTATGTAAATGACCTAACATATGTGTTACGGACCAACACTTTGTGTCCCCCAGAATTCATATGTTGAAACCTAACCCCCAGTGTGATGGTGTTTGGAGGTGCACCCTTTGGGAGGTGATGAGGTCATGAGGGTGGTGGCCTCATGAATGGGATTCGTGCCCTTACAAAAGAGGCCCCAGAGAGCCCCCTCACTCTTTCCACCATGGGAGGACACAGCGAGAAGATGGTCATCTATGAACCTGGAGGCAGGCTCTCACCAGACACCGCATCTGCCAGCATCTTCATCAATCAACTGTGAGAAATAAATGTTTGTTGTTTAAGCCACCGAGTCTATGGCATTCTGTTATAGCAGCCCCAATGGACTAGGACAATACATAAATGTACTGTGTCTGTAAATGAGTTAATGTATGTAAACACACATTTGTGCATCATACATGTAAATAAGTTAGTACGTGTAAGTATACTGTGTGTATTAGGTATGTATCATTCATGTAAATGAATGTATGCCAAACACTTAGAACAGTATTCAGCAGTTAGCACTACGTAAGTATTAGCTGCGATTATTACTACCGTGGAAATGAGAACGCTATTCCCTTTTTTGCTGGGATTCAAAAATCAATGCTGAGTCAGAATTACAGAGAATGGCTCTAGTGGTTCTCTCCACAGTGAACGTACCTGCCCCTTAGTTACACAAGCAGTTCACTCACTTGGTTTGTGTGTGCACAAGACCCCGCCTTTCTCGTTTCAGGTCTGCTCTTCTCCTGGGAGGGGAGCGTTCCACACGCCACATGGCTGCCCTCTGTATCTGTGGCTGCCCAGGCTGTTCCCCACATGTCCGGCTCTCGTCCTCCACCACCCCTGTACTGTCTGTCGGTCTGTGCCTGCACCATTGCTGTTTCAGTATTAACAGGCCAAGACCAAGATGGAAACAGCTCTGCGCTGTGGGGTTTCGGCACTGCCTCCTGTCTGTCTAACGCCCCTCGTGGTACACAGCCGCCCATGAGCCGGAAACGTTCCCAGCATCCAGGGCACCAGGTGACTGGCTTCTAGGGGCAGCACTTAACCCCTCTCTAAGGTGCTTTGGTTTCTCCTAAGGGATCGGGGCCACCCTCTATCATATCTGTGCTGCTATCAACCAGGCTTCCCACAGGAAGAGGGTACAAGCTGCGTTATTCTTGAGCATGGCTCCCCTTGGGGGCTGTGATTTTGAAGGCGAGACGCCGAAGTCCAGAATCTATTCTTTTCAGAGCACAGGGGAGTCTTGGGGAGGCCACCTGGGTGGAGATAGGGTCTGTCTGTCACCATTGTCTGGTGAAAACACTGTAGGGGCAGGGAGTGAGGGGTGGTGAGGGAGTTTACAGCTGGAGGGAAGGATGTCTTCAGGGGAGACAGAGCACCTGACAGCGGGTGTAACAACCTGAGATTTCCACATCAGACTTCCTCAGGAGGGGAGAGACTGACAGCTTGTCAGAGTTGCACTTCTCTGTTCCCAGAAACTTATGGGGTCCCCGAGAACCTTCATGATGTGAAGTGAGATGTTTGAAACCTCTGTACTCTGTGAAAGCAACACAAAATCCAAGTTCCCTCTTTGTTCTTCTGCTAATAGAATTAGGAACAGAATATAGTAAGAGGAACAGAGGATTAATGTCTGATGACCTCTAAATTTTAAAACAAATATCATGGCAGAATTAAAATGAAGTAATACTATAAGCTACAATTTTATTTCGTAGGAAAGAAATGAAATAGTAAGTTGCCAGGCCCAGCATCATATGTGTAGCTCAACATATCTCTCTCCTCCCTTAGCAGAAGGAAAGCTCTTTAAGGGCAAGATCTGCATCTTGGGGGTATCTGAGTCTCCTTCCAAGCGAGGGGATGGCAAATGGGAGAGAGGCTCAATGAATTGAAGTGACAGGCATCTGTGTATTCAAATGAATAAATACCCCCCCCCAAAAAAAGGTAAGATACAGCCCCTTTCCTCCACGTTCATGGTCTGTACAGGGGCACATGCACAGTGCATGGAGGTGGGACCAGGGGGAGGAGCTGCAGGTGGCAGGTAATGCAGGAGCTGGGCCTTGAGGGAAGAATGGCATTTCTTCCAGGCCAGCAAGTGATGGGGAGACAAGCATCCCTGGCAGCGACCAGGTCAGGTGAACAGACAGGGAGGCACCTCGAAGGGGCCTGACACGTCAGTAACATATAATGTGGCATGAAATATGCAGCCAAAATGCTGAAAATATTGATTGAAAAAAACACACTTACCCAAGAACAAATCAAAAACCTTTGTTACTCACTATCCATTTGGTAGTAAAAACCAGATCTCCTTAAATTTTAAGTACCATGAGCCTGCATACACAAAGGCTTTGAGAAAACCCATGATAGATTCCAGTGGATGTAACAGAATGATGAGTCGTTTTTCTTATATAATCTGACAAGAATTCTGCCTCGACTCCTGTCAAAGATTTGAGAGCATCTTCTGTGACACTGAATCGCCTAGACAGAACATGCATTACCTAACCCTCTCCCCTTCTCACCTCTCTCCAAGCCTGGGTAAGTGAGACACTGGGACTGAGGTCTTGTGAGTGACAACGACATGCATTGGGCCTTGCAAAGAAACGTGTCCTTCCCAAGCGTTATGTTGCTCTGCAAGTAAATGGTGACTGAAATTATTCAACCTGAATGCTCTGAGAGGGCAGGCAGGAAACATGGTGGGCACCCTGTCCCGGAAGCTCTCTGCGCTGTGATCCTCAGTGAACGGACATTTAGCCAGCACCTACTGTGTGCAGGGAGGACCGGGCCTGGACATGGTCAGATGAAGTCCCTGCTTTCAGAGCCCCGGGGGGAAGTGGGCCAGATCCAACACAGCAAAGTAAACACTGAACTGGAGCCCCACCAGGTGCTGTGAGGACAGCAAGAGGCTTGGGAGCCCAAGGGAAACTTCCGGGGGAGAATAGCGCCCAAATTCAAGCCTGAAGAAGAAAGATGAGTTAAGAACCAAGGAGGAAGATGTGGGAGCAGGTCCAAAGGCCTGGAAGTGAGAGGAAGAACCCTCCTTGCAGGACTGAAAACCGTTCACTGGGGTCCAAAGGGGCCAGCAGGGAAAGCCCAGGCTGGAGGGCTGGAGGCAGCCCCTGGCTGAGTGTGTTGGATTTTCAGCTGAGGGCAAGGGTGAGCTTAAAAGGGAAGCCATGTGATCAGCTGGACAGGAGTGGGGTGGAGAATTTGGGCAGCCGTTGGCACAATCCAGGTTCAGTCCCCTGCGGGCCTGGGAACCACTCTTGTCCTTCACAAGAGGACCCCATGAAGCTGCAGGTGGTCACCCACTGGCCCTGCATCTAGATGGCTGGTCATTCATTCCAGGCTGCTCTGGCTGTGATCCTAGGACCCTAGTTTTCTAAGAATCGAGGGCCTTCTTAGTATCCAAGATGGATTTCTTGTCCCTGAAATCCAGTGTTATTCCCCTCAGTGTCATCCCCTTTCCCCCTCAACCTTGGGGGGCTGTTGACTAAATATCTCACTTCTGGTTGGATGGACATCCTCCGAGATTGGCCTCATTCTGGACCTTTCCCCCAAAATACCTGTATCTCACCTGTGCCTCTTCCCCTGATAGGTTCAAATCCAATCTGAGACCTATATATGAACACACATCTCCCATACCCATCTTGTGAAGAGCCCACCTAAAGCTTCCACACCGATGGAACACTGGAAGTCTCAGTCCCAACCTTTTTTGGTCTGGAACATCCCACCATGCCCTGAGCTCCACGGGACCATGAGAAGAGGCTCTCCCACAATCCAAATCTAGCTGCAGACCCTGCTTCCTCAAGCACAGTTGTTGCAGACTTGCTATTACGCCGTGACAAAGTATGATTATTTTCCCCTCTGCAAATAATGAGCTTAAGACCCAGAGAATCCTTCCTGCTATGGTTGGAATGTCTGTGTTCCCCCCAAATGTATATGTTGAAATCCTAACCCCCAAAGATGATGGTATTAGGAAGTGGGACCTTTGGGAGGTAATTACATTGTGAGGGTGGAGCCCCCATGAATGAGATTAATGCTCTTATAAAAGAGGCCTCAGAGAGCTCCCTTGACCTTTCTGCCAAGTAAAGGATACCATGAGAAGTCTGCAGCCTAGAAGAGGGCCCTCACCGGACCATGCTGGTACCCTGATCTTAGACTTCCAGCCTCCAGAACCACGAGAAAAAAATTTCTGTCATTTATAAGCTACCCAGTCTGTGGTATTTTGTTATAGCAACCTGAACAGACTAAGAAAGTCCCTCAGGCCACACAGCAAATGAAGGAAGAGAGCTGGGATTCTGACGCACATCTCTAACCCATGTTCCTTCCACTGCACCGCGTTCAACTTCATTAACTCATCGCACCGCTGGTGGTGATGGATGACAATGGAGAAAGTGAAGATGGTGAGAGCTTCCTTTTGGCTACCCCTCTGCAAAGAGATCTGGATTCTCTCTCAGACTGCCAATTCAAGGCCACTTAAAGTCTACCAATCTGTTCAGATTTTCTGCTAACTAAAGATGAATATATATGAACACATATTATTGATACTATCCAAGATATTTGGAAAATTCTGGAAACCTGAAATTTCAAAAAAAAAAAAAAAACCCTCTATCTGTTTTTGCTCATTTACATAGCTGGTGTCTTCCACACAATGCCTGGTACTCTTGAGTAGGCAGTCAGGAGTGTTTGTTGAACGAGTGTTTCTTGGGAGTTAGACCATGGCCTAGATTGAGACAGATGTCACTTACAGCCTCCCTCCAGGTGTACGTTTCACAATTTAACTTCTAGATCGGGTTAATTTGGGAGAGTGCCTCCTTCTGGCAGTGAGTTCCACACTACTAGGGAAATGGGATGGCTGTGGGGAGCCACAGTGGGAGTGGGGTAGAGAGAGAAACAAATCACTTTGATGAAGATTAATGTGCTAAAATTTGGGCATTTTTGTGCAATCCTTGCTCTACAGAGTAAGCAGGTTGCGGCCAGCATTAACTGGCAGATGTAAGACCATTCATCTGGGATCAATGCCGCCTGCAAGCTGGAGCCCTGACTCAGGGCTGCATCTCTGTCTCTTCAGAGAGAACCACAAGACTGTCCGTGCTCACCTGCCACAGAGATGCCGAGGTCCTCCTCTGAGGTCTCCAAGGTCTTAGATTTTCTTCCCCGTGCACTTCTCCCCACTTCACTCTCTGAGCTTATGCCTGTTTTCTGTTTTCTCTAAGCTCTCTTGAATATGCATGTCACTCTTCCCTAGAAACCGCTAAATGAGTGGTCCACAAAATGAACTCCCGAAGAAACCCTTATTTCAAAAGTTCAGTAACTACTGACTGGGTCGCATCTGAATTTGAGGCACGTCATCCCCTACATTAGTCTTTCTTCCTAAATGCTCACTGAACTTTCCTGCAAATCCTCTGAAAGTGCAGAGGATGGCTTTCCTTTGTCTGCTGGGGGTGAGGGCCAAGGCTGGTCTGAACTGAAGAATGAAGCCAAAACGTGGAGGGAGCACAAATGAGAGGCAGAGAGAGAAAGACAGTCCTGGATCCTCAGTGGACCCAGCTCCAGGCCTTCCTGACTTTCCCGGGTCTGGGGCCATAGTCACCAACATCTCTCCAGTCATCTCCCATTCCTGACAGTTCGAGTTTCTGTTGCCTGAAACTAAAAAGACTTCTAATTAATACAAACCCCTCTCATTCTCCTTTAGTCCCCTCTGCTCCTCCCCACTCCAGACTATACCACCATCGAGTACACATATTTTTCGAGATAACTTCAGAATCTCACCGATCATCGATGTTAGTCTCATATCTTAACAGGATCATTCTCAAAAGAAACCAGGCAACATGGGAACTTTGAAAGGTCGGAAGCGGCTCCCTCGGTGAGAAAAGCAGAATGGAGAATGCAGAGGCAACGGAGGAACATAACCCAGGATGGTAGGCGGCTTTCTCTACGACCTTGAACAAAGCCCCTTGCTTCAGCCCACCTCAGAGAGGACGAGTACAACTTCCTTATCACATACTTTCAGGGGAATTCTATCTGTAAGTAAAGGACACGTGAGTTCTTTTAAGAGAGTCTGCAGGAACACAAACGCTCCGCACGCCACTGTGATTCATTCATACGAACTAAGCGCAGCGAAACTGCAGGTAGAGTACATCAAAGTGTTAAACACGAAACAAAAGGACATCCTTCCCCGCCTGCGGCACTATGGGCTGTCATTACAGTGCAATCTGAATACTTTAGGAAGATGACAGTGTATTCAGTAAAAAGGGAGAAAACTCACCAGGAAGCCAATTATCTTGTACAAATTTCAGCCTCATGAATGATGATAACAGTAACGGGTATTTTTAGTTTGAGTTGTCTACCTAAAGAATGATTTTTCACTCTTCCAAATCGCAATGTGGGGGGTCCTTAAGGACAGAGACCATTTCGAACTCATCTGTGTATTCCCAAAGTGACCGACACAGAGCAGGTACATCATACGTGCCTTATGAATGAACCAACGGACAGACACATGCGTGGATGGATGATGCATAAATGAATGAGGGATGGCGTAGGCAAAAGCAGGAAAAATAATCGTAAAATGACCGTGATACCCTATACTTTAATGTCTTTCAGTGCCGGAAGTTCTATCCACCTGTTATATGGCTAAGCATCTGTGGGGATATGAAAGCAGTATCAACCAAGATCCCCACTCTCACGACTAAACACGCAGTGGAGGAGATAAATTATACCCATAAAACAATGAGAGCAATATAAAGCAGTAAATGGTTAGTGAGCAGAATCTGGGCTAGGGGAAGTACATGGTACAAAACATCAGAGGATCCAGGGAGCCGGCTTGGGGAATAGATATGGGATGCTGACGAAAGCAGGCACTTAGCCAGCTCTGGAAGAGGGGGTGGGTGTGGACATGGGAGAGAGTGGTCCATTATGAGAGAAAATTAAGAGCAGAAGCTAGACGGGGAGGGCAGGCAGGATGGTTTCAGGGCGTGCTGCCTCTCCCAGCACTGTCTCCACAGACCACGGCTCAATAAATACCTACAACATACCTCCTGAAACAGAAGTCGACATTCAAACGTTGCTATCGGCACTGAGCTAGTGTTCCAGACACAGAATTTTCATGGGACTCAATCACCCACATGGCTCAATATAGTGTTGTATGAGATTCACTGTTAAGTCAGCGCCAGGGGTCCTGTCCCACCCAGCTCTGACCCAGAGTTGTTGTCATTCTGGAATACGGCTAAAGTACAATGGACTTTTCTCTCATGGAATTTAGGACATTTTTCGGTTTGCTTTGGCCTTTTAAAAATCATTTTGAATATTAGTTTACTTTCACTGGCTTGCTTACTGCATGGAAATAGGAGCCACACAAGACAATCCAAACCATTAGAGCTTTCAATACAAGGGATAAAACACCACAGTGACAGTTACAAAGCTCTCTGAGATGATGAGTGGAGAGGACAGCGGCAGGATGCCGGCGGCAGAAGGGGATGCCCTGGTGCCTGCCTCGTCCATGTTCACCACCTTGCAAACGCAGCTGCCCCGTGACAGCCAGGGGCGTCTGCTTACCGGGTCTTTGCTGAAGCCAAATGACTACATATGAAGTGTGTCGAGAGACGGCATCACGTAGCCATCCAGAGAACAAGTCCCAGAACCAGGGCTCGTATATATATCCCAGCCCCACCCGGACCAGGCAGGCGACCTCGGGCAGATTCCTCACATCTGTTTCAGCTTCCTCCGATGTAAAATGGGGGTGATTATAACAGACCCTTCCCACAGACTCGTAATGAGGATTTAACAAGTTAATACCTGTGAAACACTCAGAATGGTGTTTCAGTGGCACAAAGAAATGGCCAATATATGTTGTAAGATCTGGAAAAGAATACTGGAAACAAAGATGTAGGGTGTTCCCATCCACTCTGAAAAGCTGTGACGCCTCTGGGAAGTGTCTTACCTTCTCTGAATCTCATCCCTCAGGGGGACCTAACACTCCCCCCTGCCCCCTGCTGTCCACCTCTTAGAACTGTATGAAATATCAAGAGAGACAATACGGATGAAGGGAAGTGTAAGCCACAAGCCTTACACAGATGTAAAGGATCATCATTGCAGAATGGAGACCCAGGTCATGATTCCATCCATCCATTCATTCACCTAGTATGATGGCTAATTTTTTGTGGCCATTTGGCTGGGCCACAGTACCCAGATATTTGGTCAAGTGTTATTCTAGATGTTTCTGTGAAGGTATTTTTTAGATGAGATTAATATTTAAATCAGCAGACTTTGAGAAAGCAGATGACCATCCATAACGTGAATGGGCTTCATCCAAGCAGTTGAAGGTCTTAATAGAAAAAGACTGACCTCCCTGGAAGAAAAGGGAATTCTGCCAGCAGATTCTCCCCTGGGTCTCCAGCCTGCCGGCCTTCCCACACAGTTTGGACTTGCCAGCCTCCATGACTGTGTGTTTTCTCTCTCTCTTCTACACACACACACACACACACACACACACACACACACACACACACACACGCATGCATCCTGTTGGTTCTGCTTCTCTAGAGAGCCCTGACTAATACACCTCCTATTTACTGAGTACCTGGGTAGGATTCAAAGTGGGGCAAGAGAGACATAGCCCTGCTTTCATGAAGCTTATGGCCAATAAGGAGACCCACTAAACATGGAACTATAGAGATCAGTTATCTATAGGGTGATGAATGCAACGAAGAGAAACTTTGGGTGCTATGAAAACACGTAATGGGGCACCTAACCAGGGAAATCTTCCTCAAGGAAGTGGCATTTCTGCGGATATCCCTGGGATGGGCAGGAACCAGCCAAGCAGAAGCTGAGCAGAGAAACAGCAGGACCTCTAGACAAGAGCAAGTTTTCTGGTGCTTCTTGCCCAGGCTCTGGCCGCTTGCACTTAGAACCAGAGCAGACAGCCTGATTTCAGAGCCGTGTAGCTGGTGGTAGTCTGAATGGCGTTTTATTCGCCCTCGAGTCCTTTGGGGCCCCTGTAGGGTGCTACTTTTACCGTGTTCTATAGAATGGGGGACGGAGTGGGGGAAGGCAGACCAACAATCCTGCTCTCTGATCTTCCCATTTCCTGTGATTTTTAACTTGCCACTGTTTTACATGACACAGTGCAGGGAGTATTTTACTGATTGGGTTTTTAAAACTTTGCCCTTCATTGAAAACCTTCTGGTACAAATACGGCAAAACCTTTTCTCAAAATACTTAAAACAAGGAACAGATCAAGTTCACGATTTGATTAGCTACAGCTGGCACACTGCTTCACTAATGAATCCACCAAATATTCATTGTTGGTGGTAAGGAGATCTCAGCTAAGCTGCAAATAAACAAAATTTCTATCTGAATAGTTGGCTGTAGCATGGAACACACAGGCAAGACCAAGGGAACAGGAAAAGAAACTTGGAAGGAATTTTGTCCCTAGCGCTAAATGCTACTGTCATGGTTCTATTTCTGTTGTTTCATCTAGAAAGTCAAATACTCAGATTCAATGCTGGAACTTAGAGGTTGGTTTGTGGACCATATGTTTGTTCACCTGTCCCCAATTCATGTATTGAAATCCTAACCCACAAGGTGATGGTATTTGGAGGTGGGGCCTTTGGGAGGTGATTAGGTCATCAGGGTGGCGCCCTCATGAATGGGATTAGTGTCCTTAGAAGAAGAGACAGGAGAGCTTGCTTGTGCTCTCTCTCTGCTCTCTACCATGTGAAATACAACAAGAAGGTGACTGTCTGCAAATCAGGAAGAGAGCTCTCATCAGATACCAGATCTGCCAGCACCTTGACCTTGGACTGCTCAGCCTTCAGAATTGAGAGAAATAAGTGTTTGTTGTTTCAGTCACCCAGTCTATGGTATTTTTGTGATAGTAGCTGGAACGGATGAAGACAGCATCACAGAACAGAGCTAACCTGAACTTGTAAAGCAATATGAGAGAACGTAGGGAGTCTTATGTTGTGGCTGTCAGGAGCTAGAGGATTTTTATTTCAGACACTATCTAATAATCTAAGCAAAATATGTTTTGCTTTTAAGAATGTGTCAGAACGATTTTCCCCCTCCATAATGATACATTTTAGTTCAGTGAAGCATTAGAAAGGAATTCAAATGTTTTGCTATGCTAGTCATTGAGTAGGCAAGAAGAGCGTTTCCTACTCTGAGGCACAAAGGACAACTTTCTAATTAACTCAGCAGTTTGGACTCACCATTTTTTAAAATAAAACATTACTATCAATCCCATTTTAATGGGATAATTATAGCAAATCATGATTAACTTCTCTTTCAGCCATCAACAAGAGAAAGACGCAGAAAGATAAGATGTTAGAAATGTTAGCTTAAAATATACCTACTGTTCCCGTACTCTTGATATCAGTTATTGTCTAACTGTGCTGAGCCAGACTAAAATGTGGGTTTTGGACAAAGAATGATCAAAAGCCCTATTCTGGCATTATCATCCATCTTATTGCCCTTTGTTTAATTGAGAAAGTGGCATTGATTCCAGAGAGAATTCCCTCATTTTATCTCGTGTTTTCATTCCGTAAGTCAGGATGCTAATTAGGGATTCCAGGTATTCAGGGAGGCCCCAAACCTATCCTCCAATTATGGTAAAGGTTTATAGCCTTTAAAAAGCCCCTTTAGAAAAATCACCTTCCACCTCCTTCCACACAAGTATGTGCATGTGTGCGCGCGCACACACACACACACACACACACACACACATCCCCCTATCGGTTCCACTTAATACCTAAAAAAATAGAGTCTTATAATTGAAGCTGAAAGTCACATCAAGGGGGAAAAGCTTAAGAATCACTCAAATTCTGCCTTAAAGTCTTCATGACTTTCATGATCTTTCACACCCCAAAGCTTAAATTTTTGTCTTCTCCCACAAAAATGGGTTGACAAGTTACTTCATCTTGTTGGGCCTCAGTTTCTTCCTATGCACGGTGGGAGGACTGGACAAGATGGTCTTTGGGAAAACTTCTCAGTGAGGGATGTTGACGGTGCTTGCACATCGCCACAGTGCCAGCACTAGGCAGCAGCATCTCCCCGATGTCACCCTCCCAGGGCAACTCGGGTGCTGAGGAGTAAGCAGGGCCAAGGACCACTAGGGTCTTGTCCTTTAGATGCTCTTGGTGTTTCTGCCTCATTGCAACAGCTCCGTCACGCAGCTCTATCATTCAGCACTACACAGTGCTCAATGCCCAGTCAGGATGCCTAGTAGTAAATAGACTTAACGTTAAAATACTCAACACTTTTTGGGTGTCCTTTATGTAATCTGGCATTGAAAGGGTACAAACTTCCTCCCTGCTTACCCAAGAGTCCTTTCATACAGTTTGCTCTGTGTAGATATTTCAGGCAAAGAAAACCAGAAAACGAGTATTTTATATATAATGTGCCATCCTATCAGAAATCTGATGTAATTAAACTGAAATGTGCTCCTTACCCTTCCCGTTCTCGACCTAATAACGAAGCCAACAGAAAATGATATCCATACAACTTGGTCAGCTGTCTTAAAGGCAGTCATGTTAAGAATGAAGAAAAACAGTGGCCGCCGTGCTTTCTTTTACACGCGGCTTACCACGACGTTTCTGTCCAGGGGCCTTTAATGGAGAACATCTTCCTAATACTTCCCCGTCTTTGCAAGAATGAGCCTGCTAAATTCAAGAGTGGCATGGCAGGGGGTGTAGAAAAGACTCTCTCCCCATCACTTAGCAGCGCAGTCAGGCTCCAGAAGCAGCGCTCTGGGCAGCGGCACCTACAGTTCCTGAGCTCCGGTTTCCGGTAGCGGAGCATCATGCTGCGCATGTGCGGCGGAGGGGGACGGGCTCTAGGACAGGTGCGTGCACCTCTGCATACACGGCAGCGTGGGTGGGGGGAGAAGAAACCGCGAAGATTAATGAGTCAGAACATTTTCCCTTGAGTCAGAACATTTTCCCTAAGTCTCCTTTCTCTGGAGATGCAGGCTGGAGGAAGGGTCAAAATAAGAAAGAAAGGAAGGAGAAAAAAACCAAACTCTAACTACAGGAGCTTAGCCGAGTCAACCACAACCAACCGAACACAGAAAAGAACTGCAATTAGGGACTGGAAGGTCACATGAGTTTATTTCCCAGAAGAGCTAACAATTCAATTTTCAAAGCTATCAGGCCAGCTATCCTGATGAATGTGCATGTATTATTTACACAGTCTATTTCTCCCCACCACACAAAGCACACCAAAATAGAAAGCTCACGATTCCTTTCTACTGTCTGGCGTGTGTAAGGGGGGAGTAATCACTGGTGAGTAGTGGGATCGAGAATTTTCCATCACATTAGAATACCTGAAATGAACGTTACAGACTGACTCAAATCTTTTCTCTCTGATAAAGCTTCAGGATGAGGAATGGTAGAAATGATAATGAGGAATTTGATAATTTGCATACTATTTAAATAACCCGGACCTTGGTGGGCTGGAAGGCATGAAATTTTCTCCTTGGTATAACCTGGCATCATTTCCTGAACAAGAGAGAGCTACATCAGCCATTTCTACTTGTTGAACAAATGAATAAGAGCTACATTTGTACCTTAAAAAAATCTTATTTTAATCTAATTTTTCTATCTTATTGTTTTCCTCTTGTAATGAGAACATAAATTGAACAGTTATCTTGGCTTCTTCTTCCTCACAGTGTCACAAGGGTTTAGTAATCGAATGACTTCTGCTCTAAAAACGTTAAGAAATCTGTAAAGGGAAAGAATCTCTACTGAAAAGCACACATGGTTCGTTTATTTTTTTTACCATGCTATTAGTTTACTACCAAATAAGTGGAAGTTTAGAATTAAACTAAACCTAGATAATATAGGACCTGGTAAATGAGCGAAGTAGTGAGTGAGAGTGAGTGTGTGTGTGTGTGTGTGTGTACATGTGTGTTGCGGGGAGAGATGTTATTTCGAGAATATATGTTTTATGTTTTAACAGAGGTCAAAATATGTTGCTGCCAGGTTTGAAAAGTAGTGCTAAATAAGAGGCAGATGACTTAAAATCGAGGACTGTGAAGAAAAAAGAATAATGCCTCCAGCCTTTATTGCATAAGAAAGATAATTTAGCCAAACAAGCAAGTCTATTTCTAAATCGCAACTCCAAGGACTCTGCGGAATTGTCTGCCTTGGGGCTGCACTGTCTACAGAGGAGAAATCTCAGTGAGGCACTTGGGGAATGCACAGATGGATGGGCATGAGTGGCGATGGGGATCCAGTGTGACAGATACCACACAACCCTTCTTCTACCCAGACTAGGGATAAGCAGGGGACCCCAGGAGAAGGAAACAGCGTTTGTAGCTCAGGAGTGATGGCTGAGGCTGAACGCCAGGCAGACATTTTCACAGGGCCTCGAGTTCATGGAGATCAGGATATACACTCCCACTTCCTTTGCAGGCATGTGGCCCAGAGCAGCCAACCAGCTTCTGTGTACTGTCCCCAGCAGTGGCACCTCCTGCAGTACCTGGCACACAGTATGTCTACAGATATTCACCGAGTGAATCGAGTAGGATAAGCCCTCCTCAACCTGTCTCCAGCTCAATTTTCCATAATTATTCATGTTCGTTTCATCCAATTTTTATGATCTTTTCAAATTCTATAGAGTCTCTTCTCTTGTTGCTAGCACCCACCTATATGAGTTTTCTTATATTCCCAAAACATATCTGGGGGAACAAAGGCTGAGCGGTGATGATTCCATCTTTTTGAGGCATTCCTGGAGATTATGAAGTTTTGAAAAGAAGGCTTCTCTTCCCTTCATGCTTCATGTATTTCCCTTCAGGAATACTGCCAGGAAGAGTAGAATTAACAAGGTGAATTGTCATCATCATGAATGTGACTGGGGCCATTACCATTCTCACCTTTAAAAGCATTTATGCACCCGTGGTGGGGCTGCAGAGCTAAATACTGAGTGAGTTAAACAGATAAGACGCTTTGCTCTAGAAGCTTGTAATCCAATACTAAGTGTTCTGACACACCAACAAATGAACCTTAAACATGGATGTTAATTAATTGTGCAAACAAATTTCATGAAGAGCTTTTACTGGCTTAGGAGAAGGAACCATTTTCAAACAGATTAGAAATATCATTTACATAAAGCCAAACCCATGAAATATAAACAGGGACTAAGCTGCTTTGATCCACTAATCATCTTTATCTATTCATTAAAAATGTCTCTACAAGACCACTTAGTACTATAGCTTCTTTATATAACTCGAAAGTTAGGCAGAATTATTTGAAGTCTGTGATTCCAACTTTTCCCTAAGTCAAATAGTCCTCCATATTGATCCGAGTCGGTGAGATGTCTAAGGCTGTTATAATGACTAGATCATAGGTGCTGTCGGGGCAGGCATTCTGCCTGTGTGTCCATCAGGGCAAGCCTAGAGCCCAGCACAGGGCCTGACACATAGAAGGTGCCCAATAAATATCTGCTGTGTGCCAAGTACTGCTCTAGGTGCCAGGGATTCTGAGGCGTTTCCTGTGTTGTGGGCGTGTTGTGATTCAGCTCCAAGTGCACTGAGGTTACCCCAAGTTCTTCCATCCCTGTGGCCTCCAGAAAAGCTTTGGCCTCAAGATGCACTTGGTGGCCAGCAACGACTCCGGGTGGAGAAAGGGGTGCGGGGAGGGAGGAAGTTGTTGCTGGAAATCACCGGCAGTGGGACAAGGGGAGGGGTCAGTGTAGAACCTCCGACTCGCTGTGTGTCTACCATGGCCCATCACTGCCCTTTCTCTCCCATCCATGACTCTGAAAAGGGACACATGTCCTTCTCCACTGGATGGAGGCGACTGCTTCCCAATTTATTTTGCTACCATTATGGTCCCGTTACATTCTTGTCTCCACTCAGATTTTTAAAGGTCATGTATATCTAGAGGCCACCCAGTGAGACGGAAGAGAATAAAATGTCTTACAGGTCCTGACCTCTGGGCTTGACTCAGAAGGCACTGGAAAATCGGGGCCTCCATTGTCTTGTCTACAAATGAGGAGAGCTCTAAACAAACCCACAAAAGCCTGTCTTCAGGTCTCCTGAGGAAGTCCTTGGTGGTTAAGGATAAGAGGTGGGGAGAAGTGGCGTCAGCTGTGCTGGGTTTGTTCCCCATCCCGCCTCAAGGGCCCCCCCCCGCCCCGCCCAGGTTAAGTAATTAAGTTGCTTTTGGCAGTTCAATCAAGCTTTTCTACTTCAGATGTAATGATCTCTATATAGCGCCATTTCTTTTATGTTCTGTATGAAACTGCACTGTATTTCTTTGAAACGTTAACATGTAAATTATGCAACAGAGATAAACCTACGGGGATTTTTCCATATGGATAAGAGGAATGCAGTGCCAGGTTGTAGTGGACTCTCGGGGTGGGGAAAGCATGAGTCTGGGAAATGGGCCTCCACCACGTTCAGACAGTTGGCGCCTCCGTGGCAGAGTCAAGGCCAGGCCGTCTGGCTTTCTGGGAAGCACACGGCTCACCAGGAGGAAGCATGATGGGAGGTGTGCTCGCGGACCTCTGGCTTCAAGCACACGTCCTCAAGTAAAAGTATATAATTACACTGCCCTCCAGAAAGCACACCCCCTCCCACTGTCACTTTCTCGCCACCAATGCCCCAACCCCCATGCTCAGTAGGACAGCTGCCGTGAGGCCACTCGTCAGACAGAAGTCACACCTTCTGCCACCTTCTGTGACACCCAGTCTCTGGTGACCCCACTTCCATGGACAAACTCCGGGCTTCCTGCATTCCTGGCTGGTTAATGTCACCCTATCTCTCCCACTGAAAGAAGCACATCGGACTGCAAATGAGAGAAAGGGATAGTATTTTACGTTAAAAAAATAAGTGTGTGGTTTGCAAGCTTTAGTGTGTGAATGATAATAATATTAATTGTAGTTATACCTGGTCTTATGCTGCTCATCTTACTTATAATTATACTTTTAACTGGCTCCTACACAGAGTACATCATGAAACCAAGATTAGACCAGTGCCTTCCAGATTACTTCCGTGCAAGTCCCAGGTCACCCTGGCTGGAAACAGTCTTTCTGCTGGTTCAGTCCCTGACTGGTGCCCTGATCCCCTTGTCTCAGAATTCCAGGGACGGGGGGAGGGATGGGGGAAGGAAGGGAGAGAAGACCCTAGGCTTGGGGACCAGGCCCACCTGAAGATGTATCTGTATCAACCCTTTTAGGAACCAGAGACTGGGCCACTGTTATAGATGCAGGAAGATAGTTTCTTATGTGGTTCATTTCGAGGTGTCCCAGACAGGGCCGTAGTGGGGTATATGAGTACTACAGGTTGGCTAATAGTCTGGTACCTCTTTAGAGCGACAGCATTTAAATATTGATTCACATGTACTCAGAAGAGAAGTAGGGTGTCACTCAGAGCAGGAGAGGAGAAGGAGACTGCAGTGGAGACATTCGATGTCACTGTGTCCAGGGCGGTTCAGCTCCGGTACCAAAGTTTCAAAACTCCTCTTAGCAAAACCAAAGTCCACGCACACTTAAAAATAGCTCACAAGGTAAATTTTCTGTTATGTGTACCTTACCACAATTCAATTGTTTTCTACAGTTTTGAAAGCCCTGCAGTTACTTGTACCCACCCTCCTTAGAAGGCAGCCCCTCAGTCATCCACTATGACCGCAGTGTGTGTGCCCTCGCGGGGATGCCACTCCCACCTGCATGATTCCTGCTCGTGTGGTTTCCTCCATCTCCCTCCCTGGCCAGTGATGCTAGAGCAGCCCTCGCAGGCTGCCTGGTCTCCTACTTTACCTCTGGGCCTGGGAAAGCCCCGCCCAATGCCATGGAACATTCCAGGACTGGATGCTTTCCGTTAGAATAAACATTGCTCTATTCAACATAATCTTAAAATGTAGACTCTGTTGGAAGGAGTAACTTAGCAAGTTAGGACTTTCCCAGTGGGTGATGAAATAGGGGGTGGGAGGGTATGGGAGGAGGCAGGAGAAATCATTGAGAAAAGGGAGAAAAGCACCAAGGAAGAAGGGCAGAGGGTGTGGGGTAAACTCCAGGAGGACCACTGGTGAGGCTGAGGCCACTGAAGACCGTGAACCCGGGAAGAATCACGGTGAGGGTCAAGGTGAAAGGGAATCAGTGACCTAAATAAGTAAAACCGTCCACATAGTTGAGCAGCCACTCCCTTCAGCAAGACTTGCAACCTCCCGAAAGGAGTCCTGTTAAGCGGGTGGTGGGAGACTGGCAAGGTGGTGTGTACCACCCTCCTTCTGAGGAAAGTAAAAGAAAGAAAACAGCCACCGCTTTCTTCAACTAAATGTTTTTATAAGTGACAGCTTATTTACCCATTGAAGAGTAAACCATAAGTTACTTCACCCAGACGTTTATCTCAGAAGAGACAGAGTTAAGAGATGACATCTAAAAACGAAGTTACCCCAAACATAGCTGAGCCAGGTCTCATGATGGTGTTTCTACATCTCATCGTAATGTTCCCCATCTCTTTCTAAGCGGTTCTAACAATTCAAAATTGCATTTCTTGGCTAGAATGGCACACGGCAAATGCTCCCCAGAAATCCCACCAGTGGTCTGGTTCAAAAGTAGAACTTGGGATTTCTCTGAAGGGGAGGAACAATGAAACTGTACCAGGGAAGTGACGAAGCATCTTCACGTCTTATTCCTATACCGTGTCTCTTGGTCTCTCCTGCCTCTGCCTCTGTCTTTTGTGTTATGGGGTCTTTTCTTTAATTGGGTACAGTTCTGTCAAACAATACAAGGCTGTTTTCTTTCTGCCAAAATCAAACCACATCTCCAATAACTGGAATGTCTTAATTTACTACTAGTATACGTAACCAAAGAAAATTCTAAAGTACTTCCAAACGACTTTCATTTCTTCTCCTTCTCTCTCCGACACCTTCTTGTTTTAGCAAACAAACCGAGCCCTCATTCTCGTCCTTGCCTTTGATGCAGAGCCCCACACACAGAGCCAGCGTGGCACATGGCACAGGTGCCTACCTTGCCCAGGCCCGGGGTGTCCTTCACCTTGTTGACGGCCCTCAGCAGGCAGGGCGGGGCAGGGGGCGGGGAAGTCTGCAGAATCCCGCTGAAGCTGGTGGCAAAGAGAGGTGGCTCGGCAACAGAAGGAGTGGAAGGCCGATGTTTCTTCTTTTTAGAAGATAGATTTAACTTCTGGGCAGCTCTGGAGGGAAAAATTCAGAAAAAGACAATAAAGGAAAAAGCATATTCACAATTCACAAAAAGTATATATTCACAATCAGATACGCTAGGGTCACTTTCTGTTCCTTCTCTTAAAGAAGCCCCTAATTCTGGTTGCAGCTAAACGGTTCTCTCTTCTTCCTCTGAGTGCCTGGTGGTAGCCCCTGACTGCAACCGAGTGAACCCAGGGAGCTGCCCGGTCACTTACACGGCAGAGCGACACCACAGCATTGCACGGTCCTGCAGCTGCGATCTACAAAGGATTGTTGGTTTTCCACAAACACTCAGCTTAAGCATGAATAAAGCTGGCCATCTTTGGGGATACACAGCACCTATTAGGTTAATCATTCCATAACTTCTGGTATAAACTCAAATGTGAGAGACCTTATGAATTTTTTAGAAACCCTAACACCTTGTAAAATCCAAACCAGTCTGAGGAAGAACCACGCGGTGACCCCTCGAGGCATGCTGTGGACGTGATTGTGGAAGAAAAACACACACCCCAGCGCAACGGGGAAATACAAATCAAACGGTTTTAGAAACATAACACCCAAACAGAATAAACTCCAGCCAAGGTGCAGGGTTCTGAGACTAGGCGTGGCTCATGTGGAAAACAGGCTTTTATGTAGGGTGGTCTTTCACCACAAAATGCAGTTCCTGGGCAAGTGCAAGGGGTGATACAGTCAGAACCCACAGGGGTGGCAGAGGACGCAAACAGAAAGGTGAGAGGGAAAGTGCCGCATCGTTAATAACATTGATTGTTCATGTCACATCTTCCATCGTTCAAGTGTTCTGCGACACCTAAAACATGACAATCGTATCATAGAGAAGAAGGGAAAATCAGGCAAGGGCATTTCACAGACTGTAACATAATCACTTCTGGGTTCATTCTTGGTGTTTTTCACACTATACTCATGTTCTAAGAATTCCAATTTCCTTACCAAAGGTTATTAAACATTTTAGCTGCTGCTTAAAACAAATGGGCTACCGTGACTTTAGTCTACACATCAAAACCTTACAATCCATCCCGTGTTCTTACCAATTGCATAACAGGTCATAAGCAAAGCAGGCCAAAAAGATTAAATCAGCATCGTTTGCACCCCCTTTCCCCCAACTTCCATCTTAATATCTGAATCTTAAGCTCTGGACTGGTTAGTTTTAATTTTGTATCAGTAATTACCATGCTTTTGACAGATCCCCTGAGCTACAAAATGGCCACCGCACAAATACAGCAAAGAGAATTACCACTTCAAAGCTTCATTTTCCTTAGCTGTAAAACTGAACATCTATTTCACAAGAGTGAAATACAGAGGAATGGGATGCATGAGGAGTGACAGATTTTGATGGAATGATACCCGAACAGTCCCAATGCCATGTGCCAAACTTAGGGACCTCTGCGGTGACTCTACTGTAGGGTGATGAAAAATGAAGACACTAAAAGGAGATTTCCACCATGCTTTCTTTTCCCAAACAGCAAAAAGAAAAACCTAGGAGTAATTTTTTCTCATGCTCTCTTTGTCACTCTTCTTGATGCCGTCCCTCTAAAATGAAAGGTGAAGTGGAATTGTTCAGTGGCTGGTCTGGCGCATCTCTTGGCAGTTTTCCTTATTCTGTGAGATTCTCTCCCTGAACAAACAGTGACTCCTCCAGAGGTGGGTGTGGGCATCGCATTCTTCTGACGCTCACGCCTCTGCTCAGCAGCCCCTTACTGCCCTCAAGTCAGGACGCCTATAGGCAAAGGAGAGTTAGAAAGCAGGTGGAAGATGATGCTCTGCTAGGAACCGAAAGGTGGTGTTTAATCCATTCACGTTAGGATTCTTCTGGATGGCGGCAAAAGGACCAAGGAGCTGCTGTGGGTTCCCGGCCCAAATGTGGAGACAGAGAGGAGGAGTGACACTCAAAGGCAGCTCAGAAGAGGTAGTAGCCTGGTGGCTTCTTTTTTCCTTTCTCTTATATCTACTACCCATGCCCACTTACTCTCCCCACATAGACCCTGCAGAGGAGGAAGCGAGGGTCCTTGAAATGAAAGTATACGAAGGACATTCCCAGGAAGAGCAATCCAGTGCTCTATTCCCCTCTCTCTCTCCCTCTCTCTTTCCTATAACATCACAATTTCACTGTATTACCGCATCATTCCCAAAGGCATATAAACATGCTATTATTTCTCCCACCTCGGAAAAGAAAACACAAGCCCTTCTCTTCATTCTTCTTATCCAGCCAGCTACTGCTCTGTTTCCTGCTCATTTTTGCAGCAAAACTCATGGAAAGTGTTGTCTATACTTGCTTTCTCTAGTTCATCTCCTCCCTTTGCCTATAAGCTCATTGCAGTCAGGCATGTGGCCCATAGCTCCTCTGAAACAGCTCTTGTCAAGGCTGTGAATGACCTCCACGATTGCTAAATGTCATGGTTCTGAGCCCCATCTTACCTGCCCAATCAGAGCACTGACGAGATCCTTCTACTTTTTTATACTTTCTTCTTTAGGTGCCAAGACATCTATGGTGACGGACGTTAACTAGACTTATTGTGGTGAGCACTTTGTAACTTATACAAATCTCGATGTACACCTGATGCTAATATAATGTTGTATGTCAATTATACCTCAATAAAACCAAACAACAACAAAAACACACTAAAACGATTCTACTCGGATATCCAATAGGTATCGTAAACTTGCATCTCTAAAGCTAAATTCCTGATGTTTCTCTAAAAAGCTGTATGCCTTTAGCTTTCCCTGTTTCAGAAAATGGCAATTCCATCCTTACAATGACCCAGACATCTTTGCCTCCTCTTTTTCTCACACCAGACATCCAATCCGTTAGGAAATCTGTTGGCCGTAATTTCGAAATAGATCTATGATCTAACCCCTCTCACCACCTTTACTGATACTGTCTTGGTCTGAGCCACTAACCTCTCTTGCCTGGATTACTGCGGTAGTCTCCTAACTTGTGTCTCTTCTTCTGTTACCTCCCCTGCCACCTCCCAGTGCACTGGCCCAATCTATTTTCCACACAGTTGCCAGACTGATTCTTTTAAAACATAACCAGACAAGACCCTCCATTTTGCTTCTCATCTCATAGTAAAAGCCAAAGTAACTACAATGGCCTATAAGGCCTTCTGTATATCTTCCCTCATATCTGCCAGACCACCTTTCCTACTACTCTCTTCTTCAGTTACTCTGCTCCAGCCATAACAGCCTCCAAACACTCCTGGTACGCTCCCACCTCAGGGCCTTTGCAAAGGCTCTTGCTTCAGCCTGGAATGCTCTGCCCTAGATAGAGATAGGCATACAGCTCCCTCCCTTACCTCCTTTAAATCTTCATTCAAATGACACCTTACCGATGAACCTACCCTGCACACCATAGCAGACTGTAAGATGGCTGCACCAACATGTATCCCCTCCCACATGCTCTTCTATGACATGAAATTGGCAGTTCTCCACTGAGAGGTGGAATCTATTTTCCTTCCCTTTGAACACAAGCAGAACTCTGAAATTGCCTCGACCAACAGAATATGGTGGCAATGATGTTGTATGGTCTCCAGGGTTAGGTCATAAAAAGCAATATGTCTCTCCCACCCCTGGCACTCAGCTTCCACATCACGAGAAGGCCCAGGCCACGTGGAAAAGGCCATGTAGAGAAGAACTGAGGACTCCAGTGAACCACCAGTGTCAACTACCAGACATGTGAGTAAATGAGCCTTTAGACGATTCCAGGTGCCACCCTTCAAGTCTTCTGGCTGAGGCCCAAGGCATCGTGGAGCAGAGGTAAGACATCCCCATTCTGTCTTGTCAGAACTTCTGAACTCCAGAAACCACGAGAGGTAATACACCATCATTGCTGCTTTAAGCCACTAGGTTTGGGGGTAGCTGGCTACATGGCCACCTACTCCCCATCTCCTAATTTCACTTGCCCTGCATGCCTTACCCACCCACCCTCCCCATCATGGCACTTACTATCTTCTAACATAGTAGACGATTTACTTAGTTATCAGGTTTATTGTTTATTGTCTGTTTCCTCTCTAGAATGTAAGTTTCTACAGGGCAGACTGTCATACCTGCGTGTTGAATGACGTGAATAAAGATTGAAGGAACTGGGAACATTTAGCCCGGAGAATATAAACCTGGAGAAAGG
This sequence comes from Phocoena phocoena, assembly GCF_963924675.1. Taxonomy (NCBI): domain Eukaryota; kingdom Metazoa; phylum Chordata; class Mammalia; order Artiodactyla; family Phocoenidae; genus Phocoena; species Phocoena phocoena. The sequence goes on along the minus strand of NC_089219.1, from coordinate 161,336,766 downwards.
GGAAGGAAGAGTTTTTCTAAAAAACTGTCTTTAAAAAAATGAATAAATAACATGTAGCAGGAAGTATTTTTCAAGCAATAATGCCAGATAGCTTCATAGGCCATCATTTTGAATCTCAGAAAACTTTGTGAGGAAAATAATAATAGTACTCCCATTTAACAGACAAAGAAATGAGTCTTAAAGAGTTAAATCCAGATTCCTTGGACTATCTGACCTGAATTTGAACATCCAGCTGCTTCACATATTAGGTAGATAATAGGCAAGTTACTTAAATTCTGATAATGTTTATAATGTGTGTAAAGGGCCTAGCATAGCGCCTGGCATATAGTTGGCATTCAACAATACTATCATCATCAGTATTATTATTACACATATTATTATCAAGCCTCAGTTTCTGCATCATAAGATAGAGCAAAAATATTTTCTACCCTTATGGACATTTTATGAAAATTAAATAAGAGCGCAGGTAAAGAGTTTAGCACACAGGAAGTACTTAATAGATAGTACTTTGGAGGAATATAATACGTGCTGGAGCTGAGACTGAATCTAGGTCTCTGTGCCCCATACTGCTTCAGATCATCTCTGAATAGGCAGCAAAACAGGCAGGTGAAATGTAAAGGCATTGGGGGATTTATAAGTGACAGGGGCATCTTTCTAAAATTGGAGTAATCCATTAGTGATGGGTCTGCTTCATGAAATAGCTTTTGTCATTGAAAGTGTCCAAGTAGTAGCTACAAAACCATTTACAGGGACTATCAGGGAGATGAAAGCATGCACTGGGAACATCAGATGATTTCCAAAATCTCTTCCAATGCAGTTTCTGAAATGATTCCTGGAACCTCTATTTCATTTAGGGAAGCCTCTGTTGGCTTCAATGCAGAAAAATAGGAATGCAGGAAATTATTTGGAGAATACATAAAAAATTACTTCCTTCTGAAAACAGGTATATAAGATAAATACATTAGAAGAATTCTAGAACTTAGAAACCAGTAGAAATCACATTTTAGAGCCATATAGTGTATAAAAACATTTTATTTTAATTTTGACATCACCATCACCAACTGTTTGATCTCTATGTTATATGTTCCGATTTCTTGGAAGTCAGCATCTTCTGATCTTTTTATATAGTACTTCAATGACATGCAGACAGGAGAAGGTTGAAGTACAGAAATCATTCATGTATAATTGTATTATTCAGTGACATAAAGAAGAAGCAATCGTGAAAGAATTGAAAAGGAAAAGACATTTGGGCTAGAGGTGTATTTTGTGTTATTAATGCCTTACACAAGTTTTCTTCATAAGGAAAGGGACAGATGAGTGAGTTGTCTTATAAGATTTTAAACAACAAAAAATTAACCTAAAAAACTATTATAAGTAATATTCACTTGTCTCATTCCTACCATGGACAGTATCACATATTTCCTAGAGCTATTCATCTCTGCACACATCTTTAAATATCCATGGGCTTCATTTAATTCTATGAACCTTATTTCATAGAAAAAAAAAGGTGGCCTCTCTAGCAGGATGAAATTAATATTCACTAAACTCCTATAAAGGAAGTGACACCATGCTAAAGCAGTATCAGACTTGTGAGGAGAGGAGCAATGATGTGAACTTGGCAAGAATTTAAACCTAGTGAGCTCAGATTTCTGCTCTGGGCTCTACCCTTTCTCTCCATTGCCTTACTCATCTCATACAGGAGACAATTATCCTAACACATCAATGTGATGCCACCTGAATTCAGGAATCAGTTTAGAATTGAGATGACCTTCACATGGGACAGTTCCTTGTGCTCATTGGCCAGATCTACCTGGATTTAAAAGAAAAAGGCAGGGCTTCCCTGGTGGCGCAGTGGTTGAGAGTCTGCCTGCCGATGCAGGGGACACGGGCTCGTGCCCCGGTCCGGGAGGATCCCCCATGCCGCGGAGCGGCTGGGCCCGTGAGCCATGGCCGCTGAGCCTGCGCGTCCGGAGCCTGTGCTCCACAACGGGAGAGGCTGCAACAGTGAGAGGCCCGCGTACCGCAAAAAAAAAAAAAAAAAAAAAAAAGAAGCAAATAATTATCTAGTAAATTTAATTGGCTAGGTGGGAGAGAGTCTTAGGTCTCCGTTATACAGATCAGAGGGGAAATTTTTGGGGCTTTTCTGACTTTTCTTTTTTTTTTTTGCATTTGTGTGATAGACTATTTGACCTTGCATTTTCAGAAATACGGAGTGTTTCAACGGAAAGCGCTTCATTCTAAGTGCATCCCATGAGACTTAAGTTGGGGGTCTACCACCCTTAGTGTATAGAGATTACTAATACATTGACCTAACAACATTTTAAGAATTATTAGCTTCATGAAGAATAGAACTTTCGGGGCTTCCCTGGTGGCGCAGTGGTTGAGAATCTGCCTGCCAATGCAGGGGACACGGGGTCGAGCCCTGGTCTGGGAAGATCCCACATGCCGCGGAGCAACTAGGCCCGTGAGCCACAACTACTGAGCCTGCGCGTCTGGAGCCCGTGCTCCGCAACAAGCGAGGCCGCGACAGTGAGAGAGGCCCGCGCACCGTGATGAAGAGTGGTCCCCGCTCGCCGCAACTAGAGAAAGCCCTCGCACAGAAACGAAGACCCAACACAGCCAAAAATAAATAAATTAATTAATTTTAAAAAATGAGTATATGTATCTCTAGGGTTAAGAAGATGTAAAAAAAAAAAAAATTCCTTAGGGAATATCAGGCAGGAATATCAGGCAGTATAGTTGTTTTTTAAGAATTCTCTATCCTTTAAAAAATTCTACGTACCATGTGTTGCTGCCCACATCCTGAAAGCATTTCATCCTGTCTGAGGGGGGTGTTCGACTGTGAGATGCTTGGATAGGTGGGTAAAAGGTTTATAAAAGTTAAGAGGTCATGCAAGCTCTACTAAATGGGACCCGGGCGATTGATTGGTGAGATATTAACTGAAAAACTGCTCAAGAGGAGGGCAGGGTAAGGCCCTCAGAACCGCCACATCTGCTGCCCAGAGAGGGTCCTGACCCAGGATGGGGATGAGAGTGGTAAAATTGCCACCGTCAGCAGGTAAAAGACAATCCAGGCTGCAATTCAACGTGTCAGTGGCCGGGCTCCAATGGCTTATGTGCCATGATAAAATATTTCAATGCTCTGAGGATTAAGACTGTCTGATAATAAGCAGTGACGTGACAGATCACAGCAGCTCCCAGGAAATCCATGGGGTCAGTGACACAGGGGTAGAAGAAAACAAAACGGATTATAAATAGCGAGGATATATGACAAGAGCCAGTGGTCTGAGGCAAAGCTTCTGGAAACAATTAAGATATCCATCTATATGGAAAAAAATACCAGTTATGCTTCACTTTGAAATAACACCTATTTAAAAGTATTCTGGCACTGCCATGAAGCATGTTAGTCATTTTGGAAACTCTCCAAACAGGGAATAAAGAGCGTCCTCCTTCACCTTTCCATTTTCTAATTGGCTGTCACTGAGGTCATTTCCATGCCTCCAGAGACTGAAAAGCATATGGGTCTTGGGGTTTTTCTGATTTTTATGTAAATGATCCATTTCATTAGAGTAGGAAGGTAATTCATGACATGACTTCAAATAAAATGTTTACTGCTAGGAGACAAAACATGGCTGACCGTTAACCTCAAACAATATTGTGTTAAAACTCTACAGCCAGACACTATTATACTTTGAAAACGGACTGATGTTTGCAACTTACTGCACAGCATTTACCCATAGTGATAATCTCTATGAATTTGCCCTTATTCTTCTCTTAAAAATTTACCCATTCATCAAAGCTTCTAAAAGTTGCCCTCAACAACTACTTCAGGCCTCAGCAATTGGTCTTGAGAGTCTACGTCTTATGTTGTAACACTTAATGAGATGCTGCTTTGCAGTGTGGTCTTTCCTTCTGGGTGCCATTAGTGTTGCCTCCATCGCTGAATTATTAACTCACTGAAGGTCCATACGTGTTTCCTTTCTTCTGCAGCTTATCTCCTGCCCCATAGGTTTGTACCTTTTTGCAAAGTGTGCACCCGCTCAAGGCTTCTTAATCGATCTAGCCTTTGGAGTCACACCAACATAGGCAAAGTCCCAAGACTATGTATCTGGAGTTCTAGAAATGTTTAGACCTTGGAATGTTTTCCTCTTTCTAAAGCATTTGGCACACATTGTCACATCCATCACATCCATCAGCCCTAGGAGGCAAGCAGAGAAGGTGTTTGTACCATAAGTTACAGATTTAAAGAGCAACGAAGGCACAGAAGTTACCTGACTTTATCCACAGTCACAGGACTAGTGATCTTCATACCTGGGATCTAGGATTTGAGTTTTCTGCTTTAGACTCAGGGTCGGTCTACCACTTCATGCTGTGATGCAATTTGGTACATAGGAGCAGTTATTTTATTTTGTTTGGGCAACATAAAACCAAATGATAATCACTTGCCTAAAAATGAAGACAGAAAAAGCAGTTACATATTTTTGTATGTAACTCAAATCAAATCATATATAAGCATTTACCAATTACTGATCCAGTTGCTTAGCAACATACCTTCACATCACAGGAGGAAAATGTCTCAGCTGAGTGAGTCAGGTCATGCCCAGAATTAGGATGTGAAAGGCAAATTATATGAAAATGGTTTCTCTGTTCCTGTAGTCCCAACCCGGAGGGAGTCCTTGCATGACAGTTACAACAGCTACCACCACCAGGCACCATTCTAGGTACCATCCTCCACTGCCTCATGCCTCTCCCTCTACAGACACAAAAAGAACGCTGGAAGCTGCTTAGAAGGTACCACAGTGTTCTGGAAACTCAATCAGTCAATCAATAGTTATTGAACGACAACTATATACAAAAGAACTATGCAATCCGTAGGCTATGCATGTCACTCAAGTCATCTCTGAGTCACACCGCAGCTGCTCTGTGTCCAAGAACCTACTCCTAAATTGTGGCAATGAGAAGATTCCACACCACCCAACATTACTGAGAACTTTCTACTGGCTCCCCGGCAGCCGAGAAAGAGAAGCTTGGAGAAGCTGGAAGCCTTCCCTGAACTGCTCACCATTCACTCATGCCTAGCGGTACAAAAAAAGTAAAAAGCAAAATTTGAAAACCATACTGTTGGTGAATATTGCTAATCCATTCGTCTCTGGATTTTTCATGGCCCAAGTGAGAATGTTATGGGTAAATGAAAATATGACTAAAGGCAAAAACAACGGGATGAAAAGGAGCCCATTCATAAACTAATTTTTTTTTTACAGAAGCTATTCAAAGTAAAATCTTCTCCTTTGCTGAAAGTCAGGTTCCTAGGAAAGTGTTTGCTGAGACAAGCTCCTTATGTGAAAATAGAAACACTTTCATACACACAATAAAGCAGGAGATATTTAATAATAAAAGAATTAGCCATTGGCATGGAGGGCTAAACAAGAGTACAGAGCATGAATTTGTTATTTCCTGGCTGTGGAAATCTGGATTTTAGGAACGCTAAATAAACACTGTGTCTGTGGCAGAATCTATGACCTGCCAAGGCCCTTTGTCTCCGTCTCTCTGATGCTCTGGTTTCTCAGGGCTCAGGTAAGTTTCCTCGGTGTCTGCTGGGATTTGGAGCATTTTAAGACTCTTCCACTTGTCTTGCCAGGGGTTAAGCCCTTTCAGCTCATTATACAGCAGCTGCTCAGTACTCTGTGGTCTCCCAAGCTCTGTTCACCTCGGGCCGCATGGCAGTGGGATACCAGACATCATGGCTGATCTTGGCAGCTACCTTTAATATTTCATGTGACGGGGGCTTTGAGGGAGCGCCTTCACTAATGGCCAAGACGCCATCTGCAGGAGGCTAGGTTCCAGGGCCCAAGAGGAGGTTCCCAACGAACTCCTAACGAACTTAATCTCATCCAGAACTTGACAAGTTGTGGCTGCACTCTTTTGGCAGCCTGAGGACACCTGGGCCTTCCTTTTCTATTTCTGTGTGTCCGGCAAACCTAGTAAGTCAGACCCGAACACTGCCGAGACAACCAGCTCTGGTCAAGCCCTAGAGGAAAACACGTCAGAAACTGGGAAGTTCTGCCTCTGAGCATCAGTGACCTGAGAAAAATGCAACTTGCTTCAGGCCTCATCAATCTTTCATATGTTAAGGGAGAGCACCCCCCTCTTTCAGGGACACTGGAGGATCGAATAAACCAAAACTTATTCTCATTTGATGTGTAATATAAAAGTCTAAAGGAACGTACTGCTGATTTGTAAGCTGCCTTTGATGCCATGTGACATACACTTCAGCTCGTGACTCCATAGCTGATAGCTTCTTTATTTCATTACTTGTCTCCACGCAGACATGCAAGGCTACACTTTCTTCCTGCCTGCTGATCTGGCGCAGTAGACTCCAACTCCGACACTCCCAAGGACTTTACTGAGTAGGGAAAAAGCAGAACGGGCGCAGAGGTCTGGAGGTGCGCCTCCAGGGCACTCTGCTTGAAGGGTGTTGACTACAGATGCCCTGGATAAGGCCACGTTGGGGTAAAGCACAGGGCAGGCACACTGCCCCATCCCTGTGGGACACAGCCTTGCCTGCTGTCTGACCTGGTGACGGTGGTCAGGCACCTGATTTGAGGACTCAGCCCCAGCTGCGCTCCAATTCTCCCCACTCCTGGTACCACTCTATAGCCTGTGCCAAACCCCGGTCTTGGTCATCCCAGACTCTTAACCTGGCTTCCTGATCGCCTACATCTTGGCTTCTGTTTGCCCACTTGAGTTCAGCTTAGAAGCCTTCTGCCCCAGCCTGGATGGATCTCCTTGTCTTTCTTCCTTACTTGCACTAAGGTCCTCATGCACCTTTCCCTGTGCCAACTGACCGTCTGGCCATCAGTCCCTTCTGACCAGATGCTCCCTGCTGCAGAGCTTTAGGTCCCTGGCCTGATCTGCCCAACCCGAGCCTGCTTAGTACCAGGGAAACCAGGGCGCTTCCAACCTCCTCCAGAGCCAGAGCTTTGCAAGTTGGGCTCAGTGAATAAATTAAAAGAACTGTAGGGCTTCTCTGGTGGCGCAGTGGTTAAGAATCCACCTGCCAATGCAGGAGACATGGGTTCGAGCCCTGGTCCGGGAAGATCCCACATGCCACAGAGCAACTAGGCCTGTGCGCCACAACTACTGAGCCTGCGCTCCAGAGCCCGCGAGCCACAACTACTGAAGCCCGTGCACCTAGAGCCCGTGCTCTGCAACAAGAGAAGCCACCGCAATGAGAAGCCCGCGCACCGCAAAGAAGAGTAGCCCCCGCTCTCCACAACTAGAGAAAGCCCGGGCGCAGCAACGAAGACCCAACACAGCCAAAAATAAATAAATAAAGTTAAAAAAAAAGAGAGAACAGTAAACACCTAGGCCACCAAACCCAAGTCAGTGCAATTGTTAAGTTTAAAAATCCAACCCCAGAAAGTTGGTTCGGGTTTTCTGTAGTTAATTGCTAGTACTGCTGTCTTTCACGGACATTATTAATTGAGAATTGGCTGGTCTTCTTGAATGGAATTGATAAAAACCATGTATCTACAATCTAGCTATTTCAGTTGCTTATAAATAAAGACAGAGAAAAAGACGATCATGGGCTAATTCAAGCCCATTCCTTGTGGAATGCCAGTGTCTGATTTTTCTGCAGAGAAACAACTGTCCATAATATATGTAAGGATATCTACTACATTGCAAGAAATAGCCAAGTAAAATTATGATTCCTTCAAGGAATACGCATATTCTAGATAATGTGATTTCAAGAATCTAATGAATCTAATGTTCTTTTCATTCCATCATGTGTCCTTTTAGATGCTAACGCCAGGGGTTTCTAGTTAAATCATTTATACATATGCTAATGTAATGTTCAAAGGGAGAAACTGCATGATCTGCCGTAAACAGAGAGGCCTTTTAAGAGCCAAGGGTAACCGCTGATTCCCTAGTTTTTCCTTAATATTCATCTTCCTTAGCTGTTTGGTAGAAAATTACCTTGAAAAGCATAAGAAACTGAAAAGCAGTTGTGTTGTTCACTTTTAACGTCTTTGTTTTCAAAGAAACAGTGCTTTATTCTCATTTTCCCATGCTTTGATCATGTAAAATTAAAAACTGACACGAAATTACATACTTCAGATATAAGTTGCTGCCTGAAGCAGCGAGCTGCTATCAAGGTGTGATGGCTAGAAATGGACCGCGGTTGCAAAGAAAACAAAGCCTTTAATCCATAACTCTTTGCTCAATACCTGTAGCTCTCTCAGAGCAAAGCTAATTAGTTGTCAATGCTGGGGGACACACTCTGTGGTTCGGGGGCTTCTTGGTTAATTAAATTTGAATGGAAGCTCTGTTTGCTAATGGAAGTAATTTCTTTTTTCCCCCTTTAATATCAATATTCTTTTTATTTAACAAATTATTTAGTATAGTTGAAATCTGAGGAAATCATTAAGTAAGTTATTTCCAAGAACAATTTGTAAGGGGTCTCTGCATTAAAAAAATAGGAGCCAGACACAGCAGTGGCTCAGAATGCCTGCCCCCATGCCCTCTATTGCAAGGCCGCGCAGCCCCAGATCCAGGGCAATCTTTTAGACTGTCGGTACCTCAGCAGCCCCACTAGAGGGAGAGAGGTAGAAACTCACAGCCCCGCCCCTCCTATTTACTTTACTGGCGGGTCACTTGGGAGGAAGTCTGTGCAGATCCCTGAAAAACATGGCAACAGCACACTGCAATAGAGTGCACTCCTCATAGGCACATTCAAAGGCTGTGAAGCAGAGGAAAGGAGGCAGCTTCTGTTTTCAATAAAGTCGACAGCAGACGGCCTAGGTGAGAGATTGCTCCAGAGCAGAATAACTTGTGAAAGTAGGACGGATCTATAGTAATCATGGCCTATTAAGACTCTAGGGGGTGGCAAAAAGGAAGGAAATTCTGACATGTGCTACCACATGGATGAACCTTAAGGACGTTATGCTTAGGGAAAAAAGTCAGGCACAAAACGACAAATACTGTATAATTCCTCTTGTACACGGTACCTAGAGTAGTCAAAGTCCTAGAGACAGAAAGCAGAATGGTGGTTGCCAGGGACTGAGGGAAGCAGGGAATGGCGAGTTACCGTTCCACGTCTAGAGTTTCAGTTTTGCAAGATAAAGAGTTCTGGAGATGGATGGTGATGACGTTGCACAACGATGTGAATGGACTTAATGCGACTGAACTGCATACTGAAAGATGGTTAAGATGGGTAAGTTTATGTGTACTTTACCACAGTAGAAACTTTGTTTAGATATTAAAATAAACCAAAAAGGACTATAGGGGCTGGTTCGTTCCTGGGGTTCAGCACCAAAGGAAAAAAATCAATCAAACTATAGGGGCAATTCTTTTTGTGACTTTGCATCAAAGCCACTAACAAAGACCTATGCTTTACTTTTTGATGCATCTACTTGCTTATTTGATTATGTCTGCACGAGCAAGGCAGTTATGCTATGAAGTAGCCTGGGACGGGAACAGGAAGTAGGACTGGATGCCCATCGCCACTGCCAGGACGTGGACCCGACCATTAAAAATGGATGCTCTCCACCGCTCCCATTCCACTATTGCCCTTATTCTCTCTAACACTGTGCCTGGGATTGTTGGGGTCTGGACACGCACGCATGTGTGTGTGCCTGTGCGTGTGCGTATGTGTATGTGTATGGAGCACGGGTAGGGAGGGAGAAGGCAGGAAGAATACTAAGGAAATTAAATAATATAGAATAATAAAAAAGATAAGGCAGTGGATTCCTCCCAAGTAATTCACATCTCTCTCAGCTAAAGTCTTTAATACATTCTTCGTAGTTACTTTTTTGTCTTGTAGCGAAAAAAAGTATTTTTGAAAACAATGATCAATTAACAATTAAACTGGTATAAAAATTATTTTGAAATAAATTGTAGGCAATAGAGAAACGTGTCAAAATACAACAAGGATTTAGTTCAAATGTCCTGGTTAACTCCGTAAAGAAACCTGAGCCACGTCAAACTGCACATTGAACTATTGTTTACTTTAGTGGGCCTGTTATTTTTAGGTAGGTGAAATTTAAAATGGGTAAAGTTAAATTTTTTATGCTGTGGTTACTCTTAGTTATTAGAATCCTAAGTTAAATGATCACCATTTTTGCAGAATTTGGAGCATGATTACATTAAGCACCCACGTAAGTTTAAAGTACTATCTCAACTTCCTAACACAGATTACAACATTCCAGGCTCTTTCATGCCTATGATTTAAGCAGGCCTCAAAGAGTCTCTGGGTGGAGAAAAGACTTATGTAAAGGAAGTCGTGTGATTCAATACATGCTCCAACAAACACTGATTTAGCATTAAGTACTTTAGTACTTCAGAGTTCCCTCAAGAGGCAGAAAGGAGAAACAGTCCAGAGTACACATTGCGGAGCCAAGTTGGCTGGGTTCAAATCTTCTCTCTGACACTCATAGCTCTGCAACTTTCCTCAAGTTCCTTGACCTTCGTGTGCCACAGCTTCCTCAGCTGTAAAACGGGATGCAAGAGTGGCCACCTCGTGGGGTTGCTGTGAGATTGAAATGAATATACATATTCTTAGAACATATGTCTTCAAACCATTCCTGGACCATAGTGAACACCCAGTAAATGTCTGCTTGCTACAATTATTATTATAATAAAATATTAATATGAAAGCCCTATCTAAATGTTTCTTTTTAGAGATTCTTTCCCATAAGCTTCTTAAAATATAAATCATAAGAAGCAAGGTAAAAGAGATGCCTTGGCTTTAAGCCCTGCTACATTCTGAGTCAACTCAGAACACGGCCCACCAGGGCTTTCTGATGTGTTCAAGTCCTGGGCATCTTGAAGGGAAGCTTTGGTTGTGCTGTTGGCTGGGAGGGCCTTATTTATAGCAAAGAAAGGTCAGAAAAGAGGGCAATGTCAGTCGATAAATCGGGGTGTTCTACAACCTTAAATCAGATGTCAGGGAAATCTCCGTCAGTGCAACTGCTTTGGCCTGAAAACCACCGGCTGAAACTAGATTCTTATATCAACCATGTGACAGAACGACCGGGGCAGGACAACCAATTTTCAGCCTCACCAAGACACATAAGGCAGTGTCCTGGGGGCACTTGGAAAAATCAATACATATGCAAAACCAAAATAATGTGTTAAACAAACTAACACAGTTGTTTAAACCGGCCCACAGTTTAAACTGGGTGTAGACAGTATCATTTTCCTTAATGCACTGGAAATAAGTTGTCTCTGTTGCACAAAGGCTGATAGAACCAGACTGCCATGTCCCTCACACCAGCCAGGCACCTGCCAGTGTGGTCCCCAGTCAAGATGAGGGCTGGACCAAAAGCATGACTTGCCAATACTGCTTTTTACAATTGGCTGTGATTACTGTGTCTTCCTCATAATACTAAAAGTTCCATAAAGTCGGGAGCCATGTCTGTCTTTCCTACAGTTGCGTTCCCAGCATTGCCTGGTCCACAGTGAGCATTCCATAAACATGTATGTAAGGATGGATGGGTGGGTGGATGGATGGATGGATAGATGGATGGATAAGTGGATGGCTGGATGGATGGATGGACGGATGGACAGAGGTGGCCCAAAGTTAATGACACTAAAGAAGACAGTCTGTCTTCCTGTCTTCCTGATAGGGCAGCCCTATGGTCCTCACATGCTTCCCAGTAGAAAAGTTTGGAAACATTGGTCTAGGTGGAGGTGATTTATATTTAAGGATTTCTCCAGCCCAGAGGTTCTGCAAGGCTATGCATTGGGGCATATTTTGATATATTTACATTTCTAAATATCTTCCAAAACAAGCTTGTCAGGTTACATGAACAGGTTCTTCACCATCTGTGGGAAAGGTGATTATTTTTATTTTTAGGGGAACTAAAATAAGGTTCTATCTATTTCTTTTTAAAGACTTTGGCACAGTCTAACCTGAGAATTCCCAGATTCACCAGTACCTTTGCTTCTTTGACTCCATACCCACACCCTCACTCATCCTGCTGTGTTCCCTAAGAAAAGGCATATGGTCAGAGCTGGTGCTTAATTATCTCCTGCTCCCACGTAAGTTTCATGCGGGGCTTTTGTTTATTTCATTTCTTGCCAATGATGGTGCCTGGTACACAGTAGGTACTCAATAAACACTGTAGAACGAATGAATGAATAAATAGACTTTCGGGGGTTTGTTTTTACATTTGGCTTGCTTCTTAAATGACGATAATCCATAAAATATTTTGTGGTATGGGATTTTGCAAGCTATCATGTTCATAAGACTAATAATTATTGTGTTCATGACTAGTCTGTGTCCAGCATTTGTTGTAGCAAGCCTTTGGGGGAGGGATGTTTCTGAAGTTGCCTGTTGACACAAATATCCTCACTGGGTTCTCATGAGTTAAAGGTTGTAGACTTCTGTTTCATAAGGTTAATTCCAAAGTCATTTGATTAGATGTTTCTTTTTTCCATTTCTGACCTTTAGAACGGAAACCATTTGCTCCCAGACCAACAGGGGAGGGCTCTCTCTCTCTTTCCTCCAGAGGGGGCTCAAAGTCCACATTTCCTTGGCTTATCCCTGGGGTAGCTCTCCTGAGGCCAGATGCCTTTAAATACAGCTCACATTTATCGCTAACTAACTGATGAATCTTTGATTTCTTTTTTAGAAAAATAGATATTCGTCACAATCATATTTTCAAGGTAATTAAATCAATACTTTTCTTGTACTTGAATAATATGTTCTTATTAGGCTGTCAACAAATGACAATTCAATTTTAATCCTGCTCTGCATTTCCCCAGGAAAACAAATATGGTGAAGTCAAACACTTAATTTTATCTAACTTTTCCCCCTTATTGAATGCTCAAAACTTCTTAAAGAAAACAAATGTAAGTCTGAGTTAATATAGCAAATTCTCTATTTCAGGGCACGGTCATCCATTTTACTTGGAAATAAGTTTCCGTCTTCTGAACTTGAATAGCTCCCTTTCGTTTTATTTTAAAAATAACTTCCCATTTGTATTCTTTACATCCATGTCTTACCTCCTTACAAAGCTGCAAGCTCCTGGAGGATACAGCCGGTATCTTATCCAAGTATTTATCCTCCATGTTGCAAGGGTGTTATGAACATTTGTGAACGAAAGAATGAAGGCATATGTGGACCCAAGAGTGAGTATGTCAGAGTACAGTGGTTCTCACTAACTCTGCTCCCAGATACTTCACACAGTTTCCTTTTCCAAAACACCATTCTTCAAAGATTTAAAAGCCAACAAAACACATGATCCCTAAGGGCTCTCCCGATGCTAAAGTGCTTCTGTAACCACTCTGATGCTTTGACTTACTGTTAAAAGCATCTAAAACATTACCCCACCCTTCTTTGGGGTTTTAGAAGGCTCATTAGTATCTTTCCCACTACCATGAATTTGGGGCCTGTACCTTAGTAAAGTAACTGGTTAACAGGCAGGCTGCTTACTACAACTGTAAAAAGACTTTGAATTACCTGAAAGGTAATCCTGTACTTTTTTTTTTTTTTTTTTTTTTGGTGGTACGCGGGCCTCTCACTGTTACGGCCTCTCCCGTTGCGGAGCACAGGCTCCGGACGCGCAGGCTCGGCGGCCATGGCTCACGGGCCCAGACGCTCCGCGGCATGTAAGGATCTTCCCAGACCGGGGCACGAACCCACGTCCCCTGCATCGGCAGGCGGACTCTCAACCACTGCGCCACCAGGGAAGCCCAATCCTGTACTTTTAATATAGATACTTTCCCAGTGACTTTTTCTGACTTTTCAAGTGAATTCAAGTTGTTTGGACTCAATCTCCTGTTCTCTCTCTTGAGCAGCTCTTCCTTTTCAAGCAATGATTTTTAGAAATGGATACACAGATATCATGAGTTAACCAGTAGTCTGAGACCACCCACCCACACAGGCACAGAACCAAGGTTCTAAACACACGGTGCGGCCATTCCTATACATCCTCTCCCTTGTATCAATACTACTTGAATCACGTTCTACTGTCTCCAATCAGCTGTGAAAATGTGATGTGATTTCGAATCATGTCTGATACGAGTTGTTAATTCATCATCATTATAATCCCTATTTAATGGGATCTATTACTAATCACTGCCTATTTTGAGACTCCAAAAACGATTTTGTTTTAAGCATGTAATATGAAGATCATCTCATGACACCCATGCACTTTCATGCTTCTGTGTATAAACGGAGACTCCAGCCAATTCCTGTCTAAAATGCCCTCCCCTCACTGCCACCTCCCTACTCATCCTTCTAGACTCAGCTCTAATGCCTGGGACTCCTTCCCTACCGCCCAAAGGAGAATTTATCCTTTCCTTCCATATGTTCTGATCGTATTTTGCCGACAGACCTACTCTGTGGCTTATCATATGGTGTATTACACTAGAATTAAGCTGTGTCCTAACCGTACCTCTCCTTGATCCACTTTTGAATCCCCCAAACTTACAAAGTGCTTATAACATATTAGGCGCTCAGTAAATGTTTGGGTACCAAATAGCTGCTTCCCGCCCTGAATCTGAACTGCAGGCCTATATTTTCAAATGAGATATACATATCGTAAACTACTGATTTAATTTTTATTAAAACTCCCAGTAGAGTTTGAAACATAATACAACAGAGATTGAAATTTGGACAGATTCGGTTACAGCTGCTAAAATCTAAATGCTGGCAACTCTTTTTCCTGTCCCCATTTACACATTTAACCCTCTTCCTATCCCAAGTGCAGAATTCTTCCCCACACTTAGTAATCAAAATACCCAGAGACAAAGCCCCCGATGGTGGGGCGGGGGGCGAGGACAGCAGCCATGGCTGGCAGCCATCAGCCCAGCCTCCCTCCCCACTCTCCACTCACCAGCTTTCAGTCCCCAGTATCTAGGGACAGGCTGGCAACTGGAACTTTGTGTTCAGCTGACTAGAATGTGCAAATGACAGTTTTGGCTGTCAAGGAGCTTATTACCTAAGCGAGGAGCTTACATATTTATGAGCTGACATCTCAGATTTGTGGCTTCGCAGTGTCCCTCAACTACCCTTTAGAGCAGCCAACAGGCATAGGAAGGCCTTGCAGCCTCATTACTTTACCCCACATCTCCGCCCTCACACCAAGATACAGCAGGTGGCTCATCTGTGGAGACATCAAGGGTCAGAGGAAAGGGGAAAATGAGCCTACACAACTCCTGGGCTGGACCTGAAGAGGTGAATAATAGATCCACAGTGCACTCATTCTAATGGCAAAGGCAGCTGCAGCGGGGCTCTTCCATATATATATGAATATATACATCCCTACAGAGTTGTCTGTTAACAAAGCACACCCATGGACATGATCTCATGTCATCTCTGGCCATCTTACGGCTCTGCATCGGGACTGGCCATTGGAAACGACTATTCCTGTTAAACATGCTTTCTCTTCTTCATGCAATAAAAAAAAACACATTTTCTGAAGGAAAAACAGACCTAACACCAAGGAAGAGCCGTTTTATCACGGGACAGAGTTCAAGCATTGCTTTGGGGAAACAACCTCCAGCGAGAGGGCTCATGAAGTACAGCAAAGACCCACATATGGGGCTGGGATCCAAACTCAGGCTTGTCAGACTCCAGAGTCCCTGCTCTTTCCTTGCCTGAACTGCCTCCGTGATGAAGCTGAGGAAGTCGACGATGTTGATTTTCTGTGCCCCAGGACCCCTTTTCTTCCTTCCAGAGCTTCCCACCTCTGCTCTGAGAACCCCATTTCCCTCCTGCGTCCTCTGGGCGGCTGGGACCTGCCCCGCCCACTCATGCCCGGGAGAGTGAAGCCACACAGGGCTGCCCCCCAGGGGCTTGGGCTTTCAGAGCCTTATCTCTCCCTGTGGAATGAGAAGTTCGGTCGCTCACAGTTTCAAACATCAGAGCCTCTGGCCCACATAAAGCTTGTCCTGTTTCTATGACAAAGAATGGGTCCGTACTACGAAGACAGTACCGAAAAAGAATGCTTTTTTGTTCCACTAAAACTTATGCATCCTAGTACGAGAAACCAACTTAAAATACTAGTACTAAAGGTACACTGTGCCTCCTACAAACTTAAAACTAAAGGCCGTCTCTCATCAAAGCCTTTCACATACTTTCTTTCATTTTTTCTCCACTCGAGACCTACGTCGGTGACGGCAGGGACCCTTCACTCATCCTTCTTTCACTCACGCATCCATTCCGCAAGTGTTTATGGAGCAGCGTCCTGGTCTTGACACCAAATGCACAGCTTCAGACAGAGGTGGTTACAGCGCAGTGGGGAAGGCAGGGGAGACGAAGCCTTGGCAATGCGAGTGCCTTGGAATTGCACGGGGGGGGGGGGCCCTGATCCGGCACAGGGGATCAGGGTAGATCTCATAGAGGAAAGAGGAGGAAGGAATTAACCAAGAACAGGACGGGGGGAGGACAACTGCCTGAGGGACTGGCGTGCATCGAGGCATGGTGAGTGACAGAGTAACCTGTTTAGGGACAGAGAAGTGTTTCAGTAGGGACTGAGTACGGAGAAGGGGTGATACCTTCCTCAAGGTCACATGGCGATTACTAACAGAGCTGGGACTAAAACACCCAGGTCTTGACTCCTACCCAGTTCTCTTTCTGTCCCATCACACTGTCTTCCTCAGGATCCCCATCACTTAGGACGTGGGTCCTCTGTTGAAAGTGTCTGGCCGACAGGCCCATGGCTACCAGCAGAACACGAGGACAGCGTCCTCCCAAGGATATGACCGGGCACTGTGCTAAGCACCACGTATCATCACTGAACTCTCGCAAAACCTGAGGAGGTAAAAGCTGTGCGTGCATTTTACCGAGGCAAAGAAGAGAAGCTTAGAGACGCTAAGTGATTTACCGGCCAATAGCTCAACTGTGCAGAGTGACTGTGGGTCCTGCTGAATTTAGCTGTAATCCAACAGCAGCTCTTCCGTGGACTCCTAGAGGAAGGCAGCGACAGAAGGCAAGCCCTTCCTCCTTAGGAAAGCTTGCAGAGACATTTTTCACCTGGCAGATTCCTTCTCTACATTTACTGCAGACACATTTCTCCCCTGCAGTCTCTCCAAGAGAGCGGGTGGGCAAAGGAGGTTAAGAGTGGACCCGATGTGTCAACAGGCCACGGCTCTGCAGCAAAATGCCCCAGGAACGTGAGGCACTCCCTGCAGTCCGGGCAAGCCCCGGGAGGAGTGAGCTCACAGGCGAGAAGAATTGTGACAGCGGTAAAGCTAATAAGGCCCATCAGTGCAGAGCACAGGCACAAACTAGACCCAGGCGAGCCGTCTGCTAAGAAGAGTGAAGAGGACCCTAATGGAGGCTCTTCTCCTCAGTGACAGATCTGAGGACCATCCTTGGTTTTAGAACCTTCCTTAAGCTCCCACTCATAGAGCAGAAGCAGTCACCGGGGAAGATGGAGATCCAGAGCCGCACGCTGTCAGAGAAGGGGCCGCCGAGCAGAGCAAGAGAACAGGCAGCGCGTCTCCGGCAAAGCTTCTCAGCAGAACCTTGGGCCACGGTGAAGGTTCCGTTCCATCTGCAAGGTAGTGATGAGTTCAACACTACCTTAACCGTCGGGCATTATTTAGACCTTTTGGGTACTCAACAGAACTTTGCCTGAAACTCCTCAGAGACAGCCCTCCTCCTCCCCTTTCTTTCTCCTCTTTCTCTCACCTTGACTTCCAGTATTTTTTTAACTGCTCAGCAGTTCTACCGATGCCAATCAGCTGCGTCTCTCAAAGACTGTTGGCAGGTGTGAGCGTTACTGGGCCCCTTGCTCACTCACCACTAAAAAGCACTCTCACCCTCCACGAAAACCCTGCCCTTGGCAGTTGATCTTTTTGTCTTAATAGGACACACTTGAGGTTCCAGGGGACATTTCTGAGGCACAGAGAGCCTGGGCTGGGCAGGAGGGGGATGGGGAAGGGGAGGGTAGCTGCTGCCTCTAAGTGAGCAGACACGTAAAAGATTGTTTCTCATTGGCTTTTCTTTTCTGTTTCTGGAGAGATTGCCCTCCTTTGCTCAAAATCTAAAAGCAGTATGAAGGAACTTCTATCTCCCTGAACCCGGGAAGGCTACGATCGGTGTCTGCTTTAACAGGAAACCAAAACCAAGGATGGGAAATGGAATTTGGGTAAGAGAATGAGTCCATTTCTAGGCTGACTTTGCTTTCAAATTATTTCCCTTTTCCCTGCATGTTTTGCTTTAGGTTTTTCAGTCCCCTCCAAATCTCTTCCAGATGCTCGAGTCTGACAGAATTCATATAAACAAGAAACCAAAACAAAACGGCGCAAGATCGAAAGCGTTTCCCCTTGTGATACAGCCACTTCATGTGCAGCGGCACTCACGTGACACTGCCAACATGTGTTTTCTGTCTCAGATTTCCCTTGATAACAAAGGACATATTTTAAAAGGCGTGGCTCTAGGTATATCTGACCAGCAGGAATCCGAGAGAGATTGGGGATTTTGTTTGGCTTTAGGCTGGTCCCCTCAGGTGCCCAGCGCTGCAGCCCTTGAAGAATGTTAAATGCCAATCAATAAAGTTAGGAACACTTTGGGTCAGCTTTGTAAGATATGATCTCATTCAATGGCTCACAGAACTGATTTAATATTCAGGAATCAACTGAGCTCATTCAATTCCAAATTTGGCAGCCCTGTGTGCTGCATTACAGTACACCCTCTGTCCAGAGCTGGGCAGGGAGTGCTAAAGGGAATCTTTAGAAGGGTCTTTCATGACGTTCCAAGACTCAGAGGGAAAGATGGGGGCTGGGAGACAGGCAGGGGGATGAGTGGGTAGGAATGGCAACAGCCCTGCCTGGGGTATGGATGTGATGAGGAAGAAAGGCAAACATGACTCAGAAAAGCTCATGACAGTGTCCGTGTTAGAAATCCCACTTCCAAATGACTTAAGCAAGTTTTAAGCCAGACATATATGTAATTAACACTGCTGTATGGACTCTAAAACAAAAAGTTGCAACGAGTCATAAAGACATATCAGCCATCTGTTTTGATGTTCTTACGTAAGTGATTTATGGTATTAAAAGTTTCCTTTGAAGTGTTTTTTCCTTAAATCAACAAAGTTTGTTACTCTTTCAATACAAAATTAACCTCATTTCAAATTTCAAAAAAAAGGCAAATCATATTCTTTAATTCCAATTTCTAATCTTTTAGATCGTTATTCCTTTCTCCTGTGAAATGAACTGATTTGGGTCTTCAAGTTACTTGTTGTTTCTCCCCCTGCCCACCAAATACTAGAAATTAAGTGCTTAAATCAAGCCCTAGCACAGAAAGATGGAAAATCCTCTGACTGGCAATGACTAGCTTTCAAAATGCCAGTGTCATACCGCCCTAGGGTGACCAGACATTACATTCTAAAATGGGAGGTGTTCTGTCTCAAGAAAAGCTGAAGTGGAACGTAAATATAGTCAACATTGAACAACATCAGGGGAAAAAAATCCATCTCACATTTATGTAGCCAGAAAGAACCTGTTCCGAAAGCCACAGGCTAACTTCATTTTTAAGATGTTGTGAAGAGAGCACATGTCAGTTCTGTCTTTGATTCTAAAATGAGCCAATGTCAAATTTCTTAGCACCTCTGAATAAGTCTGATTATAGCAATGATTGTCAGTTCAAATCCCCGGTTCATTTATTTCTTGTTTTAGCCTCATCCTGCAGGGGATGTTTGCAGATTCTCTGTAGGTAGTTTGTGTGTCTCATTTGATATAGCTGATGTATTCTGCAAGTCAACTGAAAAAGGAGAAAGCTCATATAATCTGGACCCTCCTAACTTCTAACTTCTCTACACTTTATACATTTTCTTTTCACTTTTGTCAAAAGGAAATTCACCAGAAAAGTTAAAGCGAAAAAAAAAAAAAAAAAAGAAGCAACTAAAACAGACCATCTAACTACAGATACATATATAACTGTTACTTACACCGCTTTCCAATCCATCATCATTGATAAGTCATGGCTAAATAATCAAGTGCAGAATCCATTTCTTCACATCTGTTAATAAATAGCTTCTCTCAAATGTCTCTTGCAGATCTGGGGCCATCTCAGGAGGAAGTAAGAGAGTGCGAAGGTGAAGGAGAAAAGGCTGGGAAATTCTAAAATCCATGGGGGTCTGGGAATTCTCAGAGCAGACCCTGGTGAAACATTCCTGTGATTCCAGCCTTTGGCTAAACCAGGATCCCAGCCTCCCTGAGCTTCCAGCCACCTTCCTGGTCCAGCTCAGCCCCTGCTCCAACATTGCATTTCCCTCCAAGAACGCTGCATTGATGGAAGAGGAACTCACGGGATCCTGCCAATCCGCACACACAAGCACGCTTCTCAGGGGAAGCTGCTCCAGTTTCTCTCTTGTCTGCTATCTCAGAGAGAGAGAGAGAGGGAGGGAAGAGCAGAGGCAGGCAGGGAGGGAGGGGGGGAGAGAGAGAGAGAGGAAAGAGAGGAGCTTTACGAAAAGAAAGCAGCAGAGAAACACTTGCTAGAACTCTCATTAACACACAGTAGCTGAGGAATGAATTTTCTGAGCACAGCAGCTGCAAAACAGACTATCAAAATCAAGTGTTTAAAACCTTTAATTATACATCCATATACACATTTGGTGCAGACAAAGCCAAGAGAACCAAGGTTCTGGATATGTGTGTGACTCTGCAAGTAAGCACTTGTAGACAAACAGATGCAGGCGTACATCCCCACGAGGCTAATATCTACATTCATATATTTCAGTGAAAATGTCTACTCTCCCAGTCTGCATGTCTTAAAACTATTCAAATGCTCTCAGTGATGGAAGTGAAAATCAGACCAACAGCGCCCTTTGCCTCTGATGCCATCCCTGATCCCGCCTTCCCCAGGTTTTTAGAGGGGGTTCCTGTTTCTTTTTTCTTGCCTCAGGAAAGAAGCCCCCAGAAGGAAGAGGGTAGGAGGCTAGGCAGAAGCTTTCAGTGTGACTGTCAACTTTGTGTGCCGTGCTCCTTTGTTTGGGGCACTCCGCAGACAGAGCCCAGACATAGACTGTGCCCGAGGGAGGCAGTGGCCTGGAGCAGGGCTGTGACACACACACGGGGCTCTGCAGATGGCCAGGAACAGGTGGCGGCGTATGAGGAGGAAGAAGCAACAGGAAGAGAGGATCTGAAGCAGGCAGGTTAACGTGAGGAAGGGGCTGGCTGGCTGGAAAATAAACTTGAAGGTAGACAGCACAAGACCATCTCTGACCAATTCCTGAATGTTCTCTACAACACTCCTCTCTCCGTACAAGGAATCCCTTCACCGTGTTTCTCCAAGTGTCCCGATCATCTGCGTTAGAAATAGCTGGTGCCAGCATTAAACTACAGATCCTGGGACCTACCCCAAAGAGTCTGATTGAGCGGCTGGGGACCAGACTCTGCATCCTATGATTCTGACGCAGGCTGGACTTTCTGAAGACCCGTTTCTTCATCAGTGTGGAGTGAGTAAATGAGCGAATGAAAAGAGAAAAATTCCAAATGGGACACCTGTGAGAACACCAACACTGATGGAGGATGGGTGACAACACAAACTGAAAATGCGTGGCTGGAGTGGTAAGAGGGGAACCAGGAGAGAGCAGTGTCACAGAAACAAAATGAGACTCATGAGAAGGACTGACTTGCCACTTTCCAGATGTGCCATGCTTTTCACAGCTCTGAGACTACACTGCTGTTGCCTTTGCCTAGAATTCTCTTCATCCCCAGACAAACCGTCCCTTCAAGCCTAGTCCAAAGCCACATCCTCTCAGAAGCCTTTCTATCTCTCTCAGGTGTAGGTAATGGTCCCAATCACTTTTTGTTTGTATTTCTTATTGCAAGTACCTTTATACATTGCAATTATTTATCAGCCTCTCTCTTCCCTAGTAGATGGTGGTGAGTTGTTTTATGGAGACGGATGATCTCTCAATCATTGTTATACATCCCCAAATTTTGGATACAATGTAGGTACCCAATAAATGTGCATTAATTAAGTGGCTAAATATATCATAAGAGTATTTCTTAACCTGGGTGGTTGTTACATAGATGTTTGCTCTATTGGTCTTTAATACGTTTCACATATTATTTTGTAGGCATGATACACTTAACAATAAAGAAGAAATTTTAAATAAGTCATAACATCTGGGATTTAGTCAGAAAGTTAGGTCTTAATGAATAATGAAGAGAAAAAAATTGCCAAGCGCTAACCTAAAAAGGAGGTTAACAGGACAAAAAAAGCAAAGAAAACACCAGAGTGAGGTGAACCCAGGGGGATGTACTATATAGTGGAGCTGGTTTTTGATAAACTGATGTGTTTGGAGCTCAGAAAGTTGTCACATTTGCAATCAACGGTGGCAAAGAAGTGTCCTTACAGAGATGGGATGCAAGAAGTGGGAACAAAGCTTGCACTAAATCTCCTGGAGAAGGACCACTTAAATTAGCAGAGAACAGAATCTCCCATTTACTTGGCTTAAAAGTTTTGGAGGAATTGTAAGTTGAAAGTTAGGAATGACACTAATAATTGAATGAATGAATGAATGAATGAATACATGGTTGGGTGGATGGATGGATGGATGGAGTGCCAAAGGAAAAGGGCCCACAACAACTCTGAGGTACATCACTATCTAAGGGGCTTTTTAAATACTGTTGAATACTTTCTAAAGTGTTTCGTTTGGTATCAAGACCCCATCTACAACGAGGAATCATAGCTCAGAAAGGTTAAATGGCTTGCTCTCAGGACACAGCTAATAACTTCCAAACTGAGATCTAGAATCCAGATCTTTCCACACATAATCTGCTGCATTTCCCACTGTACCAAATTAAGCCCCAACAGGTGAATGTGGTTTTTTTTTTTTTTTTTTTTTTTTTTTTTTTTTTTTGCGGTACGCGGGCCTCTCACTGTTGTGGCCTCTCCCGTTGTGGAGCACAGGCTCCGGATGCGCAGGCTCAGCGGCCATGGCTCATGCGCCCAGCCGCTCCGCGGCATGTGGGATCTTCCCGGACCGGGGCACGAACCCGTGTCCCCTGCATCGGCAGGCGGACTCTCAACCACGGCGCCACCAGGGAAGCCCCGAATGTGAAACTTGGTGAAACAGAGATGGAAATGAATTCCATCTTAAAACACAGAGGAGAAGCTATCTTAAGGACTGGTCTACTTGTCAAAACATTTATTCAGCAAGCATCATACCCGGTACTATGGAGTTGGGACTCTAATGAGAAGTCTGAAGTGGCCTGGCAGACAGCTGGGAAAGCTGCTGCCACCGCCTGCCTCTCCACTATCTCTTGTGTTCACCAGAACACTAGTGGCCATGGGTACTGGACGTGGAGGTGTGCTTTCTAGATCTTTCTTCAAGGGAGGTCTTCTTGCCCCAGCTGTGGGCAGTCAGCCTCCAGCTGTCAGCTCTTTTGGATTTGCCTCAGCTGCAGAAAGCCACTTCACCCAAGAGTATGTCCTTCCCAGGGTGACCCACATTCAATGGTTGATGGGGGTTCAAGGGTCCAGCCATTAAGTCCAATACAGGTCACCAATATGGCCATTTATGCTCCAGAGCTTCCCTGTGGGGTTGACGGAGGCTTTGTCGGGCCTGTTTGGCAGTTTGACATTTTCCTCTATAAAATCCTGCATCCTCCTCCTCATTTCTACAGGCTTAATCTCTAGTAAACATCCTTCATGGCCAAGTCCAGCTCCATGTTGGCCTCCAGAGAATCCAACCTGCAAGGCCACAGGGTGAAGCAGTGGTGTCCTTATGCTCTGTTTGGGCTTTACTACCAGCGGTCTCCACACACATCTCCTCTAGTGATGTCAAAGCTTCAAAGCAATGACAGCTCATTCTTCCACCAAAGTGCTGGGCAACTGATTTGATCTCCAGGTCTCAGTTCCCTCATCTAGAGGAAATCAGAGGTTGTGGAGCCCCGGCGCCACCTGGGCGGTACGAGGAGAGTCAGAGCCTCCATCAACCAGAGTAGCTCTGCTTTTATCTGTTTTATACGTTGAGGATTTCATTTGAAATTGGAGCTTTACAGTTACACATTGTGTTTTTTTAAAAGCATTGGTTCATCTGATCCCATAGACAGCTCCCATCTGTAACATTCTATGATGGTCCTACCGTCCTCAGAGGACACCAAAAAGTAGAATAACAACATGGTACCTAAGGCCATCCACTGATCTGGGAAAACAAATCAACTCACATATACAGCCAAGATATAGATTAAGAGACAGAAGACTTTAAGGCTAAATTCTGGTTTATTGGACAGATAGGGAACTATACAAATGATGATGGAATTAAGGACTTCCATCAGGAATTAAGGAATTCAGGAATTAAGAAGAGTTTCCCAGAGGATTTGGAAAATTTGGAAAATTTTGGAAAATCAGAAGGATTTAAGACCGCAAAGTAAAGGAAAGAACATTCAGTTAAGTGTGATTCTGAGCGCCAAACACAGTGTGTTGGGTATGTGACTAAGAATATCTTGGGGGGACACAAGAAATTAGGCCGCACTGTCTCTGCAGTAGGCCCTGGAGAGAGTGGTTTCCTTATTCCCCCTTATAAGAAGATACTATTCCAATGAAAATGATTGAAAAGAAAAGAAATCCAAGCTGCTAAAACTCTAGCGACACATTTTATACAAAACTGTATGTATTCACATGCAAGGAAGAAGGTTTAATGGTTATCAAATCATTATAAACAATGAAAAAAAAAACTAGAAAGAGAATCATATCTAAATTACCTGTGAATTTCCATGTGGGAAATACTAAACATATGAAAATCCTTAATAATTCAAAGACACTCATATTGAAACAAAGCATATATATTCTGGAGATGCAACGCAGAGATGGTTAAAAAGTAATTTATGTTTCTTGATGTGCTGTGCCAACAAATCTACACATTTTCCAAATGTTTATATTTGGCCATTATTTTCAAGATCCATGTTATTTGGAAAAGACATTTTGACATAGGAATGAAGAAATATTATAATATGTAATGAGAGTGGTACATAGTGCCTTGTATACAATCCTCTCCATCTTCAAAACTTCAATTGTCCACCAGTGTGGATCCCGAGTCTGTTAATGAGAAAACTCTCTCACTATTTCGAGCAGTCAGGCAAGTAGGAGCTGGTATAGCTTTTCCCTTTTCTTTTTTTTTTTTTATAAATAATACTATGAGTTATTGCTTAATTTTCTAAGGTTAAATCATTCTGCAGTTCATCTTCCAGTAGGAAGTTAAGGATTGGTTCATATAAGATATTTAAAGTTTACAATATCTTTTGTAGCCTCCTGTAGTCTTTTGTACTCCGTGTTTTCCAAGCTTCCTCATCGTGAGATGGGGACAGCCCAGGCCACAGGTATAATTTTATTTATTTATTTATTATGTTAAGGTTGTTGTGTTTTTTTTGGCAGTTTTGGATTATTTACTGATTAGAAGTTCAATAGACAACGAAACAACTCTTTAATATATTCTAAAATAGTAAAGATACAATATAATTTTATACAGATAAGTGTGTTCAACAATGATTATCTAGTGTTGATATGCATACAACTTTTTTTTTAAACATCTTTATTGGGGTATAAGTGCTTTACAGTGGTGTGTTAGTTTCTGCTTTATAACAAAGTGAATCAGCTATACGTATACATATATCCCCAAATCTCCTCCCTCTTGCGTCTCCCTCCCACCCTCCCTATCCCACCCCTCTAGGTGGTCACAAAGCACCGAGCTGATCTCCCTGTGCTATGCGGCTGCTTCCCACTAGCTATCGGTTTTACATTTAGTAGTGTATATATGTCCATGCTACTCCCACTTCACCCCAGCTTACCCTTCCCCCTCCCTGTGTCCTCAAGTCCATTCTCTACGTTTTTATTCCACTGCCACTGGGTTCATCAGTACCATTTTTTTTTAGATTCCATATATATGCGTTAGCATACGGTATTTGTTTTGCTCTTTCTGACTTACTTCACTCTGTATGACAGTCTCTAGGTCTATCCACCTCACTACAAATAACTCAATTTCATTTCTCTTTATGGATAATATTCCGTTGTATATATGGGCCACATCTTCTGTATCCATTCATCTGTCAATGGACACTTAGGTTGCTTCCATGTCCCGGCTACTGTAAATAGTGCTGCAATGAACATTGTGATACATGTGTCTTTTTGAATTATGGTTTTCTCAGGGTATATGCCCAGTAATAGGATTGCTGGGTCATATGGTAGTTCTATTTTTAGTTTTTTAAGGAACCTCCATACTGTTCTCCATAGTGGCTGTATCAATTTGCATTCCCACCAACAGTGCAAGAGGGTTTCCTTTTCTCCACACCCTCTCCAGCATTTATTTTTGGTAGATTTTTTGATGATGGCCATTCTGGCCAGTGTGCGGTGATACCTCATTGTAGTTTTGATTTGCGTTTCTCTAATGATTAGTGATGCCGAGCATCCTTTCATTTGTTTGTTGGCCATCTGTATATCTTCTTTGGAGAAATTTAGGTCTTCTGCCCATTTTGGGTTTAGGTTGTTTGTTCTTTTGTTATTGAGCTGCATGAGCTGCTTGTAAATTTTGGAGATTAATCCTTTGTCCGTTGCTTCATTTGCAAATATTTTCTCCCATTCTGAGGGTTGTCTTTTTGTCTTGTTTATGGCTTCCTTTGCTATGCAAAAGCTTTGAAGTTTCATTAGGTCCCATTTGTTTATTTTTGTTTTTATTTCCATTTCTCTAGGAGGTGGGTCAAAAAGGATCTTGCTGTGATTTATGTCATAGAGTGTTCTGCCTATGTTTTCCTCTAAGAGTTTGATAGTGTCTGGCCTTACATTTAGGTCTTTAATCCATTTGGAGTTTTTTAAAATTAATTTTTATTGGAGTATAGTTGCTTTACAATGTTGTGTTAGTTTTTACTGTACAGCAAAGTGAATCAGCATGCTGTTTCTTGGATTTCCTTCCCATTTAGGTCACCACAGAGCTCTGAGTAGAGTCCCTGTGCTATACAGTATGTTCTCATTAGTTATCTGTTTTATACATAGTATCAGTAGTGTATATATGTCAATCCCAATCTCCCAGTTTGTCCCACCCCCCCTCCCCGTTTGTATCCATACGTTTGATATCTACTTCTATGTCTCTATTTCTGCTTTGCAAATAAGATCATCTATACCATTTTTCTAGATTCCACATATATGTGTTAATATACGGTATTTGTTTTTCTCTTTCTGACAGATTTCACTCTGTACGACAGTCTCTAGGTCCATCCATGTCTCCACAAATGACCCAATGCTCATTGCAGCACTATTTACAATAGCCAGGACATGAAAGCAACCTAAATGTCCATCAAAAGAGGAATGGATAAAGAAGTTATGGCACATATACACAATGGAATATTACTCAGCCATAAAAAAGAATGAAATTGGGTTACAGGTATAATCTTAACTGAGGAGAGGAAGGAGGGAAAGAGCAGAGAGAAAAGAGGGGAGAGCAAAGTGCACAGGGAGGCAAGTGGAGGGGTTGGAGAGGAAGCCCTAGCATGGGGCCATCTACGCCCAGTGGAGCAGAGGGAGTGACGGTGGGTGGAAGCTCCCAGACAGATCTAAGCCCAGGGCCCCCTCTCTCCCCACATCTGAAGCACTGCCTTCCTGGCCTGTCCTCACCAACCCTGCTCAAAGAGTGTGTGGAGGGGACAGGACAGCTCTGAAAGCTTGGAGATTGGTGTCTCATGAAGTAGTCTCCAGCAGTAGAAGAAAATGACCAAAGCAGGACCAGGTTCTTTTCCCTGGGAAGTCCTCGCACTAGCTGCACCTGGCAGTTGGGAGATGGCCATTGGCAATCATCTCCGGAACATCTTAGGAAATGCCTCTGGCTAATGCCTGGGGTGGGCCCAGGTGGAGCCATGTGACCTCAAATTCCACAGTACAGCTGAGTCAGCCTTGGAAAACTACAAGAGCCTTACAGGAGGAGAGACTGATGTTCAAACCTTCACAAGGCAAGACAGCCACCCCGTGGCAAAGCTGAGAGTAAAACTCCCAAGTTCTCGCTCCAGATCCATCGGTCTATCCAAGCGTTGAAGCATCCCCATCACCATGGAGCCTTCTTTAACAGACAGTAATCACTCTGCAGATAAGTGGGGCTCTGATGCCTTGATCTTTGGTCTGGTGGACTTAAGAGAGGATTTTTATCCCTCTCAAAAGAACTGAGGATTTCTCTCCATAGAATGGATTTGAGAACAGAGACCTTTGTTGAAAAGAGTCAGAACATCAAACATGTCTTAAAATGAAAGGTCAAATACTTCTAATATTTAGTTAGATCTGTGTGGGAAAAAGGAAGTGCTTTCAAGAATGTAAATGGCGAATTTGGGAAAAGCCACTCACTCGACGTGTGGTATATACACAGGGTGGTTGGCACCACCCAAAGAGAGCATGAAAATCATGGCACCTTATAAAAATCAGAAGTTTAATTCATATCATACACAGTCAAATAGACATGAAAGCTGTGTGTTAATCAGAGATACGCATGAGGAAAAATGATACATGAAAATCTAGATGTAATTTTTAGAAGATAAATTAGGACAATGCATGTGTAGTTTAAAGAGCTCAGCATAAAGTTCTTTTCCGATGAATACAGATAGGTTTTCAGGGAGACACCGCTCCTGACAAGCAAGGATTTGGTACCTGCTGATGCCCTGTGTTCTTTAGTTCCCCTGACATTTTACTTCTCTTTCCTTATCCAGAGGGCATTCTCCTCATACTCAGATAATGTCTATGATCGTAACTATTATTTTCATACATTCACTCATTCATTCAATCCAACAAATATGTATAAAACCCCTGGAACAAGACAAACCTAATTTTGATCTTACGGAGCCTGCTGTCCAACATAAACCAGTCCTGGTTTTCCAGGATAACTGTTGCTGCTTTTTTTAAAACATAACAGCCCCTTATTCGACGCTGTTCTCGAAAAGATGTAAGAAAGTATATATGTTTTATCTAGTTTTTCATTAAATTTAAAACCTCTTGGAAGAAATCACACTACAACGATCTTTCGTATCAAGTAGTTATAAAACAACAGATACAGTGATTTTCTTATCAGAAAAGCAAAACGTGGTTATCTGTCCTGGGTCTGGAGTTCGTCTTATCTGAAGTACATGCTACCTTAGCTGGATCCTCAATGGCCAAATGCTCAGAGAACTGTATCGAGGTACACCTGGCATCTTATGAATGCGGAGCAGTGCAAGAGTTACCAAAATATCAGGGAAACGCAATGTGTGCATGATGAAGTAATTGCTAGTTCTAAAGACAGAAGTGTAGCAGCGCCAAATTTAGCAAAGGGCTCGACCATCCTCTGTCTGTGCGTTGGTAAAGGAACAGGATTATTTCGGACTTCTATATGCCTCTAAATATATGGCTAGTCTTAGAAAAAAAGGCAGTCGTTGATACTTCAGGTCACGAAGTCTAATTCTGATGTGAAATCTAACTCCTAGCTCAGTATGGCAATCATCTTCCCTTTAAAAAGTGCTCTGTAGATAGATATGAATCTCCATGATACCTTTGCATGCTAAAGCAGCATTATCATCTCTTTTTAGATGCCAGAGAAAGAAGAAGTTTATTCCACTTGAGTTTATAAAACCATAAAACAACAGGCGACAAAGAACCCTGGCATCAAATTAATCTAGCTTCAAATCCCTCAGCACAGCTACAAACAAGCAACCACCACAACACATGCTGAACAGTACTTGCCACGTGCCAGCCCAGTCTAAGGGCTTATTTAACCTTCATCACAACTCTGTGTAGTACCTAACATTATTATCTGTGTTCCACAGATGGGGAAATGGAAACATAAATAAGTTAAAAGCTTTTCTCCAGATCACACAGCTAAGTGGCAAGGCCAAGAATTGGACCCACTCGATGTGGTTTCAGAGTCCCCTCCATCACACATTACACCAGACTGCCTTGTGTAAATTATTTAAGTTCTCTAAGCTACCGTTTTATCTGTGAAATGGGGATAATGGTTCTGACCTCAAGGATTGCCAGGATGTCTAAGATAAGACATCTAAAAGTGCTTGGCACGCACATCACATGGGCTTGGTCTCTATTTTAATTACTAGGCAGTGCCCAATCCCTCCTCAGCACCTTGTCTCCATTGGGCTAAGTAGTTCATTCTTCCTCTAAGAATACCTGTAAGCGACCTGGCATTGCCTGCCTTCCTTTCTGGGCTCTGGGGATGTGACATCACTAAGTCCTAGGCTGGATAGAAAGATTCCTCTTTGGTCATCATTGGGATGGAGGTGGCATTTTAGCTCCAGAAAGAAAGGAGCCTGAGCTGTTGAAGGAAGTGAATTCCACCTTTATCCTCATCCTGACCCTTGTTGTAAGATACAAATCAGTTAATTCATTCCATTCTTATTCAGCATCTTGCCATCCTGAGGTCCCTTCCCAGCTCTTTGGAATTCCTTCTGTAATTCAGTGTGGCTTTTCAAGTGGGCCAGGAGCCAGCCCTTGCCCTTGTGAAGTCTGAAGGCTACATAAACTACCTTGTCTTGAATGTTCTTCTGGGAGTTTGGAAGGAACTCCAAGTCCGTTTTTGACAAGTTATTGGCAAAAGAAGAAGAGGCTCCTGCCAAATTTGCTTCAGGCACTGAGCGAGTTCACAGGTATCATACCAGGTGTCATTAATATGTTATTTACAACGAACCCAGCGTTCAACCTAGTCTTTGGGTTATATAGGGTTACAGGTTTTGTACTTTACAGAGTAATGTATTTTTCCCAACTCAGAAAGCTTAGATGTGTGAAGAACTCAGACCTCAAATGTGAGATATTCAATACATTTATTGCAAACGAGTCTTATTTAGGAATCAGGATGTGGGCCAAATGATCAATGCTCTTTCTTCAATTCAAATAATCACTTTATAAAGCAGAAGACTGGGGCAGATGTCACTCCCAGGGCTCAGCCAGTCCAGCTCACAGGTGTGAGGTCAGCACCCTGGCGAAATGCCCTACCTTTTCAGTTCTCCGAGGTAAACCCACAACTTCATCCTAAGGAATTTCAGAACTGGAAGGAATGCCTCTGAATGCTCTGCTCTGGGGCTTAGAGAATGGAAGTTTAAGACACACAGTCCCCCAAACTGCCATATTCTTAGCAAGAGTGGGGGTCGTCTGTCTACAGTCTACTTAATGGCACGCAGCCACCCAGCCGGAAACAGAGTGCGCATTGAAAGGTCAAAGAGCTGGGGAGAAAGTGATGCTCCCACCCTGGCCAAGCCCCAGCAGAATCTTGAGGGAGGGAGAGTTCCCCCAAGGAGAATGGCCTCTTCACACATTCCACACTGTTTACCTGGCATCCATAATCACCTCCACACTTTACCGGGCATCAGACCTACCAGCCTGAACACCACAAGAAAAACCCCAACAAAACAAGCTTCTGTGCAGTTTTCTATCCCTTCAGGCCCAGGACATCAATTGGTTAATCTGAAAGCCATGTGTACTAATAAGCTGTTCCCAAGAAACACATGCTTTCCGAAGCGATGCCGTCATCTTTGCCTCCGGGGCCCTTGATTTATTTGTAAGTAAATTATAGATATAGAAAATCTGTGAGTAGAAACTTTTCGGGTCACAAAAATTATACCACTAACAGTTACCTATTTATTTATGAGTCAGTCGTGTGCCCCAAGCTATTTAGCCAGGTTAACCTGTCCAGAAAAAATAAAATCAGAAAATAATCTCATATCTCATAGTTCCCAAGGAATATGGCAGGAAAAGTCAATATGAAGTAGGGACTCTATCTTTGATCTGACTTTACTTCTAAATTCACTGTGTGGTCTTGGCTACATCACTTAGTCTATCTAGGCTGATTTATTTAACCTCTTCATACTCTGATGATGTTGAATTAATCTAGATTATTTTTGTAAAGTGTTAGGACCCTCTCCAGGGAAGGATACGCACCCCCCCCCCCGCCCCTTACACACACAAGCAAAACTTTGAATTTTCTACCACCGTACTTAGAGAAGGAATTCTGAAGAGTTGGGAAGGGACCTCAGGATGGCAAGGTGCTGGATAAGAATGGAGTGAATTAATTGATTTGTATCTTCCACAAGAGTCAGGGTAAGGATAAAGGTGAAATTCACTTCCTTCAACAGCCTGGCTCCTTTCTTTCTGGAGCTAAAATGCCACCTCCCTCCCATTGATGACCAAAGAGGAATCTTTCTATCCAGCCTAGGACTTAGTGACGTCACATCCCCAGGGCCCAGAAGGGGTGGAGGAAAAGAAAAATGGAAGCCAGTAAAGGAAATGTAGGTGGGCAAGAGAGAGGAGTGAGGGGAGACCAGCCTCGCTCCTGCCTCTTTGCCCAATGTTCTCAGAGCTGCCCCACGGAAGCACAGAGCCACGAGGCAGTGGGCAAGACTGACCTTCATCACAGGCAGCTGGTGAGGACAGCTATTATTAACTTACTGAAAATTTCAGGCTGAAAGAAAGTCAAATATTAATGACTATATTATTAGGAGGAAGAAAACTTGACAATCCACACAGATTTAAACTATCTGTTCAGGAAGAAAGGCCAGAGAACAGGACTGAGTGCCGTCAGATACAGCTTCAAAGAAAGTACCCGCTGCTTACACACAGGCTCTGTGAGAAGACTGCCAATGGCTGCACTTTCTCCCACCCTCGCTATTGCTTGTGGTTGCTGTGGATAAACAGCTTTCAGTTATGGTTCACAAACTCTGTTTTCAACATGTTCTTCCTTAACCCACTTGCTTCTCAAGTGAAGATTTTTGCTGGTAGAGGAGATGATAATATTCCACTAGCTTCTAATTAAGCACATGGGGCCAACAGTGATAACCTTCCCATCCAGGCTGACTCATCACTTGGGTTGCCCCTGAGGTCTCTGATTCAGTTTCCAGCTTCTCCGATCACACTAAAGCCATCGAGTTGAAAATATGAGAATATACAGTATGGCATCCCAGGTTTTCATCCTTTCTACCTCCCTCGGCTGCCAGGAAGACTTCCATGTGGGAAAGAGATACACAGGGAAATGGAAGAAGATGGGAATTTGATGTTTAATAAATGATGTCTGAATGTTGAGAAATCACCTTAGAAATTACCTGTGCATTATTTTCATATTTTTGTATATTTTTAGATGGATGAATATAATATGATAGAACAAGTATGTTTTCAAACTAGCTTCATCTAAGCATTGCTTTTTATTTAATAATTGGAAATTTCACATAAAGCACTGGCATTACTATAATTATCTCCATTCCTGTCACTGTCAGCGATTTGCTTTAAAATACAGTCCTTCAGCATACATAGCGTGATACATATGTGAGTTAGTATTAATTTACACTACAGGGAAAGTTAGTTAACATTTAAAATGCCTCAATCAGGAATACACACTTCAGGAATGATTGGTTAGCACTTCATGTGTCAAATTTTCATTATCATTGAATTTCAAAATATCTAATTTCCACTGAAATTTCTTCTTCAACCCATGGGTTATTTATAGGTGGATTGCTTACTTGCCAAATCTTTGGTGATTTTTCTATTTTCTTTGTCATTGATTTCTAGCTTAGTTCCTCTTTGGTCAAGAAAACTTACTCTGAATAAATTTAGGTCTTTAAAATTTGTCAAGACCTGTTTTATGAGCCAGCATATGGTCAGCTCTGGTAACTTGGAAAAAGAACCTGTACTGTGTCAATATTCAGTACAATGGTCTATGTACATCAATCAGGTAAAATTAATTAATAGTAATTGTTCAGATCTTCTTTATCCTTACTGAATTTGTTGTCTGCCTGTTCTATTATTTCTTGAGAGAGTGGTGTTAAAGACTCCCACTATGATTATGGATTGATTTATTTATCCTCTTAATTCTGTCAAATTTTTGCTTTTTACATTTGGAGCTATGTTGTTAGATATATACAAATTTAGAATTGTAACTTTCTTGTGGATTCAGCCTTTGATTATTATAAAATGTTCCTATTTATCTTTAATGATGATTCTTCCCTTAAAATCTATTTTCTCTGATCTAAGTAGAACTACACCAGCTCATTTTGGTTGGTATTTACAAGGTGTAACTTTTCCCATTCTTTTATTTTCAACTTCCCTGTGTCCTTCTATTTAAGGAGTGTCTCTCACAAGCAGTATATAGTCAGAGTTCTTTTGTTCCTTTTTTTTTTCTTTTGTTCTTTTTTAATGCAGTAGGATAATAATTATCTTTTAGTTGGAGTATTTAGTCAATTTCCATTTAATTCACTTACTGATATGTTTGTATTTATATTAACATCTTAGAATTGTTTTCTATTGGTCCACCTGCTTTTATGTTCTCTTTTCCCCTCTTTCTTACTTTCTTTTAGATTAATCAAGTATTTTTCATTCTATTTCCCCTTCTATGTATTATTATACTAGTTACTCTAGAGATTACAATGCATGTCCTTGACTTATTATAGTACTTATAGCTTTTAGTACTTCCAGATGTTGCTGTGACCTTATAACACTTGAAAGTCATTTAGCCCTCTTCCACGTTTTGTATTATTTTGGTCATACATGTAATCTACATATATTTTAGACTCCATGAGACTTCACTTTTGTTGTTTTGTATGATCAATATTCATTTATATTTGTCCATATATTTTTCTCAACATTTTATTATGAAATGGTATACTGAATGCCCATATAACCCTTATTCAGACTCTAATCAACACTTTTCTATATTTGCTTTATTACATATCTATTCATCTCTCTATCCAGCTATCAGTCCATTTTATATTTTTAATATACTTCAACTTAAGCACATATTCACCTTTTCTGTCACTCTCTAGTCCTTTTTGCATATCTGGGATCATTTTCTTTCTACATGTATAAATACTTTTAGTATTTCTTTTAATGTTAGGCTACTGGTGATTGATTCTTTCAAGTTTTGTTTGTGTTAAAATGTCTATTTCACATCAACTTTTGATGAATATTCTTGCTGGATTTATGAAATTTTAGGTTGGCAGTTATATTCTTCCAACCTGTTAATATGATATTCCATTGTCTTCTGGTATCCATTGTTTCTTCTGAGAAGTGAGCTATTGGTCTTATTGTTGATCCTTTGAAATTAATGAATTTTTTTTTCTGGCTGCTTTCACAATTTTTCTCTTCGGTTTTGTTTTCAGCAGTTTTACTACATTGAGACTAGTTGTGGTTTTCTCTGTATGTATCCTAGTTGGGACATACAAGGCTTCCTGAATCCATGTTTTGATGTCTTTGATCATTTTCAGGAAATACTGTTCCTGCCTTATTCCTTCTTCTCCTCTTCTGAGACTCCAATCACATGTTGCTATGTAGAGTAATATATGTTACATATGTCTCTTATGCTCTTTTCAGTATTTTCAGCCTTTTAGCTCTCTGTGCATCATGCATCCACTTGAATATTTTCTACTGATCTGTTTTCCATTTTCACAAATTCTTTCTTGTAATGCATCTAATCTGCAGTTAAATACATCTATTGAGCTCTTACTATCCATTATTTCATTTTTTAAGTTCCAGAATTTGGTTTTTAAAAATTCCAGTTTTCTGATGAAATTATTCATCATGTCACCAATTTTCTTCAACATACCAATCACAGTTATTTTAAAGTCTATGAATAATAACACCAATAAGTGGGTCATTTATAAGTGGGTTTTTTTTTTTTTCCATTGCCTATTTTTTTCTCTTGGACCTGTTTTCTGGTATGCCTGGTAATTCTTTATTGAGAAAAAATATGAAAAAATGTAGAGACTCTTGAAAATACTCTCTTCCTTCAGTGACCTTATCCTCTGGTAGGCAGAATGGGGGTGATCACCATAACCCAATCACAGACTTACTGAGTTTTTGTATGGCTTGGTCTACTTTGGGTTTACCTCTGCTCCTAGATGTAGCTCTCTAAGGATCCCAAAGGGGTATCTGGTCATGCCTCTTCTCCTTGGTGGGCTTTGAATGCCAATATTTTTTAGTCAGCATTGTGATACTGAAAACTCTTCAGTGTTTTTTTACTTAGCTCCTTAGTTTCTTGTTCTGTACAGTAATATTTGTCAAATGCTTCAAAAGAAAATATACTGGAGTATCTAGCTCACTTTTCTATAACTTCCTTCTCTCCAGGATCTTGACCTCTCAAGTCCTGCCCACCTTAGCAGCCCTGAACACAAATTCCCATAATATTGCCAAAAGGTCTGCTGTATTCTCAGCAGATGACCTGAGCAAGAAAAGCATCTTCTCAACTCTCTGTAGTTCCCTTCTCTCTCAGATCTTAGCTACTCAAGTCCTATTGCCTTGGCAGCTCCCTGATACAACTCTGGCTCAGTAGGGGCCTTCCTCAATTTAGCATCAGCTAAGACAAGAATCTGTTCTGATTGGTTGGTGCCTGTGACAGTCCAAGTTATTATCTGAGAGATTCTAATTGGAAGGTAACAGTCCAGAGGCAGTCACTATAATTGTTTGGCTATCTTTATTACTGGTCAACAGCAGAAGCGTTGATAATTAAAATAATGCAAGTTAGAAATGGGTTTTCTTTGGTGCAAATGGTTGTGATCAAAATATGTGGATTGGATAGAAATATTATGTAGGTAATCTTGCTCTTACACAAACAGTACATAAGAATCCAGCGAGCCCAATTAGCCTATAGATTAGAATCCAATTGGTCCATTGCTCAGATCCTTATAGGAGGATTTTTTTGCCCAACTTTAACTAGATGAATCATGCCATCAGCAAAGAACCACACCTGCCTCTAGTGTACCTTTTATGCAAGGTGCTGAAGAAGTGTGTGCCTGAAAGGACAATGGATGTGGCTCTTCATCAAGTTTACAAAACAGATTGTACAACTTTTTTGCCAGCTTGCTAACACGTGTTGGTAACTATGGCAGAGTTTAGTTTAAGGTTTATTTTCTTTATAATACCACCTGAAAATGTTTTGTGGGAGGAAACCTATGGCCCCACGTACCTTGAACTACGGGAAGCTAAGATATCTACCAAAGATAATTACAGATAACCAAGTTGGCCTAAGGCAGTTTGGAAAATACCCTTGGCTTCACAAGTCAGTGCAAAACTTTAGTGGCCATGATGGCCTTATCATTTGCTCTGGTTTTCCACCTTTGTTGTTTTTTTTTTTTTAAATATCGTGAAGTATGATAATCTTGGCTTTTTCGTGGCCCAGTTTAACCCTGTTCTCTTATTAGCCCTAGTTGCACACAGAAGGAATTAAGGTTACTGAAAAGTCTTTCTAAGTTGACAGGTGAACTGTATTCAAAAGAACGGAACTCTGCCCTCTCCCCATCAGAAGAAAACATACAAAGCTTGTAATATCATCTTAAGAAAAGGAAACATCAGAGAACCTGAATCCCGCTTCAGTGAAACACCTCAAGAACCTAGAGAGGCCACCAGAGCGGCATTTCTGACAACTGTGACATGTTTAAACGGCTTCCTGGGAAAGAGATGACGGTGCTCAGCCCTTGTGTCCAGGGGGCTCAGTGGGAATGTCCCCCCCAGCAAGACGCAAAGAATGAAGCAGCATTGCTGTTTCACTGCCCTCCTGTGAGAGCAGACACCAGGAAGGTCCTTGGCACAGAGTACCATGGGATCCTTGAACTCCTAAATTTGGCAGGAACTTAGAGATTTTCTGGTCTATTATTTCCATTTTATAATCAAGGAAACAGGTCAAGAGAAATTTGGTAACTTAGCCAAAATGACTCAGGAGTTAAGGCCTGACCCAGAATTCAGTTTACTAGATTTTAATCTACTGTCCTGCTTAGGGCTCCCTGTTTTCTGTCCTTCATAAGGAGCTCCTGGAGGCCAGTGGCTCTTGCTCAGGCTACAGTAACATTTCCCCTGGGCCAGCTTGTACGATCTAGCCCAAGTTAGGTCACCATACTCTGAATCTAGC
Organism: Phocoena phocoena; assembly: GCF_963924675.1. NCBI lineage: Eukaryota > Metazoa > Chordata > Mammalia > Artiodactyla > Phocoenidae > Phocoena > Phocoena phocoena. The sequence continues at coordinate 161,298,961 of NC_089219.1, read as the reverse complement.
ACAGAACTTTTAGGTTCCCTGTGTCTATCGAGCTGTCTTGGATATGAGCAGAATGCCCTAGATGAAGAAGATAGAAGTTTTTATATCAGAGTAACAGGAAACAACCTCAGCAAGTGATGCGGGCTACTTTTAATTCTGAAATATCAACATATAGTTATTTTCTTTTCAGAAGAAAAACGTGAACAGACCAATGTCAGCAAGACAAAGTGTCTTATATGTTAGCTTTGACCTAAATTTTTTAGGTCCTTACATCTCTGGTTGAAATTCATTTCATTCTTTGGATAATTCTGGTGGAGAATAAATATGCTGTCTCAAAAGAAAGAATAAACAAAATTAAATCTGTTCAGTGATTTCTCATGGGACAAATGCCAATCTAAGCAACAAGATGAAAGAGCAAAAATTCTTCATCACTGAAGAGGTGGATATGTGTTTGAATTTCCTGTAAAAATGAAGAATTACGAGGATCTGATCTATTTGCCAATATTACAGATATTTTGAAACAGCGTTTACTTGCTCTGTTTTTATTTCTCCAGCTATAATTGGAGTTAACAATGTACTTCGCAAACAGGGAAATCACAAGCACCTGGGATTCTTGAGAGAAAGGTTCACATACAGCAGTAAACCACTCAAATATTTTTCATCGTACATACCATTTTCCAAGGACTCAGTATTGAGAAAGAAAACAAATCCCAAAGTAGAATTTATGGAAAATGGGCATTGCTTTTGATAAGACATTAATATGAAACTGCCTACTCTTTATTAAGTAAGTAGCCCACTGACAGGCTAGAAATACAAATATAGACTGTGTAATAAAAATGTGTTCTAGGGGCTTCCCTGGTGGCATAGTGGTTAAGAATCCACCTGCCGATGCAGGGGACACGGGTTTGATCCCTGATCCGGGAAGATCCCACATGCCGCAGAGCAACTAAGCCCGTGCGCCACAACTACGGAGCCTGCGCTCTAGAGCCCGCGAGCCACAACTACTGAAGCCCGCGCGCCTAGAGCCCGTGCTCCGCAACAAGAGAAGCCACCGCAACGAGAAGACTGCACACGCAATCGAAGAGTAGCCCCCGCTCGCCGCAACTAGAGAAAGCCCGCGTGCAGCAACGAAGACCCAACGTGGCCAAAAATAAAAAATCTATAAATAAATAGTTTTTAAAAATGTGTTCTACAGAAGCCCAGACGGCATGTGGTCCACAAAGAAGTCCCTCATGTTTGTGAATAATCTAATATAGGAATGGCAACTCGAGTCGCATCTTTCCTTTCCCTGGATCTACCCATTGCAGATAATCACAAATCAATCACAGATAGCACTGTGTCCTGCCAAGTTCAATATTCAAGGTAGAGACCAACATTTAATTATCGTGGGCAAGCAAGCTGATTTACTATCCCAGGTAGTCAGACAGTTCTATATACAACAGTACAATTGTTACAAGTACAGACTTTATACACAGCTCAATCACTGATTAGCAAGTTGTTCTTGGGCATGTTACTTAACCTCCCTGACCCTCTGTCTCTTCTCTCTGTAAAATTAGGATATTAACAGTATCTGCCTCAAAACCTTTCTGTAAAAATTAAGTAAGATAATTAGTACAAAGTTCTTAGCAAAGTGGCACGCACAGTGTGAGCATTCAGTGAATGTTAGCTATTATGAGTAGTCCTAGAACAATATAAATAGCATTAGCAGCGTCTGAAGAAACAGAGAGTTCTTGTCTATATTAAACTAAGTTACACCATATTATACTATGACACCTTCTGGGCAGAAAGTTTGCTTCTTCCTTTAGATAACCCCGGACATTACATACTCACATCCCAAAGAAGAATCAGAAATGGAAAATAAATCTTTTTTTTTTTGCTTTAAAAAATTACAAACTTAGCAAACACTAAAATTAAATCTTTCAAGAAGGATGCAGCACTATGGTTAAAATGTACTGCATCTCACTGTCTTGGAAAATGACAGGCTGAGATAACACTTGCGGGCTATCCCAAAGTCACTTCAGTCCATCATGGGGCCTGACACCTCTTAGGTTTCTACCCCAGGACTTGATCATAGACTGGATCATTTTAAAATGAAATGAGCCATCAGATGTACTTCCATGAGAGATAAGTATCTTTTCTATATTTGCGTCATGTGTCCAATCCATGTTTATTCATAAGGGACACGCAACTGCAGTTTAGCAAACGATGCTGCGTTCTCATATCTGCTCTTGAGGGTTGAAAAGGATGCGTCAGTCCTCCCTAGGCTGTCGTTTCGAGAAGTTTGTTCAAGAAACGGCCTAACATTCAGAAGGACCTCTTTATGGTGGATGTATTTATAATGATTCATAAGTGGTCTTTACCTAGATGCTCAGCAAAGAGGTCTAGCCGCCAGAGTGTGGAAGCTGGACTAGCTGTTCCATGTCTGACAGCGACTTGTAGGAGATGAGTCTGCTTTCCTGTCCATACAAATCCACAGGATCCACTGCAAGGGAAGCCAGGGCGCTGAAGCCCAGGGAGTCCTCTGAGATGGATGGTAGAGGTCATTTACACATAAAAGAGCATGAGGCTCCCTTAAGAGTCACTAGAAGAGCTTTAATCTTATCAGCATATTTTGCATCTTCCAACTGCAAAGCCAGGAGAAGGCATACAGAATCTCATCTTGGTGCCTCTGTTATTAAGGACTCACTCAAAACATTAACCTCTTATAGATCTGCCCTCTGATTTTAGTGTCTGAAATGCAAATGGAACACCACTTCAGTGCCTTGAGATACTTATAATAATTTTCTTAAAGCTAAAATGCTTCACTCTCCTATAAGTCTCCATTACAGCCCAGACCCAAGCCTTCCATTCATCAAGAGCCAGACGGGGGATGGATGGGGCCACAGCAGAGGAGTGACATGGCCTATGGTTCAGATCTAATCCCAGGAATGGACAGACCAGGAGGCGCCAGGTTCTTCCAGGATGCAAGGGTGGTTCATTCTGTAGAGGTTGTTCCTTCAGGAACCAGGCTGTGTGGCACTGCTCAGACGGAGCTGTGACAGATGCCACAGTCAGGTCCCTGTCTCCTCACATCCTCTGATACAACCCTACGCTGTGAGAAGGAGTGTATATTTGGTAGTGTTTTCAGGGAGTGTACCTACTCTTGGGGTCTGTTGCCAAAATTGTGGCAAAATGTCAGGTGGGTTTGTTCATTTTTTTTCCCCCCCTGCGGTATGCGGGCCTCTCACTGTTGTGGCCTCTCCCGTTGCAGAGCACAGGCTCCAGACGCGCAGGCTCAGTGGCCATGGCTCACGGGCCCAGCTGCTCCGCGGCATGTGGGATCTTCCCGGACCGAGGTACGAACCCGTGTCCCCTGCATCGGCAGGTGGACTCTCAACCACTGCGCCACCAGGGAAGCCCCCCTGTGCTTGGTTTAATACTCTGCTGTCACCATCTTGAAATTTTTGCATCATTTTTGAACAAGGGGCTCCACATTTCCTTTTGCACTGGGCCACACAAATCATACAGTGGGTCCTAGCATGGCACTTTTCTCTTCTAGATTTGTATAAGCTACCAATCTATTAAATCTGTCAAATTTAAAATCTCAAATTCATATGTTAAAGACCGTTTCAGAAACACGTGGTGGGATCATGTTTACAAGTGCACAAAGGAAGAGGTGGCAGAATATGAGTTGCATTGGTGAAACACTTCCAGGAACTCGAAACACGCCCCCAGCTCAGTTTTCTACAATTAAGGGTTCATTCTGCATATACATAGAGTCACAAAGGTTAACTAATGGGGATCCAGCCCTCTGCAACTAACCCAGTCCTCAGGCCCGGGACTCTAGACTTTGGGATATGAACTCAGGCTCTGCCAGACTTTGGTTTCTTCCTGTGGCCTGTGTGACTTATGAGCGAGCCGTTTATGAAAGCTGAAATTTCAGAACAAAATAATAACTACTTTGCTGTGTTGTTTGAGCATTAATGAGATACTAGGAATTAAATTACTTTATGTATGTTAAAGTTCTGTAACAAGAACCATTTTTATAGTGCTCTATGTAATGTTCTCTCTCTCTTTTTTTCCCTTGAATTGTCTGCTCAATCTTATACTTTGCCACAACTTCTTTCTTGGAAAAGATTTATCAAATCGAGAGACGCTTTTCTTCCTTCCTTGGAACGTATTTGTTCCAAATATGACCCTCTTAAAAAAAGGCAGGAATCTTTTTCTAGAGTTTCTCAGTGATTTTACAAAACGCTCAATGAAGCAGTGTTAGCCCAAATGGATGGACAGGATACAATAGGAACGTCTTACAAAAAGAGTCTGGAAAAATAGGCACTTAAATTAGGTTTCTTCACTTTGCCTACATTAACCCTTGAGAAAGCATACAGTCTTCTATTTTTAATCAGGGTATATGGATTTCTTTAAAGCTCCTTTAGCAAAGGTCAAGTCTAAGTAAATGCCAGTATATTTAAGAAGAACAGCTGGGAGGAGGTTGCGGCAAAGAAAGATGCTTACATTTAACCAGAAGATAGAATGACTGCCGATCAAGACGCAAAGCAGAATGGAATCTTAACTCCTTCCTTTATTCATTTATTCATCACAGCAATAGAAAAAATGTCAATACCACTCAAGCGGAAGGGCCACCATGCACCACCTTAGAGTCTTGCCCCACAGTATCTGTGATCCCAGAGAAAGGCTACACAGGGTCACCAATTTATAAGAAGATGCAGAGTTTTCTCCTCAGGCTACCTTCACATGCAGCAATTTCTGAATAAAATTTTTTATTGTGGTAAAATATGTATATAACATAAAATTTGCCATTTTAAGTGTGCATTTTAGTAGCATGAAGCACATTCAAAATGTTGAACAACCATTACCACCATCCACTTTCAAAACCTTCTCATCTTCCCAAACTGAAACTCTGTACCCATTAACTCCTGGCAACCACTGTTCTACTTTCTGTCTTTATGAATCTGCCTATTCTAGGTACCTCATATAAGTGGAATCACACAATATTTGTCCTTTTGTGGTAGGCTTATTTCACTTAGCATAATGTCTTCAAGGTTCATCCACGTTGGGGCATGTGTCAGAACTTCATGACTTTTTATAGACAAATAATATTCCATTGTATGGGTATACCACATTTTGTTTATCCATTCATTCCTCTATTGATGGATACTTGGTCATCCTTGTTTTAATTTCTCGGCTTCTGTTGTAAAAACAGACTTAAAATACCAAGGTGTCTGCTTTTTTGTCATCCCACTTAATCCAGAGAAGAAAAGCAACTCTCGGGGTCTCCTGTCACAGAAATCTACTCTGTTGGAAGTTTCTTTGGAGTAAAGAGAGAGAGGGAGAAAAATGAAGGAGGGAGGGAGGGAAGGAAGGAAGGAAGGGAGGGAGGGAGGGAGGGAGGGAGAAAAAAAGAAAGAAAGGAGGGAGGGAGGGAGAGAGGAAGAAAGTTAGTTAACAGCCCACAGTAAAAAGAAAAGAAAGTTCCAAATTGCTAGAACAATCTCCAAATCTCCAACCTTTGAACAATGCTTCAAAATCTGTTTCATTGTGCAACAAAAATTCTTTTCCATCAATCCAATTTGTAAGCCAAATATTTCAGAGAGGGATCCATCACCAAAACTACATGGAATAGCAGAGGGACCAATCTATATCATTAAACTGTACTAGAGAAGTTACTCAGTGTCTGTACAGTGTTATGAGGTACATCTGACAGATGACCAAGGTTATGTGCCTTCATTCACTGTGTCTGGGCTTCACATGAATGCAGTTACGTGGCTCCATCAGATGCTTTGAGCTTATTGGCACCTGTAGGAGAGCACAGATGCATAATGTGGAGTATCTCATTAGCACTTTCTTTAGTGAGGTAAGATTCAGAATATTGCCCAGAATGAGCAAAACTACAACCCAGAATGATAAACACTTAATAAGGGAGCACAGGCAGAGGGGTCAGAGGTAAAGGGAAAGAGAGAAAAGATATGGAGCTGGAAACCTTTGGAGTGGAAGTAGAAATAAAACAGGAGAAATAAAAAGCAGCCTATCGGCTGTTACACTTGACAAAGCACCGTTTCAGCGAAGAGCTTCAGTTCAGGAGAAGGTATTAGAATGAAGAAAAGACATAAGCAAAAACATAAACATGCAATGAGGAAAACTAACTTATAGATTTTTTTTTGTGGTATGCAGGCCTCTCACTGTTGTGGCCTCTCCCATTGCAGAGCACAGGCTCCGGACGCGCAGGCTCAGCGGCCATGGCTCACAGGCCCAGCCGCTCCGCGGCATGTGGGATCCTCCCGGACCGGGGCACGAACCCATGTCCCCTGCATCGGCAGGCAGACTCTCAACCACTGCGCCACCAGGGAAGCCCCTATCTATAGACTTTTATATCAATATGTTACTAAATACATTACTAAAAGTTGAAAAGGAAGAGAAAAACATTTGACAGACTAAGATAAAAAGAAATATTCTTTCTGATTCAGTTCCAAGTAGTTGTTTTGTGTAATGAGAATTTGGGGTTTCCACCCCAAACCTGACAAAATTCGCAAAGTGAATGTTCCAGCTCTGCCAGTTACCTTCTCCTTTTTAACCTTCTGGTAGCTCCGCTGTTGTGACCCCTGCACGTGTTTCATCTGTGCCCACCTGTGATGGCACCTGTAGCAACGTGCTCAGAGATGCTCAGCATGTCCTCCCGAAATTAATTAGCGAAATTTCTCGTTAGCGATTTAAACTTTATTCTTGCACCTCTCCTGTTCCCCCCAAGACAGGTGTGAAGTATCTGTGGTAAAAGAGACTGTGACACACAACACTGTAAATCAACTCTACTTCAACTTAAAGAAAGAGACTGTGACATTCCAGGCACTTAAGCCAGTTCTGGAACGAGGCAGAGCAGTTCAGGGCTCGAGCTCTGGGACTCTGGATTTCAATGCCAGCTGGGTAACCTTGGATACCTCTCCTGATCTCTCTGTTTCATTTTTCTCACCTATAAAAGGGGACACTAATAGAAGTTGTGAGGATGAAAAGAAATGACGCCCTGCTTGAGACAAAGTAAATGTTCTATAATGTCAATTATTAAATATTATTGTTATTACAACTGATTCTGAGACAGCCTCTCTCCAACAGGCTCTTGCATTCTACAAGAAACATCAATGTTCGTATAGACCCCAGGCACTCGTGAAACCCCCTGAGATCTGAGGAGACACAAAAGAAGATGACCCAGAGCTTTGGCTGACACCTAGTTCCCCACCTTCCAAAGGAAACTAGGCCTGGCAGTGTAACCTAGCACACACCACTTGTGCTTTCTTGTACCCAAAGGGGAAGCTTTCTTCAATGACTTGGACTTGAATTGATGAAATTTCATATTCCCCAAAACCATGCACTTGTTACCCTGATTCACCACACCACACTCCCAGACTCCAAGGCTCCAACATTGGAGACTATGTGTGTGTTCGTTAGTCTCTTAGAATTGGACTTCATGGCATACGCCTTCCTCTGAAATCCACATGTGCGTCTGGGTGAACCCTTCATTGGTGGGGACACCCGTAGTAATCATCAGCCACCCCAGGTACGAGGCAAGTGAGGAACGTATTAATTAAGGCTCCACAGCCCATCGATGAAGTGTTTTCCACTGGCCGCCTTCCCATCTCAATCTCACCCAACAGTGAGACTTCTCATTGCAAAGGAGGACTCCAGGCAGATGGAATATATCATGTACACAGAAAGCAGGGTGGCCTTGGGTAGTTTCTTCCTAAGCCCTGAGAAGAACCTGGTTAATGACGTTTATATTCGGCTTTCTGGGTTTTCATATAAAACGATATGCATCTCTGAATATACATCCACCTACGAGGCATCTAGTTCTAATGTTGGCTACAAAGGATTACTCATTGGAAGCTCTTATTTAAAAATAAATGTCTCTCCCCATTGAAATGCCTTCTTGACAATCTCCACCCTTGGTTTGCAATTCTCCTAGAATCAAATACACTGCCCATTTGTTATTTTTCTCTTCCTTCGCTATGGGCCTCATTAGCGAGGACAGTAAAAATACACAGTTCCAAGAGGAGTGCAATTTGGTTTGATGCTGCTATGCTGCTTGTAAGAGGGAAGGCTACAGCACGCTGTCACATCAAACTAGAGACTCTTCAAAGAGGCAAAGGACGTTCATCAAGTCTGTGGGCAAGATTCCCAGCCTAGAGGCTCTTGGGAAATTCTGGAGAAATAAACAAAGCTTAGCGCTCAGTAATGGTAACATTTGTATTCCTCTCTTACAATAATCATCAACACTTGGCCACAGCTGTCCTCACTTGTTGAAAAAGAAAATCTATTCCTTGTCTTTACGGTGAGTTGACAGGAGGTCTGACACTCCAGGGAAAGAAAGAATTTTCAAATATTAGCCTCATGTAAAAAGGTGAAAGATCTGGGAATAGGAATAAGTGTTACATCTCTCTGCAGCATGGAGACTGGAACACTGAGTGATGCTGGGGCACACATCGAGTTTTCCTGTTTAATGACAAGTCCCCAACCATTACCGGGGGTGTAGTTCAAACACGGAAGCCTGAAATTTTCTGTTGTCCTTTTTACACTACATTTGAGCATTAGAATGTTTCAGGAGTTCCATTGTTCTCTAGACAGATTGACTGAAACATGGGAACAGGACCCGAAACAGTTTGTGTGCCAGCTGAGCTGGTGGCTGTGGGCATTTTCTAAGCCCAGGGACGCCCACAGAGTTGTAAAGGGAGCCTTTGCCAGTGACCATTTATGGAGAAACCCAAATGGTAGAAAAGATAACAGAAAAGCCATTTGGTCCACCATTGGTTCTAAGTAGATGCCTCTTCCTACAGCATGAATATTCCAAGATAGCACTTACAGGTGATATTTTAAATAAGAAAACGCATGTGCAGTGCCTGGCACATTATAAGTACTTCTCATAAGATAGTTGTTTCCGAATCTTAAATGTAAAGTAACTGTGGATAAATCACTATGGTGGGAATAAGAAGAGAAGGTTCGAATCAACTAACTGCTCTGGGGTAGACCTTGCATCTTCCTTTCTATAAAATGAGGAAATGGGACCACGTGATCTCTGTGGTTGCTTTCACTGGGAATATTTAATGACTCCAAGGGTTTGTGTTCAAACTTGAAACATTCCTTTTCTCAACCCTCTAAAAGTGTTAGGATTAAACTACATTAGCATTTGGAACACATAAGATAAATAGAACAAAGAATCCCAAGGTCTCTACAGAATGAAGGACAATCCATGTACAGAAGGGCAGTGCATTTCTAAAAAACCTGCCCAAACTCAGTCTGTCCAGCCGATCACTCACATGCTCTAACTCTTGGAATGCACTGTGGCAAGCCGACCATTCGCTTCAACCTGAGATTCGCTGGTTAAACAATACCAGACTGGACTAGAATCCTCTGAAGAACGAGGGCTTATTTGCATCACGGAAATGTAGGAACTCTCCAAGGCCCTTCGCAAGTCCATCCTCTCTTTTTTAAGCCGTGCTACCTGAGAATCATGGGATTTATAAGTCGGTGCTCAGAGGTCCGAGCCCAGCGTGGAGACCCTCTGGTTGCACCCTGACTGACGATCCCCCTTCTGCACAGCAGGCGAAGAGGTGGCAGCTGAACTGCACCCAAGACCCTGCATATAGTCCCGCAGCTTTGACGATCTGAAAGTTCCTTCCTGTTTAAATGGAAGTTTGTCAATTTGCAAACCTTACCCACGAATCCTGGTTCTATCTAGAGCAACATACAAGTTGCTCTAGATACATACAACATACAACAATATCCTTTCAGATATTTCAGTATAACTCCTATCTTCCTCCTCTCCGTTTCCTCCAGGCTCAACCCCCTCAGATCTGAAATTATTCCTCCCTGAGGTGGTTTCCGGACCAGTCAGCACTCTACTTGCCTCTTATGGATGGACTCAACATTTGGTCAGTGATCTAACAACGTAAAGGTGCTTTTTACCATCCCCTGCCTTCTGCTGTCAAACGAATTTCTCTACATGGGAACACAGCAAATTAGTCAAGGTAGGTAAGGTTACCACCAACTTTTGGGGCGGTAATGTCTCAACAGCACCACCATTCCTACTCCTTCACACCGATCATAAGCTGAGGTGTACGCGGGAGAACAGGAAAATAACCAAAAAACGGAAAGCATAATTAGAACAAAAGAGACTTCACACGATACCGATGCATATGCCCCTAAGGCGTTAGTGAATGACTTCTTATATACACGCTGGGTGCCTGTAGCATCACCGCATTAAATGTGCATTTCTAGAGAAGCTTCTCTTGTGATGTGTGTTTTCAGTTATAACATGAGCTCATTGCTGGAACTCAATAAACAGAAACTATTACCACGCTCTATCCATATTTATGTTATTTTGCCCTTAAAGTAAATGGGAACCTTGGTGATCTCACTCAATTTCATGATTCTAAATAGCATCTAGATGCCAACGACTCCCAAATTTATATCTCCAGCCCAGACTATTTCCTGAACTCCAGACTCATTTATCCAACTGCCTGCTTGACAGCTCCTCTTAGACGTCTAACGGACACCTCAACCTCAGTATATATCCAAACTGAACTCCTGCCCTTCCTTCTCAAGTCTTTTTCATCTCACGTAATGACAACTCCATCTTTACAGTTGATCAAACCAAAAACCTTTGGATTAATCTTTATATCCTCACTTTTTCTCACTCAAAGAGAAATTATACTGGCTACCTTCAAAATACATCCAGAGTCTGACCACTTCTCCACCATCACTGTTCCCAACCTGGTCTGAACCACCATTATTCCTCACCTAAATCAACGTAACGGTTTTCTGCCTAGGCTCCCTTTTGTTCACGCCACAGACTTTTCTCAACAAGGCAGCCAGAGTGATCCTCGGATATGTCCAAACCCTTGCTGTGGCTCCCCATTTTACCCAAAACAAAGTCCTTCCACTTGTAGGCATATACCAAAGAAATAAAAACATACACCCCCCCAAACCTGTACACAATGTTCATAGCAGCATTATTCATAAAAGCCAAAGAGTGGAACCAACCCAAATGTTCATCAACTGATGAATAAACAAAATGTGGCATATCCTTACAATGGAATGTTATTCGGCCATAAAAAGGATTGAAATTCTGATACATGCTGCAACTGGATGGGCCTTGGAAACATTATGGTACATGAAAGAAACCAGACACAGAAAGTCACATATTGTACGATTCCATTAATAGGAAATGTCCAGAACAAAGCAAATCCATAGACACAGAAAGTAGATTAGTGGTTGACAGGGGCTGGGGAGGAGGGGGGAATGCGAAGTGACTGCTTGCAGGGTACAGGGTTTCTTTTGGGGTGATGAAAATGTTCTGGAATTAGTGGTGACGGTTGCGCAGCCAAGAATATACCGAAAAACATTGAATTGTATGCTTTAAAAAGGTAAATATTCTGATAAGTGAATTATATCTCAATTTTAAAAAGGGAAATTCCTCACAACGGCCCCCTAGGTAGGCTCTGCATCATCTGACCCTCCTAGCTCCTTTCGGATTCAGGCTCTTTTCCTGACAATCCAGACCCTTTGTGGTTCCTTGAACATAATAGGCCCGTTCTCAGTCTTTGTGTTGTTGTTCCCTCTGCTGGGAATGCTTTTCCCTCAGAGACACGCAGACACCTGCTTGGTTAACTCCCTCACTTCCTTTGTGTCTTTGCTCAAATCTCACCTTTCAACGGGGCCGGGCCCTTTTATGTAATACAACCACTTGCACCAACGCACTCCTAACACCTGCTCCTTTTCCTTTTATTCCACAGATTTTATCGCCTTCTAACTTACTGCCTGATTGACTGACTTATGCGTGTAGTTGTTGTCTGTGTCCACACACACTAGAATCTAAGCTCTGTGACGGTAGGAGTCTGTCTTTACTCCCTGATGTGCCCGGGACACTGCCCTGCACAGAGTAGGAGCTTGAAAGGTATTTGCTAAACGAATGAATCTTGTGTGTCTTGAGCTTCAAAAATGCACCTTCTAAGTCAGGATTTAGAACAATGATTTGGAAAAAAAAAAAGACAGGACTGAACTAAGAAAGCATCAGTACAAGTTACTAACCCTATGGAATTGAAGATAATGCTGAAAATTTGCTCCAGTTTACAGCTTAGTTTTACAACCTAGTGGCCTGCTAAATGCTTCCTTTTTGCCAAAAATGTACTGGCTCACTCTCAAAAATATCATGTCCCATACCCACTGAGATTTCTCTCTCTACCTCTCCTACCAGTTATTTCAGATGAAGAACATTTCTGCCTGTTTTTCCCAGGTATACCACACGTACACTCCATTTTCCCTTTGACTTATGGAGGTGTTTGTATTGTTTATACTCTGTCTGTTTAATTACTGTTCCATAATCAAGTGTAAGAAGCCCATTTAAGGGAGCTAAAAACAACATAAACCTGACTTTCACTGATTTTTTTTTTTTTTTTTTTTTTTTGTGGTACGCGGGCCTCTCACTGCTGTGGCCTCTCCCGTTGCGGAGCACAGGCTCTGGACGCGCAGGCTCAGCGGCCATGGCTCACGGGCCCAGCCGCTCCATGGCACGTGGGATCTTCCCGGACCGGGGCACGAACCCGTGTCCCCTGCATCGGCAGGCGGACTCTCAACCACTGCACCACCAGGGAAGCCCTGATTTTTAAATTATTATTTAGTTAAAATTCACATAACATAAAGCTCACGATCGAAAAGTATACAAGTAAGTGATTTTTAGTATACTCACAGAGAGTAGATCTTAAAATTTTTCATCACGTGCAAAAATTTGTAACTAAGTGTGGTGACGAATATTAACTAGACTTACTGTGGTGATTATTTCATGATATATACATATATTGAATCGTTGTGTTGTACACCTACAACTAATATCATGTTATATGTCAAGTATACAAGTGAGTGGTTTTTAGTATATTCACAGAGCTGTAAAACCATCACCACAGTCAACTGTAGAACACTTTCATCACCCCCCAAAAGAGTCACTCCCAATTTCCCCCAACACTCCCAGTTCTGGGCAACCACCAATCTAATTTCTGTTTCTATAGATTTGCCTATTTTGGAAATCTCACCACATGTGACCTTCTGTGTCTAGCTTATTTCACTTACCATGCTTTCAAGGTTCATTCACTTGTTAGCATATATCTGTACTTCATTCCTTTTCATGGTTGAATAACATTTCATTGTATGGATATACAATATTTTGTTTATTCATCAACTGATGGACATTTGGGGTCTTATGAAAAATGCCACTCTGGACACTTGTGTACAAGTTTCTGAATGCACATATGTTTTCATTTCTCATGGGTATACACCTAAAGGTGAAATTGCTGGGTCAAATGGAAACTGTATGTTGAATCTGCTAAGGAACTGCTTTCCACAGTGGGTGCATCATTTTACATTCCCACCAGCAATGTCTAAGGCTCTAATTTCTCCACATCCTTGCCAACACTCAAACCACCACAAAAACACCATGTTGGGCTTCCCTGGTGGCACAGTGGTTGGGAGTCTGCCTGCCGATGCAGGGGACACAGGTTCGTGCCCCAGTCCGGGAAGATCCCACATGCCGCGGAGCCGCTGGGCCCGTGAGCCATGGCCGCTGAGCCTGTGTGTCCGGAGTCTGTGCTCCGCAACGGGAGAGGCCACAACAGTGAGAGGCCCGCGTATGGCAGAAAAAAAAAACAAAAAAAACCACCATGTCTTTTTTATTATAGCTATCCTAGTGGTAGGTGTGAAATAGTATCTCATTGTGGTTTGGGTTTGCAGTTCCCTAATGACTAACAATGCTGAGCATGTTTTCATATGCTTTTGACCATTTGTATATCTTTGGAGAAATGTTTATTCAAACCCTTTGCCCTTTCAAAAACTGGGTTGTTTGTGTTTTTGTTGTTGCGTTGTAAGAGTTCTTTTTATAGTCCAAATACTAGACCCTTATCAGATACTTGATTTGTAAACATTTCTCCCATTCTTCTTGCTGATTATTACTGCCATCCAACCAGTGACCTTCTGACCCCCAGCCTGGGCCCACCCCAGGATACCTCGTGGTGCCCCTACTGCCTTCTCTGCAACTGGCACCGTGCAGTTCCACCTACTCACTTGTTAGTCAACCAACTCTTCCTCAGCTGAACTGGGGCCAGCAATGGCACCCCTGATCAACATGAACAGGTATGAGCCGGTTCCCAGCCAGCAGGTCAACTGTCTGCACAGCTCAGTCCAACAGGCGGAGGTGGCCACGGTCTCTGCAGGGCACAGCAGATGGCTGCTCCAGGGCCAATCAAAAGCCCAACGTCCAGGGAGGGAGGGCATATGGACAGAGGTGTTTATCAGAGTTTTTAACTTCGGATGGGCACATAGTACTCTACTCAATGGAAATGTGACTTTTTTACAAGGTGCTATTTATATGAGCAATGAAGCCCTGTTACCAAAAATAATTGTTTTTTACACAATACATTTCAGTAAGAGTAGAGTTGCACTGAGGAGGGAAAACCAGATGGGCCCCCTGGCCCTTTGCAGGGTCCCTGTTCTCTTGAGCTGGGCGGCCCCTGCCACTCCTTGGAACATAGTCTGAAAACTATTTATTGACCTGGAAGTTCTCTGTTAGTGAGAAAATTGGTATTGTAATTTTCTCTGTGGTAAAATTTTAAAAGGAAATATTTTTTTCAAAGTATTTAGAGCTTTACACTGAGATATTAATAGTAGCTGCTGGTGGGACTTCCCCGGTGCTGCAGTGGTTAAGAATCTGCCTGCCAATGTGGGGGACACGGGTTCAAGCCCTGGTCCGGGAAGTTCCCACATGCCACGGAGCAACTAAGCCCGTGTGCCACAACTACTGAGCCTGTGCTCCAGAGCCCGCAGGCCACAACTACTGAGCCCATGTGCCACAACTAGTGAAGCCCGCGTGCTCTAGGGCCCATGTGCCACAACTACTGAGCTCGTGTGATGCAACTACTGAAGGTTTTGCGCCCAGAACCCGTGCTCCGCAACGAGAGAAGCCACCACAATGAGAAGCCAGCACACCGCAAAGCAGCCCCCACTTGCCACAACTAGAGAAAGCCCGCACACAGCAATGAAGACCCAACGCAGCCAAAAAAAAAAAAGAAAAAAAATAGTAGCTGCTGGGATTACGAATATTTAACTTGTTTTCTTTTTGCCTTACTTTCTTTCCCCCTTTGTTTCCACCCCTCTCATTAAGGACGGATTAATTATGTAATTAAAGAAAGAAAGTGAGTGCAAGAGTAAGTGTTTATAGTGCAGATTTTAAAAAGCTCTTCCATCTCCTCCAGTGACAGGGCACACTCACCCAGATGACCACCACTCCAGTAACGGCACCACCTCACTCAAATGAAAACGGCAGGCATCAATTAGAAGCCCTGATGCCTTCACATGCCATTTCAAGATCATAAAATATTTAAAGCTCTCAGGCAAATCGAAGACATCAATTAAAATATTGAAAACAATAAGAACTATCATATAAAAGATACGCCATAAAACCATTGCATACTGGTCTTTCAAAACAATGTCTTTGCCTCTAATAGTAAAGAGTAGAGGAGGATAGAGACTGGATATTGGCCTACTTTGGTCCAATGGTCTCTATTGAGCAGGTCAAGGAGACCATGGTGAGAGACATCCACTCATTCAGCTGATTCTCTTACTGTCATCCCCTCTGCATTTCTCCACAAGTCTTTACCATCTTGGTTTGCAAATGTTCTCTTATTGTTTATGCTTTATTTATTTTCCCTAAATACAGGGTAATTTGCATGAGAGCAGGAAGCAGAGACCTAAGGGAACACCACAGTTCTACATACGCAGAGGTAAATGGCCAGGCTCGGTGACTTTCGTCTCAAAAGGAAATTGTTCCCTTGCATCTACTTCTTGGTTGCATTAGGAAAATAACTTTCTGTGTCCACACTGGAGGAGCCTGGTTTAGAGAATGAGACAGGCACATAAACTCTAATTTCAATATAGGTCATAGAGATCAGGAAGGTTCCCTGAAGAAACTATAGCCTCGAAAGGTAAGGAGGAGTTGACTTGTTTTAATTATCTGAGGGCAAGAGGGTGTAGTGAGCCCAGAGACAGAGGGCCAACTAAGGCTGCCGCTCGCTTCTCCGTGAAGTCTCTTTGGAAGGAAAATACTACGTAAGGTAAGATCACTTTTATTAGCACAATAAAGTTCTAAGAGCCAACAGTCTACTGGTGAAAGTTTTATGAACAGGAAAATAAATGCACTCATCCATTCATTTATTCATTCAATAAATGCGTCAATAATACCTCCCATGTGCAAGGCACATGTGCTTTTATGTACGTCTTATATGAGTAGAGATGTGCCTGGAATGCTCTCCCTCTAGATTTTTTCCTGGCTTATTTCATCATAGCTTTTTGACTGTCAGATATTTTCTGGTTTATTTATTGTCTGTCTCCCCTGATCAGAATGTAAGATCTATGAGAGCAGGAAGCTTATTTTTACTGTCCCATTGTACTCAGTCACCTAGAACCATGCCACGCAAGGCTCAATAATTGTCTGTTGATATAACTAATTAATTCATGAATATGGATATCATATATTTAGCAGAAAATGCCTACACATAGCCCTAAGAGAGCTTTGTATGACAAGAATTCACTAATGAGGATGCACTTTTATTAATAGAGATAACATTTTAATGCAGCAAAACAAAATTTTTTTATGTGAATAGATATTGAAAACACTGTAGTGGTGTTTGTCAACACACTAATGACTTCTGTATCTTCATAGGTGCCTTTTGGCCAGCAAGAGTTAAAAAATAACTATGAAAGGCTGAATAACAGGCTCAACTTTAGTAATCGCTTTTATTGTCCTACTTGAGAATATAAATGATAAATTTAGAAGCCAGTGTAAGAATGGGCTTCAGCTCTCTTGAAAATGCTTCCAGCTAAACAGGAACACAATGTATCTCGAAATTCTTGAGCCAGTTATCAAATCAAATATATATTATGTATCTATGCGAGAGAGAGAAAGAAAGAGAGAGCTAGAGACCGCATATGAAATTGCGCTGGGGAATATAGAGGGAAATGAGCATCTGAAAGTTACATAGATAAGATTTCAAATTATGCACTAATTGGTAGGAAATTATCAAGCAGGGGAATTATCTCCATCTTGTCCCTCAGGAGATTGGGGATGGAGACTGTGGAATCAAAGCGGCACTATGCTTCAGACCACAGTGCTTCTAAACATGAACTCTTTGGCCAACCCTTGCCAATTCTTCCCCCATAATTTGAATCCATTGCTTTCTTTTCATGTCTTCCTGAACGAAATTCTCAGTTACCCCAATCTTGACTACTGCAGTAGCCTGGTTCGTCTGCATTCTGCCTAATCCATTAGGACTGCCAGGTTTTCAGTATTTAAAATCCTTCAGGAAGTTCCCCCTGCCTACAAGATCTAAGCCTGGGTGACCCACCTTCCCACCATAGTCCCCTGGGCTTAGCAACCCAAATCATGAACTATCAGAGTGTGTGGTGGGAAACGCTCTCTAGCCCCTCTGGCTCATCTGAATCCTCTTGGTTCCAAACCCCTGAAGACTCTCCCCCGACTCTAATCCACTGGGGCCTCCACTTCCTTCGAACGCCTATAGAATTCCCTTCTGGTACTATTCATTTGGCGTGTATCCACAGACTACCTTTTGCATCTAGTTAATTGTGCACATTTTATTCTGTTCAATGAGATCTTGAATTCCTAAAAAGCAGGGGCTAGATTATCTCCCCCTCACAGGGTGAAGCACAGTACTATACACATTGCAGGTAGCTTCAATTAATTGTTTATGTCAACTGGGCTTTGGATGTGTTGCAATAGGGCTGTAGATTGTTCATTTCACTAAAATTAACATGCATGGTGACAATGCCAATCAAACAAGGATAAAGAGAAGTATACGTTTTTACAGGTCTGTGTGCCAGTTTTTAACAGGTTTGGCTGATACAAAAGTCACCTGAAGGTGCTACTAGATACTCTTAGCTGTGCCTAGTCCCACCTGGAATTCAGGTAACCACAAGAAACATGGTTTAATTCTGGAGTAAAGGATAACTCTGATTAAGCCATGATAGTTCTTGCTACAGGTACGGAATGTTAATAATACATATTAAGTATTAATAATACACACTAAGTATTAATAATACACACAAAATACCGGAAGACTATGCCAATCAATTCTGTTACCCATCAATCCCCCTTTTTTAATGGATACCATCGAAGAAAATTGAACCACAAAATCTCCACATTAAAGCCAAGTTAATAGCTTGATTATAATTGAGAAGAGAGAAAAGGCATTTTCCAGTCTAGGCAGGCCATCCCCTTCTACCCCTCTCCCCTGGGGACCACTGCTTCTCTGTGTGCCACTATATGGGTGTGGTGTGGTGTGTGTGTGTGTGTGTGTGTGTGTGTGTGTGTGTGTGATCTTTCTACCCTGAAACCTGGTGTTGGTGTTAAACTAGGGTGCCATGCTGGTGACAGCAGGAGGGAGCCAGAGATTCTTCTTTACGACCCAGTTGGGGAAAGGCTTACAGCAAAGATACCCTTCTCTTTCTACCCCAGCTGATGTTAAAAGACAAAACAAAACCATACACACACACACACTACATATATATATGATGTATGTATATATTAAAGTATACATATTTTAAGCATATATGCATATTTTTAAAAAACTAGCAAGTAGTTTCATTTGCTAAAGCAATAAGAAGTATTTCCCCTGCAAAAACCCTTAATTTAACAACTGTCCAAGGCAAACTGTTAAAAAAGCACAGCTGGCAAAAAACCAAACGAAACCATAGTGTATAACTGAGCTTTATCGGCAGTTCTACCCCCAGAATTTACAACTTTATAATAAAGAGAAATGTCACTCAACTCAATAACAAGGGGTCCCCAGCCCCCGCCCCCGGTCTCTTTAAGATGTAAGAATTTCAAACAGTAACTTCCTAAACCCGAGTTCCCTCTTTTGGCAAACAGCTCCCTTCTTTTCAGCAAAAGCTTTCTTATCTTTTTGTTCTTTTCTCCAACCTCTTCGGGTTTTCATACAAACGGCATATGACTCCTGGGACATTTTGCAATGAAGTTCCACTCTCAGGACAATGAAACACTACTACACCGATGGGTTGCCACCTGCTCTATGAAAAGAGCCTGGATGAAGGTAATTACCTCTTTTGTGAGGAGAGCACAGGGAAGGGGGTCTGCAGAAGTGAGGTCTTGGTAAGGGGACCGAAGGACACAGATACTCTCCCTCCCTCGCCTTCTCAGACCAAGGACCACCTCTGCTGGGTTGTCTATCAGTAACCAAGGAAAGGTGGTTCATGTTAACCCCCCAGGGCAGATCCTTTGTGGAGGATAAAAATGTCCTCATGACAGCGGGATGGCAAAGGGTGAAAGGCAGAAATGAAGCTGGCGTGGAAGTTTCTGATAATTCCAAATCATTCGAAAGGAATTTAAAGAATTCTAGGTTGGTGCTACCCATCCCCAATGCCCACCCCTCCTCCTGGGGAAGTTCAAAGGTATAGGTGACTCGACAGGTCAAAGGACAAACACTTCAGGAGTGTTGTTCTACCTGGTTCTCACTTACATTTCACAGAGGTACCTGGCTCCAACACGTGATGTAAGCCATTATTAAAGGCAGGGGCCACGGGCATGAGAGCCATTGCTAATCAGTTTTAGGCCAGACTGATTAAAATATCAGCCTGGTGGCACCTCTTAGGAATCAGATCCAGTGGTTTCCATCTCGGAGCCAGAAGAGGGAGAAAGAGCTGGGAAACAAAGGCCTCCTTTTGTTTGCAAATACTCCAGAACCAAATACAGATGTGCTCCAGTAAGAAAGGAAAACCCTTTTCTCAAGGAACCAGATTTTTATCTCAAACTCTCACAGCAACCAAAACCCAGTATTTTAAGAAATGACACCCAACAGGCATTACCACCTACACAAAGCTCCATGAAGCGTCACCCTAACGATTAAACTGAAAACACAGAATAAGTAGCTTGCATCATCCTTTGAAAAAATTTTAAATTGAGGTATAATTGATATGTAATATTATAGTAGTTTCAGATGTAAACAGTGATTCAGTATTTGAATATATTGCAAAATGATCACTGCAGTAAGTCTAGTAACATCCATCACCATACATACATTTTTTTTCTTATGGTGAGAACTTCTAAAATTTATTCTCTTAGCAACTTTCAAATATGCAATACAGTATTATAACTATAGTCACCATGCTGTCCATTAGATCCCTGTGATTTGTTTTACCTTTTGACCCTCTTCACCTATTTGGGCTACTCCCCACCCCCAGCTCTGGCAACCACCAATGTGTTCTCTGCATCTATGAGTTTTTGCTTTTGTTTTTAAGATTCCACATACAAGTGAGATCACACAATATTTGTCTCACTTATCTGACTAGTTTCACTTGCATAATGCCCTTAAGGTCCACTCAGGTTGCAAATGGCAAGATTTCCTCCTTTTTGTGGCTGAACAATATTCCACTGTATATATACACCACATCTTCTTTATCCATTCAGCCATTAATGAACACTTAGATTGTTTCCATATCTTGGCTACTGTACATAATGCTGCAGTGAACATGGGGGTGCAGATATCTTTTTGAGTTAGTGTTTTCACTTTCTTTGGATAAATATCCAGGAGTGGAACTTCTAGATCATATGGCAGTTCTATTTTTAATTTTTGGAGGAACCTCCATACTGCTTTCCATGGTGGCTGCACCAATTTACATTCCCGCTAACAGTGCACAAGGGGTCCTTTTTCTCCACATCCTTGCCGAAACTTGTTATTTTTTGTCTTTTTGGTAATAGCCCTTCTGACAGGTGTGAGGTGATACCTCATTGTAGTTTTGACTTGCATTTCTCTGATAATTAGTGATGTTGAGCATCTTTTTCATGTACCTGTTGGCCATCTGTATGTCTTCTTTGGAAAAATGTTTATTCAGATCTTCTGCCCATTTTTTAGTAGATTGTTTGGGTTCTTTTGCTATTGACTTGTATGAGCTCCTGATATACTTTGGATATTAACCTCTTATTAGATATATGATTTGCAAATATTTTCTCCCATTCAGTTGGTTGCCTTTTCATTTTGTTGATGATTTTCTTTGCTGTGTAGCTTGCATCATCTTGATCTCTACTTTTTCCTTCATTCTTTTATACCACCCATCAGGTGGTGTAAATATTTCATATTTAGGAGAATTTATTTTATTATGGAATGCTCAAAATATTAGTTTCTAGGTGAATTCTCAGATAATTACAACTGTCCTAGTTCCAAAGCTTCATAAATTACAGTCTTACATCTTTTGAACAAAAACAGTCATTTAAAAACAGAAACAGACTCAGACTTAGACAATGAACTTATGGTTACCAGGGGGAAAGGATGGGGGGAGGGATAGATTGGGAGTTTGTGATTGACAAGTACACACTGCTGTATTTAAAATAGATAACCAACGAGGACTTGCTGTATAGCATAGAGAACTCAGCTCAATATTCTGTAATAACCTAAATGGGAAAAGAATTTGAAAAAGAATAGATACATGTATATGTATAACTGAATCACTTTGCTGTACACCTGAAACTAACACAACATGGTTAATCCGCGATACTCCAATATAAAATAAAAAAATTTTTAAAAACCAGTCATTTTTACCATTTTAAGCAGAGTGGTACATTGTTGGCCCCAAGACCCCAAGTGACTTTATTATCTAAATGATTGCAAAACTAAAGCTAAAAACTAAAGGGTTAGTTAAGCCTTCTTTTTTTTTTTTCTTTTTTTTGCGGTACGCGGGCCTCTCACCGCTGTGGCCTCTCCCGTTGCGGAGCACAGGCTCCGGACGCGCAGGCTCAGCGGCCACGGCTCACGGGACCAGCCGCTCCGCGGCACGTGGGATCCTCCCGGACCGGGGCACGAACCCGGACTCTCAACCACTACGCCACCAGGGAAGCCCAAGCCGCCTTCTTTAAGTGAACGCCAATAATTTAAGGAACCAGAGAATTTTTAAAGCCTTTATGAGAAAAGGCAATCAAGCATTTAAGTCAAGATCTTCACAATTGTCTGCCTACACATTTGCCTTTCATTCAGTAAACCAAGTAGAGGAAAAATGTTTTCGGTTTAATATCTTTCCCTTCCTTCCTACGGTTGATTTTATTTATTTGTAAATCCCAGCCACAATTTTCCTTTAAATAGCCGTCACTTTAAACGCTCCCTTGAAATAATGTAGGGTTGTAGTCTATTCACCTGATCCTTCCTTCTAACGGGATGACTTATTCTTTTGTTATGTAGAAACAAGAAAAGAAGCGCCTGCTTATTGCACATTTGACCTGTGTACCCATGTGTTGGCCATTTGTTCATTCAGCTGTTACAGGCTTCAGGCAGTGCACATGCCCAAGGTTTTCCATCTAGGAAAAAGCTATTCCCATCAATCTCCATCAAGAACTCTCACCCTGGTGGTGCAGTGGTTTGGAGTCCTCCTGCCGATGCAGGGGACACGGGTTCGTGCCCCGGTCCGGGAGGATCCCACATGCCGCGGAGCGGCTGGTCCCGTGAGCCGTGGCCGCTGAGCCTGCGCGTCCGGAGCCTGTGCTCCGCAACAGGAGAGGCCACAGCAGTAAGAGGCCCACGTACCGAAAAAAAAAAAAAAAAAAAAAGAACTGTCACCCTGAGAAGTCCAGAGATGGGCTGAAAGGAGTGCAAAACTCCCCGAAAACATATGCAACATTTTGCCCAGGACCCCAAGAATGTTTAAGTGGTTGATGACCCTAAGGGGTTATGAATATTTATATGTTAAAGGAATCTGTACAAATTTGAAGGAAATTGAACCTAGGAAAAAACTAAAAATCAAGTCTCCAGGTAACTGGGCAGAAAACCCAAAGATGGTTGCTCTGTGGTTCCTTCCCATCCTTTGGTTGATGCAATCTCTCTACCCCCAGTGCCTTTATATGAACCCCAAGCACTAGGCGTGGGTGCTCCTGCTGGAGCATCAATGCTGCTTTCCCCTCTCATCTGAGTATGAGTCTAGGCTAAGAGGTAACAGCTTCACAGGCAGTTTCCTTAGGTCTCACCTGAGAAACTAAGACAAGAACAGTCCGCAGCCCGTAGGATGCTGGAGGGAGAGATGCGGTCCTGCAGGTAACCTGTGGGCCTGGTGCCTGGGTGGCCAGCAGCCCCATGCACCTGGGCTGGGCTCCCATCTGTCAGCCAGTCCCATCCTCGTGCTCTGCACCATGGCACTGCCCTCTACTCACCTGGCCCCCTTGACCAGTGAACTGCTTTGGATGTAATTTGCTAAATTTGATATTGGTGTCCTCTCTGGGACACAACTTTGGGTGTTTGTCTTCTCGATACTGGCACCAAAAAAGAAGAACCCTGGGCTGGGCACGTGCATGCATACCCCTGCACACATGTGCACTCACAGGTGGGGGAACTGGACCTGCTTGCCTCTGGGTGGCCCACCATCTCCTGAGGCATGCAGCCACCCCCGTCACCGCTTTAAAGACAACCCAGAGCTGTCTCCGACAGATCAACCGTGTCATGTTTGGGACCAGAGACCAGCACACTTTTCTGAATGTGCACTTAGCTCTTGGTGTTTATTTCTTGCTACTGACTTACGCTCCTTTCATCTGACTTGCGCCAGAGAGACAGGAACTGGCAGAAGTTTGAGGAAAGACTAAGAAGGGTGGGGACGGCGTGATTAAGTGCCGTCAGAGGAGGACCTCAGGTCACGTTTTCCTGAGGAGGGGGAGGTAATGATTTTGAAAGCTTTGTGGTACAGCAATAAAACATCACTAATTGAGGAATGAATCATTTAAAAAAATCATTACGGGGAAGCCTTAGGCGACAGACCTCACAGCACAATATCCCCAGGTAGGAAATGAGTAAGATGGATTTGTCTCTGAGGTATACGTACACAGTGGAATCCTACTCCCACCCCCATCCCCAGTTTCCTGTAACAGAGTCACACTACTTAGAGTACATGACACCGTCCTGGGTCTGCCTCCTCTTCTCTCTTTAATCACGATCCAGACAGACTGCTGGTCCCCAGAGGTGGGCCAATGGTAGCTGCACCACATGAGTGGAGAATGTGCTGGACTCCCAGGTCCCAGAAGAGGCCGATCTCAAGTAATTTCTGTAACCACTGATTGCACAGTCCCAGGAAGTCTGTGAACTTCCTGATGGTGCAAATACCTTCAGCTCAATGACTTTGCTTCTGTTACCTTACTGAGCACTCTAGCCCCCAGCTGCCCATTCCAGCTAGGAAGAAATAAAACCCACCCCAGTACTGAAGTATATATACATGGGACACACAAGATATCATGGGACTCTGAAGGCTTTTGTGGTCTGCCACACCATTGCATGGATACTGACTTTACCGCTACTGAGCTGTGAGATCTGGAAAGTAAGCCTCAGTTGTCTGTTCTATAAAATGGGAGTAATAATCCCTATCTCATGAGATTGGCATGAGGACTGGATATGGTCATGTATGTAACGGGTTGAGTGCAAGGAATAAATAGGAACCGATATGGCTCTTATTGACCTACACTGGCACCCAAATGCTCTGGGTCCTTCTGAAAAGGGCACCATTGGGGAGAATGGGTGGAGGACACAGGGAGTTTCCTCAGCGTCATGTGACCCATCTCATATCACTTGCTATCCAGTTATCCATTCTGTTCCATTTATGTGTGTTTGGTATCAAGCCTTATCTCCCCATCCTGGTCATAAGCGTTGGGCAAGAGTTGTCTCTCTATGTCCCCCAGAGCCTGTCTCAGTAGATGTGACTCATTAGTTTATTCACATTGATTCTTTCACAGGAGGCACTGGGTAAAGGTTGAGCGGGCAGCCTCTAAAGTATGTCCACTGGAGTTCAAATCCCAGCCCTAAAGGACTTAGGGCCACTAACTTTACATTCTGTGCCTCAGCTTCCCCATGTGGATACTGTGAGCACAGAGGAAGATGGTGTCTGTAAAACACTTCTTAGAAGAGAGACTGACACTTGAGAGCCACCCAGTAAACATCGGGTCTTATCACTGACACTGTGGGTACACGGTGAATACACAGTGAAGATGCTACCGAAGGTCCACGGCCATGACCATCACCTCCTCTCGGCCCTTCAAAGCAGGAGTCCATTGCTGGCTTTGATGTACTGGCTGAAATACTCCATAATGTAAAATATGCCTAGTCTATATGTTTTAAGAAGTTACCACAAAACTTGACTTTAAAACATTTTGGAGATTAACTTAAAAAAAATATTATCTAGGGAAAAGCATAAGCATGTCTGTGTAAGAGCATTCTTTCAGTATGTCTTGAAGCCGTTCCATTTGCTCAGATTTTGACGTAACTCCATTCTCAATGGTTTTCCTGAGGAATATGGCAGATTCCGTGGAGTTCTGCAAAATTCTTCCACCACTACCAGTTAAAATCTCCTGTCTTCAAGACACCTAAAATCAAATTCCTGAGGCAATAGTGCAATCACATGAATATCTGCATTCCATCTCCACTAATACCTCGTCCTTTTCTGGAAAGAGCTCCACTTGGAGCACCACTCCCGTGGCCAACATGACCGAGACCGCGGATGCAAGTGGAAGATGGAACGCGGAGCCCTCTGCTTCCCTGAGGACCACTGGGAAGTGTCCCCGGGAGGCTCCCATCAGCTCTAGTCAAGGCTCAAGCAGCTCGAGGTAATGGGAATGAAAGATAGGTATCAATTTCTTTCCTCCTCAGCGAGCTTCTCTCAACAGATTACCACTGGCCGTTGTCGACGGAGCGCTAGCCTTGCAGAACACATTATTAGCCAATCTGATTGGTTATAAGATGGCAAAAACTGAGTTGACTCCGAGAAAGCAGAAGCGAAGAGTCAGTCCAGATTTTAGCACATCACCCCTCAGCAATCCAGGCTTCTAACGGGTCCCCAAACGTTGCCTGAAAATTGAGGTGAGAATACATTTTCCTGAATATCTGCTTAGCCATGACAGGGAAGACGGCTATTGGACGCTTCGTGTCCTCAGTGAATGGACAGGCTCTTGGTTTCCATTCAGATTCTTTAATGAGAATGAAAGGAACTAGACCCTAGAACTGCAAGGTTGGGTATTCAGCTCTCCCAGGCAGAGCACTGCTTTCCTTGGGTTCCCATCAACCTTGCTCCTCTCTGCAAGGGATCTTCTGGGATATTTGACGTCGGTCACTTTGTCTGCAAGATTTGTTTGCATGTCTGCCTCCCCCTCTTCTCAGAAGCAGGGGCCTGCTTCCGCCTTCTCCATCTTTGTATCTTCTGCTCTGAGTGCAGAAGTTTTCAAGAAAAGTCTGTTGAATGGACTTGGGCCATTATGGCCAAAATAACTCTGAATGGGTGGCATCATTTGAGAGCTGTGTGTATGCTCCCACATGGACGCCATGGCGCCATGCCCCCTGCCGCTGGAAGAAAAGGCAGGCTGTCCATTTCTTTTACAAAATATACTTTCTGCCTTTCTTTTACAAAATAGAGACCTTTTCCTCACAACTTTCCTTTACCAAATGACTTTTCAAGAGCTTTCCTACACTGGAATTCTCTGAAGGCTTTTTCTTTCTACTCTTTCTGCAAAGAGCTAAGTGGTAAATATTTTAAGTTATATGATTTCTGTCCAGCTGCTTTAAGAAAACTCTGAAGATAACTCTGGAGAGAATTAATTCTAGGGCATTCCTTATCTTCCTCATTCTACCATAGGTCACAGGCAGAAAAAAGAATTAGCAGGAGGGGGAGAGACCCTGAATCGTAGATTTTCCACGATGCTGCAACCTGGATCACAAATCCAGATTTCAGAGGTTTTCATCCTTTTATGTGCTGTAACAGAGCACAGGAACGCAGCCCCAGATCTGCAGGATTGGGTTTTATCCCTCTCTCACATCTCTTTCGGGCTTTGCTGCTTTCTTTAGTTCTCTTACAGTTCAGGTGACCCCAAAGTACCCAGTCATTCTTTTATCGACTCAGTCAGTCCTGAGGTCCTTTATGGCAAGGACATATTCACTTCTGTATTTCACCCCATCCTCCTGGGAATGACAGCGCCTCGCATATAGAGGATGTGCCATGCACGCAGTGGAGTAGGTGTCACTGCCCTCTTAAGTATAAGGCATGTGGCTTTGTGGACTCTCAGTATATTCCAAAGTAGATAAGGCTGAACACAAGTAAGATAACATAAACCTGGAACTCCAACCACTGCTCTGAGGGCAGCTTAGAAAGATTCAAAAAAATAGCTGGGTAGGGATGGAAGAGGAGTTAGAAACCCAATCTGAAAACAATGAAACCAAAAGAGGGGTGGTAAGTGGACAGTTGGACTTAACCAGAAACATAACCAATGAACCCACTTCGTCTTGTGTTTTTCCAGCACACACGATGGAGATAATGGGCTGTTTGCAAACAAAATGCAGAAAGTGGAAACGCTCAACCTAAAGCTATAATTAGTTTGTCAGCGCTGTGTGTCTATGATGTGTGTACAAAGAGAAACGCACCCCTGCTGCGTCTTCCACCGCTGCCTTCTCTTTCCAAAACGGGCTTGAACAGTAACAGGCAAATGGAAGGCAGGCTTCAGCCAGCCATTCTGTAAGCCTGACTCATGACACGGTCCTATCAACTGAGCTCTAAGGCCACGAATAGTTTCATCATCAGCTGTTCCAAACACCGATGGAAGCAATAACCCTAGGAAAATTATAGCGTGGGGAGATTTAATTCCATGCCCTTATTTGTAGGCGAAGGACGCTAACATCTCTTCTAACTGGGCTCACGTCATATTTGATGAATATTCAAACGTGATTGTACCAGTGGCATTTTCTCTGAAAATTGCAGCTATTACTCATTAGTAAATGAGGGGCCTCGGGCAAAGAATCTGGTCAGAAGACCGAGTACCATGTTACCATCAGATGTAACATATTAATCCTGAAATTTGGCACTCAGAATGGGGATTAAAGTGCTGCAATTAAAATTTACATGATTATATCCATTACTACTCCTAAAAAAATTATTTGACCTTTCTATTGAGAGCTGTCTACCCTAGACTAAAAGAAACTGAAAGCACATGAAGATATAGCTTTATACCTTTCCACACAGGTGGAGAGAGAGAGACACTGAACAGAGACGGCATGGCCAGCACGATGCATCCACAGCCTGGGATTTAGCCTGCAATCAGTCACTGATCCGTGGACCTTGAACAAATTAAGCAACGATTCTGTTTCTTCTTCCCAATCTGCAGACAGTAATACTCTAGTAAGGTTGCTCCCTTCTTCAGAGGTTTCCTGTCAGCTAATAGCTGATGTCTTTGTACCAGTGAAGCATAAACATGAGGTGAGGATTGAATGTGTTGAATCACATAAAAACCTTTAGAACATTTCCTGGCCCACGGTAAGTACTCAAAAAATATTTACTGGTGCTATTTATGTAAATGTCCATGGGGAAGACTCAAGCATTTATATAATACCTTAAAAACATGAAAAATAATTTTCTAGTTTCTAGAAAAGAAGGAGATGCACCTACCTATGACTCAGCAATTCCACTGCTACCCTAGAGAAACTCACAAGTGGACACAGCCAACAACATTCGTTGAAGCAACATTTGCAAGTGCAAAATACTAGAATGACCACCAATGGGAGAGTGGATAAATAAGCTGTGAAATTTCCATATGATAGAATAGTGTTAAAATGTTTGATACAGCCACTATGGAGAACAGTATGGAGGTTCCTCAAAAAACCAAAAATAGAACTACCATATGATCCAGCAATTCCACTCCTGGGCATATACCCTGAGAAAACCATAATTCAAAAAGATACATGTATCCCAAAGTTCATTTGCAGCACTATTTACAATAGCCAGGACATGGAAGCAACCCAAGTGTCCACTGACAGATGAATGGATAAAGAAGATGTGGTACATATCTATAATAGAATATTACTCAGCCATAAAAAGGAATGAAATTGAGTTATTTGTAGTGAGGTGGATGGACCTAGAGTCTGTCATACAGAGTAAAGTAAGTCAGAAAGAGAAAAACAAATACTGTATATTAACGTATATATGTGGAATCTAGAAAAATGATATAGATGAACTTATTTGCAAAGCAGAAATAGAGACACAGACATAGAGAACAAACGTATGGATAGCAAGGGGGGAAGGGGGGATGGGATGGATTGGGAGATTGGGATTGACATATATACAGTACTATGTATAAAACAGATAACTAATGAGAATAGACTGTATAGCACAAGGAACCCTACTCAATGCTCTCTGGTGACATAAATGGGAAGGAAATCCAAGGAAGAGGGGATATATGTATACGTGTGGCTGATTCACTTTGCTGTATAGCAGAAACTAACACAACACTGTAAAGCAACTATACTCCAATAAAATAAATAAATAAATAAATAAAATGTTCGTATCCCCAAAACATAATATTGAATGAGAAAAGAAATGCTGCAATAGGAAACTTACAGTATGATCCATTTATAAAAGGGTTAAAAATGTAAAACAATCTTTCATATGCTTACAGATACATGCCTGTGTCACAAAAGTATAAAGCATGTGCTCAAATAAAAAAGTACCATATTCAGAATATTTGGCAAGAATAGCTACCTCTGGAGAAGAAGAGGAATGATATAGAAGAAGGGAATACAGGTGGCTTCAACTATTCTGTGATGTTTGACTTCTTTTAAAAAATAATCAGGGAAAAAATGATAAAACCCTATTTGGTAAAAGTCTTTCTTATATCATTCTGTTAACATTTTACATTCATAAAATATTGTTTAATTGGAAAAAATTCTGAGCTCTACTTTTGTTTTGATTTGTAAAATTTGTTCTCTCTGATGTTCTGCTAGCCTGAGGTCATATATATGAATATAGTTTATTTTTCTCTTCCACCTTTCTTTTCTGGGCCAATCCATTTTAAAAGAATAAGTTCCTTATGATAACTCCTAACAGACTAAACATTCTCATTTTAGCTTTACTAACCAACATTGTACATCAACAACATATTTAGATAATGAATCATTCTCTCATTAAAAAGAATTTATGTAGCCCCTTGTATAGATAGCTCTGTTCCAGGTACAAAGGTTAAGAAATGAAAACAGGGTGCAAAAGAATTTAAATGGCTGATGAAGACATGAAAAACATTCAACTAAATAAGCAATAAAATGAACAAAATTTAAAATGAGATATCATTTTAAGCTATCAAATTGGCAAAGGTAATATTCAATATTGGCGTAGGTTCAGGAAAATGGGCACTTAGTACGTACTGCCAGTGGGTAGTTTGGCATTATGTATCAAGGGCCTTAAAAATATGGATACACTTTGACCCAGTGATTCTCCTGCTAGGATTACATACTAAGGAAATAAAAGAAGATGTGCACAAAGATTTACGTGCAAGGATATTCGTTAAAGCATCATCTATCATAGCAAAACAACTAAACATGTAACAATAAGGTATTCATTAAATAAAATAGTACCCACATGATATAATAATTTTCAGTCATCATACATATTTTCATATATTTTTCAATTTATATTAAATGACATGGACAAATGTTCAAGAGATAATGTTAGTGGAGAAAGGATACAATACTGCATATACGCATGAATCCAATTCTGCAAAATAACTGCATGCATTGGAGGAAGACTGGAAGAAACACTCTAAAAAGCCACTAGTGATTTTCTCTGGCTCCTGAGATCATGGGTATCTTCTTGCTTTATAACCTTTTTATAATCTTTTTCAAATATTTTTCAATGGGCCTATTTTATAATCAGCCTAAAACACAAATAATCAGATAATTACAGAAATTGAGACCTAGAAAGGACCTTCATTTTTATAGATGGGGAGACAGTGGCCGTACGGGCTCCTGGCCTGGGCAGCCATGTCCTGTGGGAGCCCCGGGGAAGAGTAGCAAGGCCTCTGCTGGGCCCCAGTGGTCCTGCCAGAATAGAACTGCCAGACTCCGTGAACGAGCGCGCTGGGCAATGCTCATACTCTCTCACTTCTGGAATATTTATCCACTTGTATGCAGTTGGGCTTATCACAATGATTGGGAAAAGGTAGCTAAATAGATATTTTATTTCTCTTGATGTCACCACCTTAAGGATTTGCTTTATAATACAAGCTGCAACTGAAAATAGAAAGTAACATAGTATAGTTTTTTAAAAGTAACTGATGTCTCAGAAGTTCAGAAATACTTAAAATCAATTAAAATCAAGCAAAGGGTGATGGCAAGAGATTGGAGATCAATGCAAATATGGTACTGAGCCGGCTTCGAGCAGACCCACAGAGTCCAGTGAGGAGGGGGCAGAGGGCTCCCTAGCAGGAGGGTGATGAACAAGTATTTAATGTTTAGGTGCTTTAAAAAACCTTATTCACAACATCTAGTGCTTATTTCACCTTGAACTCAAACATTTGTCCCAAGTAAGTTTGTTATAATCTGAAGTTGAGACTCTAGTTTTACAGAGTGGATATGAGATATCTAGGCATTTATCCATGTTGGAAAACAAAGCCCAGCTTGAGAGTTATTTTCATTTAAAGAGAGTTCCCACAATTCTTACAATAGAAAGGAGATTAAAAAGGAGAAAGAAAAAAAGACTGTTGGGGGGTGGGGCAACCTTCTCTTCTAGGGCTGGTGGCTCCCCTGATAGAGAACTAGGGCAGTTTCTAGGGCAGATCAGATCCTTTCCATTGAAGCCTCGTCAATAGTTTTCTCAATGTTTGCCCGAAGCAGGGGCTTGCTGACAAAGTGCATTGTATGAAGCCTCCCAATGGAAGGTATCAAAGGAAAATACCAAGTTTTGTTCAGCCAGGGCTTTCCTGATCTGTTATTGATGCCTCTGAGCACCTCAGAAGGAGACAAAGGGAAGAAAACCTGATGTACCAAAATGCACTTTTTTTCCCATTCACATAACAAGGCGTACAGAGAGAAGCATGAATGCATTCGGAAGGGGCTGGTAAGGCCAAAACTGAGCCATATTTTATTTCCACCCGTCTTCAGATTCACCTCCCTGAATGCTCCAAGACACAGACACGAGAACCACTTAGAAGAAAAGTAAGAAGCCAGTCTCAAATGCTGCGGAACTGCTTGAATGAAGCCAGGCTAATTAATGTAGAGGCTGTAAGGTTGCCGCAAGAAGTACAAAAGGGAAAGATAAGAGACTGGACTCTGTAAAGTGCGGCAAAACAACTCCCTTCTTCTCTCATACAACTTCCAGGAGCTCAAAAACGAGGCCCAGGATCTTGTTGTTAAAGCCAAAATTTCTAACTAGTTGAGTCGGCTGAATCGTCCAAATCAGCGAATTGGCCTTCCTCCAGCTCACATCCTTCACACCGGTGCAAGTTTCAGCTCCCTCACAGGGTACCACATTCAGCCCAGAGCTTACTCGAGTCTGCCCATCCTAAAACCTCAGTTGGGTTTGTGGCCCATGTGCTTGCTTACACATAACGAGGCTATTCACTGTAATTTTGATTTACACAACTTCAGAGTGATACCATTTCCACATGGAAGTATACTGAGGCTGTTGCTATGTCAGTACTTAGAAGTAAAGCAATCAACACTTTTAACTTAATAGGCATAATTATTCCAACTTCTTCCAAAGTCTTTGGGTCTCAGTTTCATCACTGGTAAACTGAGGACTTGTTAGCATCTCAAGTTTCCCCCTACAGTTTGTGATTCTGATATGAGACAAGGTAGAATGCAGGTCAAGAAGCATTAAACAAGACAAATGACTCTGTAGCACTGAAAGCCACAATGCACAACAAAAGTATAACGTTTATGAATTCTTTTGCATCAAATACATGGCAACCACTTTCAGAAAACAACACTGCATGAGCTGCAAGGAGAAACAGACAGAAACACACTAATAATAGGAGCCTTTAGCCCAAGACTGGGATTAGGGTGAGGTGAGTGAGGCACTTTCCTCAGACGCACCATTATAGGGAGTGCCCAAAACTCAGGAACCGAAATAAAAAATATTTTAATGCAATATTTTAAAAAATAAAAATTAATGCATACAACCTATAATAAATAAAATTTGAAATTTTAAAATAAAGATAGGAGCAGTATTACTGAGTTTTTCTTTTGGAGCCCCAGGCTCCAATATAACTTAGCATGACACTGGCACTACTTTAACTTGCCACTCTCGGTCCAAAGATAACTCAAGAGGACAAAAAATTAAGTAAGGCTGTAGGAGACCTAAACAATATGATCAGTAAGATAAATCTCTGGTGTACTGGGAAAACTGTATATCCACATACAAAAGAATGTATTTGGATCTCTATTTCATACCATAAACAAAAATTAACTCAAATTGGATAAACAACCTAAATATAAGAGCTAAAACCATAAAACTCTTAGGAGAAAGCATAGACGTAAATCTTCATGACGTAGGATTTGACAATGGATTCTTAGCTATTAACACAAAAAGCATGAGCAACAAAAGAAAAATACACTGTATGTCACCAAAATTAAAAGCTTTTGCATCATAGACCCTATCAAGAAAGTGAAAAAACAATATATACACTGAGAGAAAATATTTGTAAATCATGTATCTGATAATACCCAGATGATATAAAGAATTCCTACAATTCAACAACAAAAGACAATGAAAAATGAGCAAAGGGGCCTTCCCTGGTGGGGCAGTGGTAAAGAATCCACCTGCCAATGCAGGGGACATGGGTTCGATCTCTGGTCCGGGAAGATTCTACATGCCACAGAGCAACTAGGTCCATGTGCCACAACTACTGAGCCTGAGCTCTAGAGCCCGTGAGCTACAACTACTGAAGCCGTGTGCCCTAGAGCCCGTGCTCCACAACAAGAGAAACCACCGCAGTAAGAAGCCTGCACACTGCAATGAAGACCCAATGCAGCCAAAAAAAAAGGAAAGAAAAGAAATAAAGAATGAGCAAAGGATGGGACTTCCCTGGTGGTCCAGTGGTAGAGAATCTGCCTTACAATTCAGGGGACTCAGGTTCGATCCCTGGTCAAGTAACAAGATCCCACATGCCACAGGGCAACTAAGCCCGCATACCACAACTACAGAGCCCACACACCCTGGAGCCTGCACACCACAGCTAGAGAGAGAAAGCCCACACGCCACAACTAGAGAGAAGCCTGCGTGCTGCAAAGAAAGATCCCAGGTGCATCAACAAAGATCCCACGTGCCGTAACTAAGACCTGACGCAGTCAAAAATAAATTAAATAAATAAATAAATAATAAATAAATCATTTTAAAAATGAGCAAAGGATTTGAATAGACATTTGTCAAAGAAATGGACAATATGCATATGAAGAGAAGCTCAACATCACTAGTGGTTAGAGAAATGCAAATCAAAACCACAATGAGATACCACTTTATACCTACTATACTAGTTATCATTTTTAAAACAAAGAAACAAAATGGAAAATAATGTTGGTAAAGATGTGGAGAAATTAGAATCCTTATGCTTTGCTAGTGGGAATTTGAAATGATGCAGCCTCTGTAGAAGATAGCTGGACAATTCCTCAAAAAGCTAAACACAGAATTACCATATAAGCCAGCAATTCCACTCCTAGGTATATACCCAAAAGAAGTGAAAACAGGGACTCAAACAGCTACTTGTGCACTAATGTTCATTGTAGCATTATTTACAGTAGCCAAAAGGTGGAAACAGCTAAGTGTCTGTGAACAGATGAATGGATAAACAGAATGTGGTATATAGATATAACAGAATATTTTTTGACCATAAAAAGGAATGAAGTTCTGATATGCTACAACTTGGGCGGACCTTGAAAACAGTACGCTAAGTGAAAGAAACCAGACACTAAAGGACAAATGCTGAATGATTTCACTTATATGAAATATCTAGAATAGGTAAATTCATAGAGATAGAAAGTAGAATAGAGGTTACTATGAGCTGGTGGTGGGGTTGAGGGATAGAGAGTTATTGCTTAAGGGGTATAGAGTTTCTGTTGGAGGTGATGAAAAAGTTTTGGAAACAAATAGTAATGATAGTTGTACAATATTGCAAATGTAATTAATGCCACTACATTATGCATTTAAAAATAGTTTAAATGGCAGATTTTATGTTTGATATTTATTCCAAAATAACTTTATTAAAAAATAGATAATAAAGACACAGATGTAGAGAATGGACTTGAGGATATAGGGAGGGGGAAGGGTAAACTAAGTCGAAGTGAGAGAGTGGTGTTGACATATATACACTACCAAATGTAAAACAGATAGCTAGTGGGAAGCGGCCACAAAGCACAGGGAGATCAGCTCCTGCACTGTGACCACCTAGAGGGGTGGGGTAGGGAGGGTGGGAGGGAGATGTAAGAGGGAGGGGATATGGGGATATGGATACATATAGCTGATTCACATTGCTATAGAACAGCAACTAACACAACAATGTCAAGCAATTATACTCCAATAAAGATGTTAAAAAATAAAGATAGATTTTCTTTATATATATCATACTTAGCACTCAAAAAATAAGGACTATACCCTTCTCATATGCAATTCATAAAGCTTGACTGTATCTTAACTCATAAATAAAACTTAAATAAGTTTCATAAAGTAGAAATAATAAAAACATTATCTGATCATAATGCAATAAAACCAGAAATAAACAAAATAATAAAACCTTTTAAGTTTCATTAGGTCCCATTTTTAATTTTTATTTCCATTTCTCTAGGAGGTGGGTCAAAAAGGATCTTGCTGTGATTTATGTCATAGAGTGTTCTTCCTATGTTTTCCTCTAAGAGTTTTATAGTGACTGGCTTTACATTTAGGACTCTAATCCATTTTGAGTTTATTTTTGTGTATGGTGTTAGGGAGTGTTCTAATTTCATTCTTTTACATGTAGCTGTCCAGTTTTCCCAGCACCACTTATTGAAGAGACTGTCCTTTCTCCATTGTATATCCTTGCCTTCTTTGTCATAGATCAGTTGACCAGAGGTGCGTGGGTTTGCCACTGGGGTTTCTATCCTGTTCCATTGATCTATAGTTCTGTTTTTGTGCCCGTACCATACTGTCTTGATTACTGTAGCTTTGTAGTATAGTCTGAAGTCAGGAAGCCTGATTTCTCCATCTCCGTTTTCCTTTCTCAAGATTGTTTTGGCTATTTGGGGCCTTTCATGTTTCCATACAAATTGTGAAATTTTTGTTCTAGTTCTGTGAAAAATGCCAGTGGTAGTTTGATAGGGATTGCATTGAATCTGTAGATTGCATTGGGGAGTATAGTCATTTTCACAATGTTGATTCTTCCAATCCAAGAACATGGTATATCTCTCCATCTGTTGGTATCATCTTTAATTTCTTTCAACAGTGTCTTATAGTTTTCTGCATACAGATCTTTTGTTTCCTTAGGTAGATTTATTCCTAGGTATTTTATTCTTTCTGTTGCAATGGTAAATGGGAGTGTTTCCTTAATTTCATTTTCAGATTTTTCATAATTAGTGTATAGGATTGCAAGAGATTTCTGGGCATTAATTTTTATCCTGTTACTTTACCAAATTCATTGATTAGCTCTAGTAGTTTTCTGGTAGCATCTTTAAGATTCTCTATGTATAGTATCATGTCATCTGCAAACAGTGACAGCTTTATTTCTTCTTTTCTGATTTGGATTCTTTTTATTTATTTTTCTTCTCTGACTGCTGTGGCTAAAACTTGCAAAATAATGTTGAATAATAGTGGTAAGAGTGGGCAAACTTGTCTTGTTCCTGATCTTAGTGGAAATGGTTTCAGTTTTTCACCATTGAGGATGATGTTGGCTGTGGGTTTGTTATATATGGCCTTTATTATGTTGAGGTAAGTTCCCTCTATGCCTACTTTCTGGAGGATTTTTATCATAAATGGGTGTTGAATTTTTTCGAAAGCTTTTTCTGCATCTATTGAGATGATCATATGGTTTTTCTCCTTCAATTTGTTAATATGGTGTATCACATCGATTGATTTGCATATATTGAAGAATCCATGCATTCCTGGGATAAACCTCACTTGATCATGGTGCATGATCCTTTTAATGTGCTGTTGGATTCTGTTTGCTAGTATTTTGTTGAGGATTTTTGCATCTACGTTCATCAGTGATATTGGCCTGTAGTTTTCTTTCTTTGTGACATCTTCGTCTGGTTTTGGTATTAGGGTGATGGTGGCCTCGTAGAATGAGTTTGGGAGTGTTCCTCCCTCTGCTATATTTTGGAAGAGTTTGAGAAGGATAGGTATTAGCTCTTCTCTAAATGTTTGAGAGAATTCGCCTGTGAAGCCATCTGGTCCTGGGCTTTTGTTTGTTGGAAGATTTTTAATCACAGTTTCAATTTCAGTGCTTGTGATTGGTCTGTCTATATTTTCTATTTCTTCCTGGTTTGGTCTCAGAAGGTTGTGCTTTTCTAAGAATTTGTCCATTTCTTCCAGGTTGTCCATTTTATTGGCATACAGTTGCTTGTAGTAATCACTCATGATCCTTTGTATTTCTGCAGTGTCAGTTGTTACTTCTCCTCTTTCATTTCTAATTTGTTGATTTGAGTCTTATCCCTTTTCTTCTGGATGAGTCTGGCTAATGGTTTATCAATTTTGTTTATCTTCTCAAAGAACCAGCTTTTAGTTTTACTGATGTTTGCTATTGTTTCCTTCATTTCTTTTTCATTTATTTCTGATCTGAATTTTATGATTTCTTTCCTTTTGCTAACTTTGGGGTTTTTTGTTCTTCTTTCTCTAATTGCTTTAGGTATAAGGTTAGGTTGTTTATTTGAGATGTTTCTTGTTTCTTAAGTAGGATTGTATTGCTATAAACTTCCCTCTTAGAACTGCTTTTGCTGCATCCCATAGGTTTTGGGTCGTCGTGTTTTCATTGTCATTTGTTTCTAGGTATTTTTTGATTTCCTCTTTGATTTCCTCAGTGATCTCTTGGTTATTAAGTAGTGTATTGTTTAGCCTCCATGTGTTTGTATTTTTTACAGATTTTTTCCTGTAACTGATATCTAGTCTCATAGCATTGTGTTCGGAAAAGATACTTGATACAATTTCAATTTTCTTCAATGTACCAAGGCTTGATTTGTGACCCAAGATATGATCTATCCTGG
Organism: Phocoena phocoena; assembly: GCF_963924675.1. NCBI lineage: Eukaryota > Metazoa > Chordata > Mammalia > Artiodactyla > Phocoenidae > Phocoena > Phocoena phocoena. The sequence continues at coordinate 161,260,937 of NC_089219.1, read as the reverse complement.
AGAATGTTCCATGAGCACTTGAGAAGAAAGTGTATTCTGTTATTTTTGGATGGAATGTCCTATAAATATCCTTTTTGACCCACCTCCTAAAGAAATGGAAATAAAAACAAAAATAATCAAATGGGACCTAATGAAACTTCAAAGCTTTTGCACAGCAAAGGAAACCATAAACAAGACCAAAAGACAACTCTCAGAATGGGAGAAAATATTTGCAAATGAAGCAATGGACAAAGGATTAATCTCCAAAATATACAAGCAGCTCATGCAGCTCAATATCAAAACAACAAACCACCCAATCCAAAAATGGGCAGAAGACCTAAAAAGACATTTCTCCAAAGAAGATATACAGATTGCCAACAAACACGTGAAAGAATGCTCCAAATCATTAATCATTAGAGAAATGCAAATCAAAAGTACAATGAGGTATCATCTCACACCAGTCAGAATGGCCATCATCAAAAAATCTACAAACAATAGATGCTGGAGAGGGTGTGGAGAAAAGGGAATCCTCTTGCACTGTTGGTGGGAATGTAAACTGATACAGCCATTATGGAGAACAGTATGGCGTTTCCTTAAAAAACTACAAACAGAACTACCATATGACCCAGCAATCCCACTACTGGGCATATACCCTGAGAAAACCATAATTCAAAAAGAGCCATGTACCAAAATGTTCACTGCAGCTCTATTTACAATAGCCAGCAGATGGAGAAAACCTAAGTGCCCATCATCAGATGAATGGATAAAGAAGATGTGGCACATATATACAATGAAATATTACTCAGCCATAAAATGAAACGAAATTGAGTTATTTGTAGTGAGGTGGATGGACCAGGAGTCTGTCATACAGAGTGAAGTAAATCAGAAAGAGAAAAACAAATACTGTATGCTAACACACATACATGGAATCTAAAAAAAAAAAAAAAGGTCATGAAGAACCTAGGGCCAGGACGGGAATAAAGATGCCGACCTACTAGAGAATGAACTTGAGGACACGGGGCGGGGGAAGGGTAAACTGGGACAAAGTGAGAGAGTGGCATGGACGTATATACACTACCAAATGTAAAACTGATAGCTAGTGGGAAGCAGCCGCATAGCACAGGGAGATTAGCTCACTGTTTTGTGACCACCTAGAGAGGTGGGATAGTGAGGGTGGGAGGGAGGGAGATGCAAGAGGGAGGGGATATGGGGATACATGTACAGCTGATTCACTTTGTTATAAAGCAGAAACTAACACACCATTGTAAAGCAATTATACTCCAATAAAGATGTTAAAAAAAATAAAACCAAAAGGCTCTTCCAGTGGAAATTTTTTAAATCTATATTAAATAATTCTCAGGTAAGAGAGGAAATACAAACCAAAATTGCAGAATTTCTAAAACAGAGTGTTAATAAAACACTACATATCAGTCTATAAAATACCATTAAAGCCGTCATGAGTGGAAAATTCATAGCCTAAATATTTATATCAATAAAAACAAATGCATTAAATTCCCAATTCCAACAACAAAGTAACTGAAAGAAAGCAGAAGGAAAGAAATAATAAGATTAAAAACAGAAAACAATGAAGTAGCAAATAGAAAAACACTAGAACCAATAAAAAAAAATACAGCAAGCAGCTGGTTCTTTGAAAAACAGAAAAATAAACTTTTCCCTGTAGTAGATCTAATGGCAATGGACAGAGTGAATTAGTTCCCATGGTGGAGACATAACTCCAAACAGTCTAAATCTAGCAAGAAATTACTTAGAAGTTCACTCTGTATCTTAAAAATTCATCCAAATTTCATATTGTGTTCCATAATGCATCTCTTTGTGTTTAACAGTTAAAAAGTTGGTCTCCCCCAACCTCCAAGATTTCAAGGAAAACTAATGCCCCCAAGAAGATGTGCCATATACCCAACAGCTTCTCAGAGACTCTGGCACATCACTCTCTATGCCTGGGTGTTCAGGTACCTCAGTCTGAGAAGATCCCTTCAGTATTCACACTCTTTCATTCTAAATCCTACCACAGAATACACCTACACAAGAGGTATAACACCACTGGTCTCCTCGTTTTCTCAAAAGATTGTCACGATGAAGTGAATTTTTTAAAAAAACATTAAAAAAAATAAATTTATTTATTTTATGTATTTATTTTTGGCTGCGTTGGGTCTTTGTTGTTGTGCGTTGGCTTTCTCTAGTTGCGGCGAGCGGGGGCTACTCTTCGTTGTGGTGTGTGGGCTTCTCATTGCAGTGGCTTCTCTCGTTGTGGAGCACAGGCTCTAGGCATACGGGCTTCGGTAGTTGTGGCGCACGGGCTTAGTTGCTCCGCGGCATGTGGGATCTTCCCGGACCAGGGCTCGAACCGATGTCTCCTGCATTGGCAGGCGGATTCTCAACCACTGCACCACCAGGGAAGCCCCATGAAGTGAATTTTTTTTTAACCAAAGCACAGAAATCAAATAATAGCAGAGATGGAACAATAATTCACCAGCCATTATTGTTCTCAGAGCCACTGGACCCACTGGAGAGTGCCGTAAACTTTATTGAAAGGACCACACAGAAAAGGATTAGATCATTTTCTTATATAGTTAACACGACTCCTTTCTCCCTGTAGCATTAAAAGTGACTGAAGGTGACTCATTTCCTCTTTTCAGAACACCTGGAGCAACAGTGAAAATCCTTTCAGAGAAGCATGGTGCTATTCCTCCCAGTCTTCACGTTCAAATTCTAATCCCAGGCAACTAACATGGGTAGCAAGCAAGCACCTTTAGCCCTGTAAACTCAGTGATTTGGGAGAAGCCACTCTGTTGCTTCCAAGCTAGACAGAGAAAGCAATTTGCGGATGGAAAAACAAAGTCAACGGAGAGGAGTGAGAGAAAATGGCCACCAAAAATACCATCTGGAGGAAACAGTTGATTGCTGGAAGGGGTTCAATGGAAGGAGAGCAAGGAAACCCACCACATTCTGCCTAGACATAAACCAACCACATTTTATGTTGCAATGCTGCTGCTGCCCAAGGCAAAATACATGTACAATCCCTATTGATATATTTTTCTCTCCTAACAATAAATGGCACATCCATCATGTATGGACACACCTCACATGTATAAGAATGAAAAATGCTTACACAAGAAAAAGTAGATTCCATGTATGGTAAACCTACTTGCAATGAATCCATTAGCAGAAAGCATTGACAATAATTGCATAAGATATCAAGTAGACTATAAAAAGATTAAAAAGCGTCTATGGTAGAGGCATATCTTTGAGACAAATTGTCATTTGAAATTTATGTCTTTTGTTGGATAAACCCCTCCCCCAGCAGTAAAGTATCAAGAATATTTTACCTCTCTATTCAACCAAGTGTTTCAAAGCAATCTTAATCACAAAATTCCATAATTCAGTCTAAAATGGAAAAGTCATTATAATTTCTGTCTCCTGTTTTGTCAAAAGTAAAGAGCTTGAGGCTAGTCAGGTGTTTAGTGAATGCACTTCCCAGCTTGTAGTAAGTTATCTGATAAACAATACAAAGTGGAAATGTATGTCAGCCATAGAAAGGGCGATAAAAATGGAGCTTTTACGGCACATTGAATCATGGGAATTAGGTCTGCGATGAAAACACAGCCCCTCCTGCTCCAGCTACAATGGAAGTGATTACTGGACACTTGATAAACAAATGTTACTCAAAGGCAAGTGATCTAAAACCTCCTCCAAAAACAGTTATTGAGAAAATTTCCTCTGTGGTGTATTCAGCTTGTTTTTTGACTCAGGCTTGCAAACTGCTCTCACTGATTTTTAGGAACATCTTGGCTCTTTTCACCCCAATCACTTCTATATGACAATCCACGGGGTTGCAGAGCTCAATGAAAGCAAAATCCTTGATGTGGATGGCATCTGCAGGCTCCAGCATCCTTCTGTTATCGTGATGGACTGTCTGTTGTATTCGTTTTGGTTCAAAAATCCACGTGATGTTATCCTGAACTTGCAGACCCAAAACAGCAACATGGGATCAATCCTCAAGTACAGGTGTGCTACACTGAACAGTCTCCTCATTCCAGGCATTGAAGGTTTTTTACTCTGAGAATATGCATAGATTTTGTATTACTTTAAGGATTTAATAGCTGCTGGGTGCTTCTGGCTTTAAAACCCACAAAGCTAGCCAAAGCCTAGCAGACCTCACTATCTGGAATCCATAGATGTTCAATAATATACTTTTCAATGTATGGAGAACATGAAGTTATTAAAATGCAAGGTAGCTCTGGGAATGCAAGAGAGGATTCAACACTTTATAGGTTGTGATGTCAATTCTGAAACTGAATGATAGCTATCTGTCTGCACACCAAGCTGAGAAGAGCCCTGGGCTGTTTCTGTAACTGAGAGAACTCCCAGGTCTCCTCCAGGCTTCTAAGCATTGGCCAGCCCTCCAGAAGATCTATACTAATTCCTTCTTTCTGAGATTAGTCCTTATTAAGAGTTATGATCTATCCTCCCAGTACTCAGCATATTCTTATTCACTTAGTAGATACTCAAAACGAAAGATAAGTTGGGCAGAATGAATTAAAACGTCAGGAATGTTCCAGGGCTGGAACATTCGCCATGAGGTCCTTGCCCTGATCAGTATCAACTGACCTTGAGGAGAGGAGACCAAAGCACAGCGGCAGCATGGAATTTACTAGCAATGCACCAGCTCCAGAGGAGCCAGCCTGATCCACCCCACATGCCGTAAGGTGAAGGGGCAAATAAAACAGAGCTGAGAGTTGCAACTGCAGAGCATATTACCATCCAATCAATCAATCAGATTATATCCTAGAATCTGTTAGCGTTCACGGTACACATATCTTTATGAAAGAGACCAGAGGTGTAGTCAGAAACTGTACCCCCAAATATGAAAGAAAATGAAATTTACTTCCCAAATAATGAAATTTCCTTTTCTCCTCCAGAACCCAGTCAATGTCTGTGGGAACTCCCTAGTGATAGCAGTAATGATCTGTCTTTGCGTAAAATGGCAGGGGCTAGATAGAGTTCCACGTGGATGTTTTGTAAACTGGAAGACAGCAGGATTTGCAGTTGTATCAGATACCACCTCCATGAGATAAACCATTCACATAAGAGTTAACTGCTTTATAATAGGCTTTTTGGTTATTCTTTAAATTACTCTTAGTCACTTTTTGTGTTCCTCTAATTAAACTCTAGAAGCTCCAGACTTACCAAAAGGAGGTGGCCTTGGGGGATAAAAATCCACCTCGGAGGCAAGAGGCTGGGATCCCAGGCCTGATTCTTTTCTGAGCCTGCTCTAGGCCTAGTTGTCCACATGGCCACTCTGTTTCCAGGGCTGCAGATGTCTGGGACTGAATCACAGCTCCTTATACTTTTCTTAACTAGCACTATAAAATTTAGCTGGGCTCCTTCTATTGAAGCAAACAAACCCAGTGTTTATCTTATTGTTTTTTTTCTGAGAAAAGGGAATGTCATGAGGGCCAACGAAATTGTAGTAGTCAGCATTGCTCAAATTAGCTCAGTCCCTGGCACTCGTGTCAAGAGTAAGTTTGCATGTTCATAGCAGCACTATTTGTAATAGCCAAGACATGGAAACAACCTAAATGTCCATCGACAGACAAATGGATAAAGAAGATGTGGTTTGTTTATACAATGGAATATTACTCAGCCATAAACAAAAGAATGAAATAATGCCATTTCCCGCAATATGGATGGACCTAGAAATTATCATATTAAGTGAATTAAGTCAGAAAGAGAAAGACAAATACCATGTGTGTCACTTATATGTGGAATCTAAAATATGATACAAATGAACTTATTTACAAGACAGAAACAGACTCATAGACATAGAAAACAAATTTATGGTTACCAAAGGGGAAAAGAGGTGGGGAAGGGATAAATTAGGAGTTTGGTGTTAGCAGATACAAACCACTATGTATAAAATAGATACAACAACAAGGTCCTACTGTATAGCACAGGGAACTATATTCAGTATCCTATAATAAACCATAACGGAAAAGAATATGAAAAAGAATATATGTATAAAACTGAATCACTTTACCGTACACCAGAAACTGACACGACATTGTAAATCAACAATACTTCAATATTAAAAAGTTTTTTTAAAGACTAATTTTGCAAGAAATAAGGGAGGAGGCCTACTAGAATCGCAACGCTGGGGGCCCTGTGCCTGGAAGAATGGGGTCCTGGGAGCAGTGGGGTGGTGGCAGCAGTGCCAGGTGTCCACAGCAGTCCTGCAGCAGAGGCTATAAATATGGTCACCAGGGAGAATGCAAGGTATACTCTGGGACCAGCAGGGCTGTGCTTCCAACGAGCCTTCTGGATGGACCCTTAAGTATAAACTATTTCATGACCTTTCTTCCTTCTTATTATGGAAAATTTCAAACATATACACAAATAGAACAGTCTGTGTTGCAACCCAGTTTCAACAATTATCAACTCATTGCCAATCTTACTCCATGTATACCCCCCTCTCCCCAACACTTCTCTCTTCTTCTGCATTATTGTAACATTTCATCTGTAAATATTTCAGTATATGTCTCTAAAGAATAGGTAAACTTAAAAAACTGTAATTCCATTATCATCATAAAACATGTTCATTCATCACTGTTTCAGTGCTCACCCATGCCCCTTTGATGGTTCTCCCCACACTGGGGTTGCCAGGAAGACTCGGCTTACATAATAAGAGAAGCATGGATCCACTGCAGTCCCTGATTACCACGCCTGGATTTCACCCTCTGTGCCCTCAGACAGCCCAAAAAGGAGGAAGATTCGTTCGTGTCTCTGCTCAGTCACAGCTTTAAAACCATAATGTACTTGGCGTCTAGAGTCCTCGATGCCGACGTCTGTGACAGATACAAAGAAAGCTAAGGACAGAACCAGATTCTGCTATAAACTACATCAGGATTTGGTGTTCCTGTTCAGCTGGAACACATGTGGGGAACCCCCATACCCCAAAACAAAGAGTTGACATTTCTTTTAAATGGAAGAAATCTGTTTTCATTTAAAATATCATTGCTATGGGTTCACATACTATATAATTTCTTTTTTCACATGCAGCTATTGGTTTTGAAGAAAGACACACATGGGTCTGGAATCTGCACTTCAAGTCACAGCATGGTTTCAGATGGGGAGGTTCTCTGTCTTGGGCACCCCCGACTTTTTATTTTCCTTTTCCATTTTCCCACCTCCTAAGAGAACACGGAAGTTTACTTAGGAACAACTTCCCTTCACTCCCAAGAGATCTGCCTTGTCCACATGAATTATATCATCCAACATGAAATAACCCAACGTTCCGTCCCGCGCTGACTCGGGTTGAAAGTGGCTCACTGATCAAAGACATGTGAACGCAGTGATAGAAAAAACACCGTTCCCAGAATTTAGGAAAATCGACACTCTTTCTTGTGGAGCTAGAGCTGAGGGTGTTGCTTGGAAACACCGGGGGTCCCTGCTTCATCTCCCTGCTGTCTTCCTATCTCATCAGTGTCCTCTTCTGCCAGCTGGGTGTGACAAAGGGCAGGTGCAGGCGACAAGGCTGGTGCAGAGCCCAGGGCCCCTCAGCGCTCTTGTAGCATTTTGTGTGCTGTCCTTCAGTGCACTTCTGCTCCTAACAGTCAGCACCTGCTGCTCTTTTCCAAAGGCCTATCCTTGGGCTGCTGGAGCCTGGGCTGCCTGCTTGAGTGGAGAGCTGGCCAGATGTCTCTGGGATTTCCTGCTCTCCTGCAACTCTAATAGGCGGTCAGGGAGTATTACGGCCCCAGCTCTGTTGCCCAGCTCAGGACAGCTCTGAGGTGTAGTTCCCCGGCAGAACCAGGCTGATGCTGAAAGCCAACCTCTGCTGGAGCAAGGGCGCGAAGATGTACCTTTCTTTGGCTTCCCCTTTCTCTTCCCTTCCCGGCCTCTCTCACCCCCTTACAGGTCCCCCGGGGACCACGTTCTTCATAAATCACTTGCACAGGGCTCCTTACTTCACGACCTGCTCCTGGGAAACCTGATCTCAAACAGCAGGTCACTTAGTACTCCCATGGTTTACTTTGAGTATTCTGGAAAGTGTCACCCCTTCTCAGCACACACGTGCCCGAGCACCAGGTAGGAGAAGCAAGTGCAGAGCTATTTCACACGTACCCAGAGCACACACAGCAAGCAACTCCTCTCTTCTTCCATCTTTGCAGCAATGTGGCACAGAGCAAAGGCCACCAGATATGGACATCTTGGACTGTCGCCTGCAGCAGCGTGACCTGGGTACGCTTCCTCAAAGACTCCAGGGCTCTGGTTTCCATGGTATTCTTTTTTTTTTTTTTTTTTTTTTTTGCAGTATGCGGGCCTCTCACTGCTGCGGCCTCTCCCGTTGCGGACGCGCAGGCTCAGCGGCCATGGCTCACGGGCCCAGCCGCTCCACAGCATGTGGGATCTTCCCAGACCGGGGCACGAACCCGTGTCCCCTGCATCGGCAGGCGGACTCTCAACAACTGCGCCACCAGGGAAGCCCCATGGTATTCTTTTTTAAATGATGATAATCCCTACCTCACAGTTGTGAGGATTACATGTGATAACTTGGAACACAGCAGACGCTCAGACCGCCCAATGAGTCCGCATTTACATGCCGATGGTGCCCGTTAGATCAGAAGTGACCCAAAACCCATCAAAGGAGCCAGATGCCTCTGCAGTCCGGCTCTTCCCCAGCAGCTGCCTGCCTGTGCCTGTGGATTCTTTGCATTTCCAGGGATAGGAACCAGATGCTATCATAACTGCATGAAAAAAATGGTCCCTCACCAAGAAAAAAGGCCCTTGACGGACGTTACCGAGGCTTTATGAGCCATGAAGTGCAACAGCTGGATAGTTCCAGGGAACGTTTCCACCCAACGACTGTTAACCAGCAGGAGATGTTTTATTATCTTTGCCCCTCTGTTTAATGTGTTGTTCACCTTCTGCCGGGATTGTTAGCCTTGATTATCAATCTCCACATAAAAATATAGGCATGACCTATTCTTGTTCCTCTCCTGGGGTCTCCCCATGTGGCTCATTACTGTCAGAATCACATGCTGGCTAGCCAGGTGGACTGGAACCCCTGCTCCCAGGAGCCAACAGATAGATGGGGGGAGGACAAGAAGCCAGAGAGTCACCGATGGTCATGAGCACCAGAAAATTATAGGATTACAGCAAACAAGAAGCCAGCAACAGAGAAAGACTCTTATTCAGCTGTGGCTGAGGTGCAGACATCTCGAAAAAAGTCAATGTGTTTTCTAAACTATACAGTCCCGTTTCTTTTACAAAGGAAATCTGGCGGCCGTGTGCTCTGGGAGCCATCAGGCTTCCTGCGTCTTCACTTTCAAATGTGCATCCCCGCGTTTCCCAAGCCCAGCTCCTCGCCGGTGAGGAACCGGATAGCAGCACCTCCGTGCTCTGCGCCCTCCTCATTAGGGCGGCAGATACCAGCAGTATTGCTCTCCAGGATCCAAGCAAGCAGATGGCTGGAGTTCACAGTCTTAAAGCAGTACTTTGCAATTCCACACGAAGCCAAGGAGAGAACGCCAGGCCATCACCTGTCCTCTTTCTGAGTGACTGCACTGATTTGGATTTTTATTCCTTCCTTTTAGGCATGAAACAATCCAGGTGCAGGGGGGAACTGCCTAGCATCTGCTCTGCTGATGTTCATATCCGAAACATCAGATGCCGGAAGTCACTCTACATCAGCCTGCCCCTGAGTCCGCGTCCAAAGGAGAGGGTCCATGACGTGTGCCCAACCTAGACGTGCCGAAGGGGGCTTTGAAATCCTGGCCTGCTTTCAGCCAACTTTATGCATTTATATCAGCTGATTTGTTACTTGATAAAAATGTTCAGGATAATGCAGCCACTTTTTAAAATGCTGTAGAAACAGATTAGAACAGCCATGATACTGGACCGGAGTCCTGAGGCATTGAGCTGAGAATTCCATCTCCCCCTGCATGAGAGAGGCAGGTTGTCACCCTCTATGGCATTTGAAGTTGGGGATTTGTTCTCTACCCGACAACTCTGGCTAACAGCTTCCCATCAGCCTACCATCTGTGAATGAATCTGGACCTGCAGATTTATAGTCTCAGTCAGAACCGTGTCTTAGGATGTGGAGGACATCTTGCTTTATTTTTCCCTAATGCTGCTTCTTCTCAATCTTAAGAGCCAACTCAAGATTAAGTGAATAATCTATACACATGTTACATGAGCTACTCAGATTCCCTCCCACATCATGTCTTCCAGACTGAGGAGTTCTTCCAACTGCCTATTCTCAAACGGGAAGTTCCTCCTCCCCCGCGATGGTTTTTGCCTCCCTCTTGTGTTTTAAGGTGTACTTATCAAAACTTCATAAGAACCTCTAGGTTCAAACAAATTTCTATTTTATTTTATTTTTTTATTTTTTATTTTTTGCGGTACACAGGCCTCTCACTGTTGTGGCCTCTCCCGCTGCAGAGCACAGGCTCCGGACGTGCAGGCTCAGCGGCCGTGGCTCACGGGCCCAGCCACTCGGCGGCATGTGGGATCTTCCCGGACCGGGGCACGAACCCGTATCCCCTGCCTCGGCAGGCGGCCTCTCAACCACTGCGCCACCAGGGAAGCCCCTATCCCAACTCTTCATTTACTCTCTAAGGTAATTCTCTCTCCATCTCAAAACATTGTCTCTAATCCCAAGAAAACTCAATTATTTAGCTTTAGTGAGGTATAATTTACATATAATAAACTGTACACATTTAGAATTTGGTGAGATCTGTCATATGTACACACCTGGGAAACCATCGCAAGATAACGGACACATCCATTACCCCTAAAAGCGTCCTCCTGCACATTTGTTATCTGTCCCTCCCCACCCCCATTCCTAGTCAACCACTGATAATGCTTTCCGTCATTATAGATTAGTTCGTATTGTCTATAATCAGATAGAAATGAAATCATACTGTACGTTGTCTTCTGTTTTTGGTGGGGGAGTCTGGCTTCTTTCACTCACTATAATTACTTTGAGATTCATCCATGTTGGTACATATATGAATAGTTTGAGTATTCTGAGTAGTATTTCATTATATGAATATGCCACATTTTGTTTATCCATTGGACACTTGGGTTGTTTCTAGTTTTTGGTTATTATGAATAATATTGCTGTGAACTTTCATGGACAAATCTTTGTGTGAGCATATGCCCTAACTTCTCTTCAGTAAAAATAACTAAGAGTGAAGGACTGGGGGAAGGGTAGTTTAAAATCATTTCTACTGCTTCCAGTATGACATATTTTTAAAGGTTGCCTGAAAATCTAAATAAAGTATAGTCTCTCTTTTTCCTTTATTTATGCCTTTTTCTCAAAAAAAGTAAACATGGTTTTCAAAGAACAAAATTAAGAAGTAAAAGTATATGGGGCGAGCTTCCCTGGTGGCGCAGTGGTTGAGAGTCCGCCTGCCGATGCAGGGGACACGGGTTCGTGCCCCGGTCCGGGAAGATCCCACATGCCGCGGAGCGGCTGGGCCTGTGAGCCATGGCCGCTGAGCCTGCACGTCCGGAGCCTGTGCTCCGCAGTGGGAGAGGCCACAACAGTGAGAGGCCCGCATAACGCAAAAAAAAAAAAAAAACAGAAAAAACAGTATATGGGGCCTCACACAACATTGTAAATCAACTATACTTCAATAAAATTAAAACAAAAACAAAAACATATGGGGCCTCGAAGCTGTACCTGTACTTACTTAGGATTTTCTTTCTCTACCAGGGCTACTCAATCTTAGCCTCAGTAAAGTGGCACACACAGCTACACGGCCCAAGTAACAAGCCATCCCTTAGGGATAGGAGGAAAAATCTTTTCCCCACTCTTGGAAGCGCTATGGTGTGCAGGTGCTAAAACATTTAAGAGGCTAATCGAATTCATTCTACCAGCCCTCTTGGGTGTATTATTTGAGTACATGGAGGAATCTATGGCTCAGAACAGAATGGAAAATAAAGACTTTTCGGTGTTTTGTTTCTGATGCTGTTAGACTTGTTTTGAAATTTATGTAAAATAACAAACCAAAACCAAAACCCAAGAAGGAAAGGGAGAGAAAGAAGAGAGAGTAATAAAGGAGGAAGATTAGAGGAAAAAGATAATGGGACCAAATTCTTAGAGTCTATGCTTCAGGTAAATAATTCCCTTACCCGGAAATATTTTTTAAGCAAAGGTCAAAAGACATGGGTGAGTTATTGCTTGGATATCAAAGCTATGTTGGGAAATCCTGTTTGAGCCATCACCCCCACGCCTCTTTTGTGAAGGAGGCAATCACAGAATGAATGGATTGTAATTTTGAAGTTCCAGGTGTATAGGGAAGAGACTTGGTATTTTTTGATTTATGAGCTTCTGTAGCAATGGATGTAAGTTAATTTTTTTTTTTTTCCTGAATGTGTAAAGAAACGTTAGTGATGTCTAAATTTACTGCCACTTCCCTCCCCCCCGCCCCACCAACTAAGCAGGATCTAGACTCCATAAATCAGTCTTCCTCATGTGCCTAGCTTTAAAGGAAATAAAGAACATGCAAAGTAGTAATCCACCATAGGACTCTGAGGCTGTGCTTGGTGATTAGGACCACAGGAGAAGCGTAAAGATTAATAATATCTATTTTTATTTTCTCTACCTTTAGTGTGAAAGCTAAAACAAAATGCTCAGCATCTTCAGTGATAAATGATATGGGACTCTCCAACGGATCCAGACGACACAAGCATTCAACTGCGCCTGTCCACAGGTGGGGACCCTGAGGACCGAAGGATAAGGGTGGGAGGTGGGCAGAGGGAGGGAAGGAGGCACACCTGAAGACCAGCAGGCACATCCCTGCAGCCCCAGTGCTAAGAAACCAGAGCCAGGAGCAACCTCAGGGTGTCTCAGTAGGAGCCTGGCATTGCACAGAATGGAAAGTATTTTCACGTTAGACTGAGTACTGATTATAGGTGCGACGGTCCACTTGGCCAGGCTATGGCGCCCAGGTGTTTGGTCAAACACCAGCCTAGATGCTGCTATCAAGGTATTTTTTAGATGTGATTCACATTTACGTCAGCAGACTCTGAAGTAGATTCCCCTCCATTATGTTAAAGGAAAACACTCGTCTCAGGTGCCTGGTGGGGCAAAGTACTCAGTTCCAAGTGACCAGAAAGAAGGCCCCACCCTCAAGGTGCAGTGCTGTGCAGGCGGCACTCATTCTTTCTCTCCTGCCCTGAGCACAGGCTGTCCCTCTGTACTGGAGACTCTACTTCCACAGTGGAATTCAGTGAGCTGCAACACAGGTGGACTCCCTGAGGAGGGACAGGAGAAGGCTGGCAGGGAACTCTCCACGGCAGACTCCTAAAGTTCCTGAGACACACTCACCAAATATGTACTGAGCCCCAGCCCCGTTCTAAGAGTTGAGGTTTCAACGATGGAACGTGCCGGACCAGTGTCTCTTTCTATGGATCTTACATTCTAGAAGGCGAGACAGGAAATGAATGGATAAGACAAGACTTTGGGAGAGTGATACTGGGAGTTCTCCTGTACTGCTCTGTCCTGGACTTCCATGTTGTTTATAACTCTCCAGTAATGGGACTGGCTGCCCCTCTGGACGGGGAGCTCCCTGGTGGCAGTGGCTGCCCTTTTGTCATCCTCGGCGTCTAATATAATGTCTGGCATACAGTATGGGCTTACCAAATGCCTGGTGAATGAACGAAGGAATGGATACATGAATGGGTAAGTGAGTGAGGATATACTGCCAATAGCTTATGCTGGGTTTCCCTAGAAGCATCCCTGCATAAGGATGAGAGTGCTAGTAGCTTTCATTGGAGGGTGATTCCAGGAAACAGTGTAGGGAAGTGGGAAAGCAAGACAGGGAGGGAAGGAAATGACCAGAGGATGCGTTATCAAGCAGATTGCTGACGTCGGCAACTGGGGCTCAGTCCTACTTAGGAAATCAGGGAGACAGGGTAGACCTTGTCTCAGTGTTATCCCAACCAAGGAGGAAGGGAGCTGGGGTATTTATCCACCAACTCCTGTCAGACTTATTTGCCTGGACCTTGGGAGCTGCAAGGTTTTGTTTAGAGAATGATAAGCAGAAGGGCATGGGGGCGTGGGGGCCAACAGTACCTGCTACAGCCAGCTACACGCATCTGGCGAATTCCTGGGGGACCTGAAGCCAGTGGTGTGCAGCCAGGGGGCTGCAGAGGCAGCAGCAGAAGGGAGGTTTTGCAGCCATCCTGACAGGCCTGGTCAGACTTGACGACACACGGCTTGGTAATCCTTGGCTCTCCCTCTCTCCCTCTCTCAGTTTTTTGTGTGTTTGTTTTTGTTTTTTAAAAGAGAATGAACCACACATAAAGTCTAGACAATTTTTAAAAATTAATTTATTTATTTTTGGCCGCTTGGGTCTTCATTGCTGCACGCGGGCCTTCTCTAGTTGCGATGAGTAGGGTTTTTTTTTTTTTTAACTACGCAATGTTTTTATTCAACTATAAGCAAACAGCAGAATTGACACAACATTCAGCAACTCCAGACCGGCTTTTCTTACACCAACGAGTGATCAATTTAACAGGCACAGACTTTCGGATTGCTGATGACCTCTCACTCAGCCCTGCAGCTCACCTACATGGCCAAGCTTTAACAGCAACTCTCTCCCTATTGCTTTTTTCAGTATTGCTCTTTAAAGGAGCCAGAGCAGGACACTGACACCCAATAACCAGCCTGAGATGTATCACATGGGGGGCTAGCAGACGTGCCGGCCCCTGGTTGTCTTCGTGAGAGACAGGGCCGTGAAAACACATGCCAGAAGATGCCGTCACAGACAATCCCGGGCTCGGGCTCACAAAGGCAAAGGCGATCAACCTTTTCTTTTTTTCTACCTCCCTTAAAGATTCTTTGATACTCTGTTCTAATACTGCAGACCTGGTCTTTTTACCAGAATTTTTTTCTTCTTTAATGTCTGGGTTGTTATTCTTATATTAACATTTTGATGACCCCATCCCAGTATCAAAATATCCCCCACCAAAACGGAGTTCAAATTTGATCAAAACGTAAACTCCCTAGAATTAAAGAGGACAGACAGAAGGAAAAGTCACCCTAAACCTAAATCTGACCGCTCAGGGCTCAGGCAGGGGGAAGGGGAGAAATCTACACGCATCACTAAACTGAAACACTGCTTGGGAACTCTGGGACCGTGTCCATCTCCTGGCTTTCCTCTACTTCCCAGACAGCTGCTCATACAGTTTGGGCAGATAGTCATCCCATTCGGCCTGGTAACACGCGCCGGCCACCGGAGCCCCGAGCTGGTACTTTTTGCGGAAATTCGCCCCCTTGAATTCGCCACGCTCCGCTGTAGATCGGTTGCTGAGAATGGGCTCATCACACTTCAATGGGCTGTCCTGCTCGTAAACCAGCCAGGCGTAGCGGTGAAGGCCTGTGCCCTTGGGAGACCCAGAGCCCATATAATCGGAGAGGACCGTGCCACTGCTGAGGTTGTTGCCCTTCATGCTGACCACCAGGAAATAGCGCCATTCCCTGTATTTGGGGTCCTTCCTGCTGGGAGCATCCGGGTCTGCCAAGACCAAGGTATACAATTTACCTGGATCAAGCCCATCCCATGCAATGCTGGTGGGCCGGTTCTTCACCTGGGTGGGTGTCAGCACTTTGCCCAGCTCGTCAAGCTCCGCCCTGCCGTATTTGACCTGCAGCGCGTGCTGTGGCCTCTCGTCTACTTCCTGCAGGCTCAAAGGCCCGGACCACTTGCATCGCGAAGCCGAGAGGGGCGGACAGCGGGGAAAGCCACGGGAGGACTCACGCAGGGTAGCAGCCCAGACTCCCAGCGGTCTGCAAGCTGTACCGAGGCAACTCAGCCCCCACGGCCGGGGAGCACATGCGCGCGGGGGTTACTCTTCGTTGCGGTGTGCGGGCTCTAGGCGCGCGGGCTTCGGTAATTGTGGCGCACGGGCTTAGTTGCTCTGCGGCACGTGGGATCTTCCCGGACCAGGGCTCGAACCTGTGTCCCCCGCACTGGCAGGCGGATTCCCAACCACTGCGCCACCAGGGAAGTTCACCCCTCTGTTTTAACCTGATGCTTGGAACTCCTCAAGGGTGGAAACAAGGTCTTATTTTGATTTTTAAACCCTTGTGGGTGGTGAGAGCATATATAGTGATGTAAGACTGTTTAGCTTTGTTTTTAATCACTAGAAAGTCCCCCTAAAATTCTGTTCAGGGGTATTCTGCTTTCCCCCCAAGTGCCACCTTGCCACTTTAGACAGGTACAATAATAGATGAAGATTTATTTCAGAAAAAGGAATCACGATTATTTTTTGAAGCACCTAAAAGACTGGAAATAAGTTTTGAGTGATGGTTTATATTTTCTCATTCTTTTATTTCAAGTGGCTTGCCTGTGCTGATCACTTTACAGACTCCGAGAGAATTTCTCTTTCTTTGTCACTGCCAAGGCCCTTGCTTTCCTTTGCTAGAGTTTAAAAGGACAAACTATGGACTCTTAAGGCTTCGGTTTTGAGGATGCCAAGAAAATGACACAGTCTATTATGATCTAGGCTCGTGAAATGATATTTCCCGAATTCCAGGGTACTTCATGAACAGCAAGCACACCAAATGCCAGGAAAGGCATCTCATTACAGTGTGATGCTAAAATCACTCTTGCACCAGCTAAATACAAAGATGATTATTAGAAACAGTGTCCTGCTGAATGTAACTGTGTGGAAATCAATCATGGAAAATATTCCATTTATTTTTTATCTATCAGAATTATTTTTATCATTAATACTAGTACTTGGAATGATGATAACTCTGGGGCTACGTAATCCCACAGTTTCTTTTAAGTAGTTCATTCTTATGAGAAGCAGGACAGACCTAAGTTTTCAAGCATGGTTGATTCATTCTTTCAACATTCATGTACTGAGCTCCTACTCTGTACCAGGCAGTGCTAGATGCAATAAGGGGATTAGACACAGTTCCTGTTCTCTTGAAATCTACATCTTAGTAATCAGACAGAAGGAAAAGAAAAAGTCATTATGTCCACTTCAGAGGCAAGAAAATAAAAATCCCACCTTCAGGGACATCTCTCACTTATGAAAAGCAGACACTTCAGTGAGATCTCTTTATGCTTCAGTTCTACCTATTTCCCACCAAATTATTATAACAGCACTCCCTAAATTCCGCCTTCCTATACCCTCAATGAGGAGTCAGCTTCTTAGTCAATACACAATGCCACAGACACGATTTGTGTTTTCATCTAGGATAGGATTCCTCAGCACACCGAGCCTCTACCCAATACCACATAAGATAATACCTCTTTAGTTTCTGTAATGTCTTCCACATGATTTTATCCCCAAATGCTTTACATACTTCACTAAGACAGCTATAGAATTAAAATAATAAATCAAAGCACAGGACAGAAAGCAAAGAGGTTCATTCAAGGGAAGAAAAGACAGCTTTTCAATGAGACAGGAGAAAAGATGGAGAGCCCTGCTTCATTGTGCTAGACCTACAACTCATAAGTCTTTCCTGTGCTTTAACTCTTTCTTCGGCTTCCTGTCCCAGGCAGCACCTCTTGTCCCGTCTCTACACATCCTCCTCTTGAAAAGACAACCAGGTACTTATATTTTAATATGAATCTCAATTTCCCAACAACGCCTTTTTCCATGCTTTGTGACGATGTTATCTCCCCCAAACATCCTAGATTTAAAAGAATAATTTAATTCCTAAGCAGGTAGTTTGAATTTAGTGGGGAAAAAATGTAAGCTTCTCAAAAGAAATTCAGTGGAAGACAACCTGGACGCTTAGCTGCCCATCTCCCTTTGAGTCTGAGATTCATTCATTCAACAGACATTCACAAAACAACAGGTATTAGGTGGGAAGAGGGATGCAGAGCCAGAATAGCTGTAATATTAAGTAGGGAGGTCAGGGAAGGCCTTGCCATTAAGTGGCATTTGAGCAAAGATCTGAAGGAAGGAAGGGTCGAGCCAAGCAGATACCTGGAGAAAGAGCCGAGGAAACAGAAAGAGCAAAGTCTGTGAGGAAGGAATGGTCTTGGCACCTTCTGAGGAAAAGCAAGGAGGTCAGTGTGCCTGGGTCAGAGCAAACAAGAGAGAGAGTGATAGAGGAGCATGTAGGGCAGATTGTAGAGAGACCCTGGCAAGCCACTGGAAAACCTTTAACTTTTACTCGGCGTGAGACAGGAAGCAATATTTTAGTAACTAACAAAATTAGAGGAATAGAGTAGTTGGTCAAAATGTTTCTCCCGTATGTCTTCAGTGGTGTGCTCTGCATTCCTTCTCTACTGTGGTCTCACTGATCGTCCTTGTGTTGAGACTTCATGAATGCCCACCCATCACAACCCGTTTTGAGTTTGGAGGCAGGAGAGCATAGTAGTGATCTCGGAGAGGCAGCATTGAGAGCAGTGACTTGATGTGAGATCTTAATTCCCTGCCCAGGAATTGGACTTGGGTAGCCTGGCTGAAAATGAGGCATCCTAGCCGCTGGTCCACCAGTGGGTAGAGGCTAGAAGCAAAATGGGCCCTTGCCCCCACTGAAAAATGCATTTCTCAAGGAGGCAAAAACTGTAAAAACGGGTACAAAAGCTTATTATCAGAGACACGGCACAAGTGGGAGAGCACACAGAGAAACAGTTTGTTTACTTAAGACAGAAGCAAGGCAGAGATGCACACCCGGAGAGCAAGGGTGTGGACGTCCTCCCTAACGAGGAGGCATCCATATAGGGCAGTTCTTCCGGGTCTTTGTTTACCTGTGGCCAATTACCTGGTTTCTTTTTCCACACCTGATCTGCCTTAGGAGCCTCTCCAACATGCATGTGCAGCGTTTTTCCAAGATGGATTCCAGGCCAGAGGCCGAGGGGACGGCCTTGGCATCACCTATTCTGGGGAGGTGCCCCCTCCTTTTTGACCCCCAAGGAGGCTTCCTGCACATGTGCAGTGTCTCCCTTGCCCCACGGTTGGGGAATATATGACCTCCTGATCCTTTATTCAAACAAGGCTTAGTCCCTCTCTGTTCCTGCCAGGACTGTTATCTTAAAGTGTCCTCAAGAGACAAAGCTTGGGTATTTACCCCGTTCCCGTTGTTATTTCTAGTTCCAAGTGCAAACAGGAGGCTGATTGTAAATGCCTAACCTGGAGCCCACCTATGTCCTGCCTCAGTAGCTGAGAG
This sequence comes from Phocoena phocoena, assembly GCF_963924675.1. Classification (NCBI taxonomy): domain Eukaryota; kingdom Metazoa; phylum Chordata; class Mammalia; order Artiodactyla; family Phocoenidae; genus Phocoena; species Phocoena phocoena. The sequence continues at coordinate 161,241,790 of NC_089219.1, read as the reverse complement.
CATTGGTTCATCCATTCAACAAACATTTCCTAGGTACTCTTTTAGGCACTAGGGGTTCAGCCAAGAATAAAGAGACAAACATCTCTCCCCTTACGGAGCTTACATTCTGGCTCGCGAGCTCTGGAATCAGGTGGCCGGGCTCAAGCACCTACTCGTCTCCTTCTAGCGGTGTGACCATGATCGAGTTACCTCACCAATCTGCGCTTCGGTTTCCACATCTAAACAACGGGACGCTAAGAGGGCCAGCTCATGGGGGCTTCTGAAGTTTAAACTCGTGTAAAGAACTCAGAGTAGTGTGTGCACATAGGAAACCCTCAATAAATGTAGGCTATTAATTTTAAATGAGTAAGTACTGAAGAAAGGAACAAGTTACAGAGGTATTGCAACAGGGCAGGGGAAGAAGTGCACTCACGGAAACATTTTATCAAATATATAGTAGATAAAATTGTATCCTTTCTCCATCCATCTTCTCATTCAGGACACAGGTCATTCCATTGTTCTTTTGGGGGGTTTTTTTTTGGCGGTACGCGGGACTCTCACTGTTGTGGCCTCTCCCATTGCAGAGCACAGAATCCGGACACACAGGCTCAGCAGCCATGGCTCACGGGCCCAGCCGCTCAGCGGCATGTGGGATCCTCCCGGACTGGGGCACGAACCCGTGTCCCCTGCATCGGCAGGCAGACTCTCAACCACTGTGCCACCAGGGAAGCCCTAGTGTTCTTTTTGAATCGACTCCATGCCACCATATCTTCCCTCTTCAGCCCCCAATTCAAATGATGAAGGTACTAACAAAGAGAGCGAATATTTCCCTCTTTTACTTCTATTTTATTTACTGTTTTGATTCATTTTCACTGTCAGTGTCATGGCAGACTTCCAGCTCCCACACTGCAGTCACCACCAAACTATATGGTCATAGAATTCTTAATGGCTCCTCCTTTTCTTCCTTTTGTTTTCTTTCTTACTGTTTGAGAGTTTTTCTAGGGCTATAAAACTACAAAAAGAAACCCTTCAAAAGATTTACAAGTGTGTAGTCAGCTAACTGGAGCTCCACAGGAGAGGGCGGAGTTTCTCTCTCCGCTGGTCACTGATGTTTTCAATCACCAGTGACACCTGGTTCTTTCCAGGTAAGGCTTCAAGAGGCAGCTGTGATCTTCGGCCCCCCATGATGGCAGTTTTGCTCTCCGAGGCGTGATGCCTGGTCTTTACAATTGCCATGGAGGTCCTAGGTAGTCATTAGGCCGGATTACAAAGTGGCATGTAAACACACCGTAAAGGTACGCACAACACAAGTCACCCACTCTAAAGGGAATGTTGAGAATTCATTGGATTTCCCACTGAGGGTAGAATTCCATCCTTTTCACAGCAAATGCCATCTTAAGGTCATCTCTAGGATTTAGATGATGTTTACAAAGCACTATCACATTTTCATTTAATCCTCACTATAGTCCTATGAAGTAGATACGATGATCTCTGTTTAACAGGAGAAACTGAGGCTTCGCGAGGTTTAAGTTACCTGCCTAAAGTCAGAATGTCACTGGCAGGCTGTGGATGCAACCACAAGCCACTCCATCTTTCTCTTTGCTTTATCCAGTACTCTTCTTCCCCTCCCCTCACCCCTGCATCAGTAAAAAGGACATTAACATTGTTCAGTAAGAACCAGAATGCCTAACCCTGAGAATATTTGACAAGAATCACCGGGATCCTTCGGGCTCAGTGGAATTGCTTTGCCTTCAAACATCCACACCAAGCCAAGAACTAGATTTTCAACTGAGGCAAAGCTGTACAAATGAGTCCCAGATGTTGTGAGCTGATTGCCAGCACCCCAACTGGCCATCCGTCAAACGAAGGACTTAAGTTGGAAAACGCGCTATCTTACACATTCCCTGCAGCGGGAGATGGGAATGGGGGAGCAAACACTGACCATTTTCTTTAGCAGAGATCACCAATTCAGAATGGCGTGGGCCAAGCCATGAGTACCATTTCTATTATGGTCTGCACACCCCAAAACAGGGGTTTTGGGGTTGCCGGGGTAGGGTACTGGCTGTTAGGGTCATATATTTCAAGTGTTTTAGGATTTTTTTTTTGAACACAAAGGATCATAGTGTAGACATTGAATTATGGCCACTCTTTCCTCAGTGCTTTCTCTGTCTTTCATAAACAATCAAGGGTTTACTTCTTCACGCAGAAAACACCTGAAACTATTTCCTGCGGCCCCTGAAATCTGACAGCACGAAATATACAGTTGGCTCCTTTTGAGTATTTTCCTTTCATATTGCAACTGATGTGTGTTCAAGCGAAACTATATTCATATAGTTACGATTCCTACACATTCACTGCATCAATATACATGAGCAACAGTCCCTTCTTTTCTGAGAAGTCCATGGAGTCTTTTCTAAGAAAAGTAAAGCTATGACTTGCCAGGAATAAGTAAACAGAAATTCAGAGGGTAGGGATTTGGTTTCCACTTCAGGCCTTCAAAGATCGCTGCCCCCGGGGGAGACACGAGCCCAGACAGTGCCTTTGGGCAGCTGAGAAAAAGACGTCCCTTTGGATAGATGGAGCCCAGTGGGAGGCGTCTCAGCTCAACCAGTAAAGTTTTGGCCAAATGGCACAATTATGCGTGTCGGCCCTGACCACAGGTGTTCCCTACAAGGTTCAACGGCAGCCCCACTTCCATGGGAGCCATGGAAGAGGCGGACAGGGAGGTGGTGTGGGGAAGGTGGACAGTAATGGGAGAAAAAGGGAAAGGGATAGACCCTAAGTCAGAATGAGACCCTAGAAGGAGTAAGGAGAAAAAGGTGCAGACTCGGATGCAAACTAAACAGGAAAAGTACAATAATCATATAAGAGAAATTCCACAGTATGAGCTCCTCAAAGCTCCTAGCGTTTTTGTTTTGTTTTGTAGAGATATCATTCTATTGTAACACACATGGCGCCGGAAATTAACTTCCAATCTGTAAAACTGGAGGCGGAAAGTCTGCCCCATCTCTCCACAGAGAATCAGCAAATTAAGAGTTGGATCTGTGCACCCAGCTCCACGTTCTCCCCCTAGATCACCTGAGACCAACTGTGGTGTGTTTAGGACAGTTCTTCTCTGGTAATAATTGCTGGTGTATTTATAATGGGAAGATGTGAGCATCCCTAAGGGAACTGTACCTGATGGAAGAACAAAAGAACCGTGAACAGTTTCACACTCCATCCTTCTTTGACTTAATAGGCTCCTCTCAAATAACCAACTACTACTGTTATGTGTCAGCATGCCCAGGGACTAAAGAAAGCCTTCGCTGTGCAAGATTATATACGAAAAGCATCTGCTGTGACCGGCGAAAGGCACTATTTGAGTTGGCTGTCAGTGAGAGTGCGGAAATGGCTTTTAAGGAGGACCTTCTCTGTGGCAGTGGGAGCTGTGTGTACAGCAGCACGTGAGCACAGAGCACTCAGGAGCAGGTCCCACAAGAGGGCTGATGAACGGAGGGACCCGTCTGAGGGCAGGGCCTCGGAGCCGGGAGTCGGCCCTCTCAGCTCGGCTTAGCCCCTGATTCTGGACCCGAGCTGGTCTTGGTTTAATGTCACAGCAACCTCTGGCCTCAGAGGCATGCCGGTTAAATCAGTCATAAGAGTCAACAGCATAACAGGGGCTTGGAGATGGCCGTCAGGTGATACAAGCAACGGTCTAATAACAAAGACGGAAGAAACTGCTCAAGAGGTGGAGATAGTCAGAAATATAACAACATCCCTAAGAAAAAAATGAGTTTAGGCAAAAGGCAAAAAGTTAGCAGAAGGAAATGAGGGACAGCTTGCCAAGCGAGAGAGAAAACAAAGCAAGTGGACCGCACAAAATCAATCTCAGGGCAACCCAATATTGAGGTGAACGTCAAAATTTACGCAGAAAATTCCAAACCCGGGAGCTATGTATTTTTAATCAACAACGGAAACTTGTGTAAAGGTCAGAATCTTCAAGGAGAGAGTCAGTAAATTAAAAATAACCCTGTTACTGGAAAAAAAAAAAAGAACAGAGGAAAAAGAGAGGGAGAAGCTCTAACTAATGTGATGGATCCAATGATGAGCAAATGGACAGACAGTAAGGATTTGAAGGCGTTGAGTAATCCGAAGTAATCAAAAGCCATGAAAACAGATTTAAAGGCATTTATTTACATTAAGAAAATAGAGAAATGAAAAAATAATAATGAAAAATGACCTTTATATAATTTTACTTGAAAATTTCATTTGAATTTGGTAAAAAGTTATGGTCTTACAAAGGTTGTGAACTAAATGTAAAAGCTGTAAAGAAATAACATTACAATAAGAAGTGGAGTCTGAAGACAGAACTGAAAACCCACGTGTTCACCAACTCCACAGAGATGGCAGCACCAGTTCTGCCAAACTTGAACTTGCCTTTGCAAAGCTCATGTGATCCCTGGCAATCTTCACTATTTTTCCCATATTTGCTCTGAAAGTAGATTAAAATCCTCCAGAAGCTCATTTTCTCCAATGGATTAAGACAACAACAATACGATTATCAGTAAGGTTATTTGGGAAAGACCATCAATGCGAAGATAGGAGACCATCTGAAAGATTCACTTTATTTACCAGAGCTCCAGGCAATTCTATGCGTAATCCAGGATTTGTTCACAGCTCTTCAAATTCAAATGAGGATTCCACCACCTCAACCTACAAAGCTGAGGATTCACCCAAGAATTTTCATAGGGTTTCACGCACTTCATACTTTAAAGCACAAAGTACATAATTAAGTCAATCTCAACTATAGTCATCATATTGTACATTATATCCTTGGTACTTATTTATCTTACAACTGGAAGTTTGCACCTTTGGACCACCTTCATCCAGTTCTCAAGTTAACACTGCTGTATGGTATGTTTGAAAGCTGTTAAGAGCGTAGATCCGAAGAGTTCTCAGCACAAGGGAAAAAAATTTTTTTTCTTTTCTTTTTTTTTTTTTTTTTTGGTATCTGTTTCTGTATGAGATCATGGATGCTGGGTAAACCTATTGTGGTAATCATTTCACAATACATGTAAATCAGATCATTATGCTGTATGCCTTAAACTTATACAGTAATATATGTCAGTTATATCTCAATAAAACTGAAAAAACAAGATCATGACAGTTTTTTTAAAAGTAAATCTTTATTCAAAGTGAATAGTCAACAAATGGGAAATCTAATGACACCTGACTTCAACACTTAATATTAACATGGGAATCACACAAAGGAGATTCCCTCATTTGAAAAGTTCAAAGCATGATAAATAACCAACTTGATGATCAGTTATGCCAATCTCTTTTTTTGGTTAAGATTACTATTAATATTTTTTGTATTACTGTTACTATTTCACTATTACTACTTTTTTCCAAAGCGGAACAAAAAAGTGTTTTCCCAAAAGCAGAGTACTGAAATTCTGAAGCAAAGGCAGTCCACCAAAATGCTGATATTTAAAGAAATAAAGAGGGAGGGACTTCGCTGGTGGTCCAGTGGTTAAGACTCCACGCTCCCGATGCAGGGGGCCTGGGTTCGATCCCTGGTCAGGGAACTAGAACCCACATGCCCCAACTAAGACCCGGCACAGCCAAATAAATTAATTAATTAAATAAAGAAATTCTGGCGAAAGATATGTAGAAGAAAAGCAATTTGGGCTTCAACATTTTCTAAAGCAGCACTTCTCAAATTATCTGTGGTGAAGGAATCACTTTTTTGCTTTTATTTCTAATTACATTCAAACTATAAGACCTACTTTTTTATTTTTAGATTCAATAGGCATAAACTTACTCTGTCAACTTGCTACAGAAGTTTCTAAATGCTTCCTCTGAATTTCCACACTTATCACAGACCAGTAAGTGCGTGCTGTCCACAAACCACACTGGGGGTAGCCCTGGTCCAAAGTATCACTGCTTATTCAGAAATGGAATTTTTATTTTATAGCTGTTGAATCTGAAATGCAACAAGATCCACCCAGACCTCTACCCATAGCTCTGAAAAGTAAACCCTTTAAAAGAAAGGCCTGTATCACAGAGCAAAGTGGACACCTGCAGCCCTCAACAAATCAGGGTTTTGTCGCTGTTCTGCTTGTCTTCTCGAACTGATTGCAGGGCCCACTTACTTCGTGGGTTTTATCAGCGATTATGATGGAAAAAGCCTGCGTAGCACAGAGAACAGCAACAAGGCTCACAGGTGAGAGGAAATGAGGATGGACTCCCCACCCTGCCACTTCCCAGCTGTGTAGCCTTGGGCCGGTGACTTGACTCAGGACACCTCTTTCTCTATCCATCAAACAGGGGAAATGGCAGGATCTACGTCCCAGGGTTACTCTCAGGATTAAGGGAGATTCTGCATATGAAGAGCTTAGTGCAGTGAGTGATACACACTGAGTGTTCAGTAGATGTCAGCCACGTTGGCCACAAATTTGGCAAATGGCGCTGCTCCTATCTGCAATGAAATGACGCCCAGCACAGCTCTTGAGGGCTGGCCAGCCTGTCCTCACTTGGAGCTATGTAGAGTCCAGAGCCCTGCAGACTCACTGATGAGTTTCAACCACGCAGTCAAGCAGCACGAGTTCAAAAGTGGTGAACACAGATCTGAGGGGCTGACCCTGCCCCTAAGTTCCTATGTGGAACGACTCCCCTATCCTTCCACGAAAACCATAACCGCTAATGTGTTTCCAATTTCGGCCCCAGCAACAGATCCAGATTCCACCCTTCTTAAAAGCCACGCCTACCATCACCTCACACAGCTTTGCTTGAGCTGAAACAGAAAGCTCCTCTGACGCGACCTCAGTTTACTGTCTGACAATGTAACGGGGCTGCTTTAGACTTCTCAGGGGGGTCTTTGGGGACCCACAGAGGTGAGGGACGACCCTGGTTCTCTCTTGACAGTGCGGACCTTGAGCAGGTCACCCGACTTTGCTCTCAGTCCCCGTCCTTGACAGGGAGGTTGTCCTTTATGGGAGTATAATTGCTTTACAATGTAGTGTTAGTTTCTGCTGTACAGCAAAGTGAATCAGCTATACGTATACATGTATCTCCATATCTCCTCCCTCTCGCATCTCCCTCCCACCCTCCCTACCCCACCCCTCTAGGTGGTCACAAAGCACCGAGCTGATCTCCCTGTGCTATGCGGCTGCTTCCCACTAGCTATCTATTTTACGTTTGGGAGTGTATATATGTCCATGCCACTCTCTTACTTCGTCCCAGCTTACACTTCCCCCTCCCTTTGTCCATATATATATATATATATATATGTGTGTGTGTGTGTGTATTTAAAGATTATTCTTTTTCTCATGGTACTTCACCCCTCACTCTACACTGTAAATGCTCTAAACACAAACCATGTAGTTTTTTTCTTTTTGGTTTTTTTTTTTGCGGTACGCGGTCCTCTCACTGTTGTGGCCTCTCCCGTTGTGGAGCACAGGCTCTGGACGCGCAGGCTCAGCGGCCATGGCTCACGGGCCCAGCCACTCCGTGCCATGTGGGATCTTCCCGGACCGGGGCATGAACCCGTGCCCCCTGCATCGGCAGGCAGACTCTCAACCACTGCGCCACCAGGGAAGCCCCAAACCATGTACTTTTAATGCCTTAACCCACTAAGCTCCAGGTGCTGTCAGCATTCACCACAAAGCAATGACAAAGATTTAGGTAGCCCTCTGAATCCTTTCTAGCTCTTTGAAAGCTCATACCACAAGCCCTTGCAATTCTGAATTCAGGGGTTCTTTGTTTATCGCTAATATCATCCGCAGGGCCTCGTCCAACCTACATCCCTGGCCCATTCAGGTGGGTGCACCTTGGTGTTTCCATTCTACCCCTTGGTGTACAAGCAAAACGCTCAGGAAGACTGTCTTTGCCAGTCATTCACCATTCTTTTCCCTGGTGTTTGTTCGCTTGTTTGTAAATCCTCCTCTGACCCACGTGAAAGCTGGCCTCCATACACCATTTGTCCAGCACTCAGGCCTTCCTGGTCTATCCCATCTCGACATCCTCTCCCTGACTCGGATGACACTGTTGGTTTCCCCCCAGCAGGGAACACTATTCTCCCAAAACACTGTCCATCAGGGATCACAGCACCTCTTATTTCTTCCTGCTTCAACTCCTTTTTCTGGGTTTTTTTTATGAGTCAGTCAGTCTGTAAAAATCTCTGGACATTTCACTATTTCAGGAGATCAACCCTCATCTGAGCACTGAATGTTCTCTCCGGCCATGAAGCCAGGTAGTCACCCAATGCAAGCTTGATCTCCCTCGGTGATGGGGACCTCACCGTCTCTTGGGGCAGTTTGAATTGTGAGCAAGTTCTCCTTCGTTCCGAGCTGGGAGATCTCTCTCTTTCCTCATGAGGTTTTATTCAGCCTTTGCCCACATACTTGGGTTTTCTATACAACCATCCAAATCCCTCTTTTACATGATGGCCCAAGAGACAGCTGAGGGCTCTCTTCTCCAGACTAAGCCTGCCAGGACTTGGCCTCCTAGTTCCTCACCACTTTAGTCACCCTCCTGTAGACATGCTCTAATAGCCTACCTATGTCCCGGGATCTTCTGTGCTTGTGGCATTCCCTCATATTCTGTTCCATCTGTTTATTCTCTCCTTGAGTGGCATGGACATGACCTCCCAGTAAGCTTTCTCAGTGGTCCCAGACAACACAGAAACTCACGAACACACAGAGCTAACACGGTGGCCTCTGTCGTCAGGTGGCCACTACATACATATTTCCTGTTACTTCCCATACATTCAAGTTGGCCCAGTTGTTCGCAGGACGATAAACATGGCACCAAGGTACAACCAGAACCTCAAAGCCAGTCTTCCGACAAGCCCCGTGTGCTGCCTTTATTGTGTCTTAATCCAGGATGTCAGCCTCTGTTCCTCCTCTAACTTGTTCCTTTCCTAATCAGAGCCCCTTCCTCAGATTTGTGCTTTGGATGTTACCATTGCTAAGGATAACAGGAAAAGCCAAACAACGTTCCCTCTTACTGACACGCTCGTTAAGTCCATAGTGAATTACCATTTGTACAGCACATCCTTTATAGTTTATAATCATCTTATGTTAATCTTCAGGGCAACCCTGAGGAACAGGTATTACCCTCATTTTATAGATGAGGACCCTGAGGCAGAGCTGGAACTCAAACCCAAGGGGTCTTCTGATTTCACATCTCACTCTGTTTAGTCTATACCCTGCTTACTCAGAAGCTCACGAATCTTAGGTACAGAAAAAGTTTTCTAAGGTTAAGTTCCAAGTATCAAGTAAAGAATGAGTCACAGAGGAAAACCCAGAGGAATCTATTTCTGGCTTTGCTATAAACTACCTCACAGTTTAACTTTCCTGGTCCTCAGTTTCCTTATTCATAAAATAAGGAGATCAAATTAGACAATCCCTGAAGCGCCTTCCTGCTCAGCTGTCCTATGTCTCCTGCCCTGTCTCTGCCGTGTTGCTAAAATTAGGCAGAAAACATTGTTGAAATACCTTTCTTTTTTGTTTCTCAGGGTTTTTTTTTTTAAGTTTCTGAAATTAGCTGGATAGTTGACAACTATCCAGCTAGTCTGTCAAGGAGGAAGAAAATTGCCATCTATTTAATAGCTAAATTTTAAGCAGTTCGTTTTCTGTAGTGAGAAGAGATATCTGGAAACACCAGCCATGGGGCTGCACCCACAAAATTCCTCCTCCTGTGGAGACCATCTTTAGAGCCATGTATTCCCAGAACAGAGGTTCTCAAGCCAGGCGATGTTTGGCAACATCTGGAGACATTTTGGGTTGTCACAACCGGGGAAGGTGCCACAGGAATCTGGCGAGTAGAGGCCAAGGATGCTGCTAAACATCCTATACTCACAGGACAGTCCCCCTAAACAGACAGTTATCTGGCCCCAGATGTCAACGGGCTGAGGTTGAGAAACCCTGTCTTAAAGGGTGAAGTCAAAGAACAGCCCCAAACTCTGCCCAGTGTTTTAGCTAAACTGGTCCACGTGAGAGGCCAACCGGGTGGGCTCACCTGAAAGAACCGAGGGTCTGGACACCTCTCTTACCTGGCGAAGAAGGACGCGGCCACCGAGGTGCCCGCGGAGGTCTCGCTGGCCACGCAGGAGGCTTGCGAGGCCGGGACGCTGCAGGCCGAAGGCTTGTCTGCATTGTAGCGATTCAGCGCCGCCTCTGTCAGGCCCTCCCGGCCAGGCTCTGTCATCAGCTGGGAGATCTGGCAAGGAACACGGAGATCGAGCTCATTACCTGTGGCTCACGGCATTTCCTGACTACCACCGGTAGCGCCTCTGTTTTGGGGTCGGGGCCAGAGCACGGGGCAGGGGGCGGTGAGGCTGGGAGGGAACACATCCCCACGTGCATTCAGTGACACGCGACATGGCCTCCTCTAAGGCCATTTTCCTGCATGTTAGCTAGAATACCTCCTCGTTTGCATTAAATATAACGGAATACAATTATGCCCCGACACTGTAAGTTTCAATTACTTCTGTGTCCCCCCTCCATTTGGAGGGGAAAGCAGAAGCCATTAACCACGCTATGTGTAGCCCAAGACCAGACCAGTAGGTCTTTCTTACTAGGAAGGCCCTGAAGGCTCTCCAGTAGACGAGAGGGGCAAAGACATCATTTTTTCAAGGGAGAAGTGAACCTGCTAACGAACATAAGAAATTAAACAAAACACTACTTGTGCATCGTTGTTGTTTGCTGTAGGCAGTCAGCAAAGAGATGACTTAGAGAAGCTCATAAAAATAGATACAGCCCACCGTGAATTACCAATGGTTTTTTTTTTTTTTTTTCTTGGAAGGTTTAGACCATTTCAACAGACTTAATTTTCCTACTGGTTCATTAAGATAAATGGCTTCCATTTTATTGGCAATAATTACCTTTATAGCCCAAATTCTAGTGAATGGGGGCTGGGCCTATTTTGCCTAAATGCACATAATATACTATGAAGAACCACACTTCTGGGCAAAGTAAGATACTGGTATAGAAATATACTTTCGGAAAGTGCTAATCCCATGACAAATGTCATAATTATGCAGGCACGTCCTAAGTGTGCTATTTTGAAAGCCTGTTACTTTAAAACTTCAGTCTACTTGCAAAAGGGAAAAACTGTCAGTTTTTTTTTAAAAAAAGGAAACTTTAGTTTGGGGGAAAAAAAAAAAGGGCTCCAGCCGGTTCAAAACTCTTAAATGCTGAGTGGACAATGTTTCTAATTGCCTAGAAAATACAAGTGCGATAAGGCAAAGATCAGAACAGTTTCCACTCTGTGCTGAGCAGCCCAGAAGGCCAGTGAAAGAGTCCCGTTTGTTAACCTTTGAACATCAAACATTTGTACTTTTCATTATTGGAAGAATAGCAATCACTCTTGAGCCCCACGGACTTGAAACTTTGCTCTGCTTAAATTCACGCCCTGACTTGGAAAGCCTTGGCATTATCCAGCTGTAATTCTGCCAATACACACTTTCTTATTCTCATTCATTCAATGCATTGTAAGGAAACTCAACCCACATCAGAGAAACGGGAGAGGAAACGGCAAAAGCAGCCAGTGGCCTGGAGGACGTTCCCTGCACTGGCAGGGGCTGCTTCCCAGACAGAGGGCCTGTGTCACCTCTCTTTGGGCTTCCTCTGCAGCCCGTGGGGTGTGGGCTCCCCTCAACCAGCTACCACTCTCCCGGAGGAGTGAGGCATGCTGGAGGGGACGGCTGAAACAACCGGGGACCTGGCCGTGGGCACACACACTGTTGTCACCACCATAAATGGCATTTATGAAGCACCGGTGGTACAGGATGCCATCCTGGACAGTGTCCCAAAACAAACCTCACCGTGAATTCCCTCCATCCCACAGCTCTCCACACCAGAATGGGGTCTCAGGAGCGACGTGGGGCCGACCCTCCTTGATCATCCTTGTGACAAAACTAACACCTACCCCAACCCTGTATTCCCTAGGCGACCCCCTCCTTGGAAGCAGACCACCTACGCAGCAGCATTCACTCTTCCCCTGGTTCCGAATCTTATTTCAGGGCAGTGGCCTTTCCTACCAGCGGGCGGCCTCCCCACACTTCAAAAGCAAGTCTCTCTAAGAGGGGTCTGCTTTTTTGCTGCTAGCTATAATGAAGGCTCTGTTCTGTAAGAATCTGCCCGAAGACTTGGCTTCTCCACAGGGCATGGGGATGAGCTCCCCGAGAACCCCAAGCCCCTTTCCAGTCACGCAGTGGCCCCTACCCTTGGTTCCCAGGCCAGGTGGGCAGCATGTGAGATGTGCTAAGATGTGTGTGAGATGGGGCTAAGGGGTGTGCTGTCGTGGTCGGTTCCCCCCAGGGCCCTCACTGCAGTCCTGCAGAAGCTGGATTCTAAGAGACCGAGGGGCAGAAACCTGGGGCTGCTTCCCCAGGGGAAAACAGCTAGGGAGCAGGGGCCAAGGCTGAACCCGGATTTGTTGGATTCTGTGACATTTTCGCTCTGCCCTCCCCTCCCCCAGTCCAACCCTCATTCCCGCTTTAACTGTCCCCTCAAGGCGGCTCTAGGGGCCCCCTCCCCGCAATCCACTGTAAGAGAAAACGCCCAAGCAGCAGGAGTTCCCGGAAACCTTAGCTTCCCTGCACAGTCTGCGGTCAAGCGCCTTCTTTGTAGAGGACTATGGTTCACCTCTGCCTTTCAGACTCTTCTGACTTAACTTTTTCTCTCACGATACTGTGAAAGCTACGAGACTCTTTGTGGGAAAATTCAAACACCTCGATCTCTTCGTCTAACACATCTGAAAAGCGTAAAGTTCTGGGGGAAAGGATTCGTTATCTTGATTATGTGTGTATGTCATAGTCTAGGAGGAGCAGCTGAAAACTTGCCAGGGGGTCCCAATCACTAACTTTAGGGGGACTAGATTTTCACCACAGGATTTCATTTGCTTTAGTTCTGATTAAAACCTGCTGTTTCCTCTCCATCTCTGTTACACCGGATGGTTTCACTAAAGCAACAAGTAGTATCTGTGACTTTCAAAACACCACATCACATCCCGAGGTAGTGGTCACTGAAACACGGGATGGCAGTAAAGGCACAGGGAGCGGGGGGGCGCCTGTGTGTTTGCACACGTGTGTGCTTGTCAATGTGGGGTCTTCAGTGCGCATGGGAGTCCCCGCTGCCGTTCGTGTGCACAGGGAGCTGCTTCTCACAGACCTCACAGATAAAGCCGCTCACTACGTTGTCATCCTAGGCAAGATTCATGTCTTTCAACCACATTTACATTTTTGCGCTGATACCTCAATATAAGGAGCCATATACTTGTTCACAAAGAGATCTCGAATCTTAAATTCAGTTATGATCTCGACCACAGAATCAAGACAAAAGATGTTTGGCTGTTATCAACCAAGGTTGCTTTCACACGGCAAATCGCAATCTATAAGCCATTGACCTTTAACTTCTCCACTGATGGGAAGGACTCTGAGAGCTTCCAGAGTGTGACAACTTGGGGGCTCATCTTAAATGGCATTATTGACCCAGAAAGCCACCTCCCTTGGACTCTGCCGCGGCAGCAGGGAACACCAACAGTATCCATTTCCTGTGCAGAGACTTCTAAGGACAGCAGATGCATCCCACTCAGTCTTTATATTTAATGGCATTATGACCCCAAATCCCAGAAAATAACATATAAAGCATTTTCTGTTAGGCAATTGGTATCTCACTGTTTTGGGATATCTCCTTTATTGTCATTACTACTTACACTGTTACTTAATATTTTTATATGTTTTGCAAACAGTGGTGCTCAGTAAATATTTTTGATGTGTGTGAGCACAGCCTAACTCACGGTTATCCTGAAAAAGACTGGACACAACTAACGTCAACCCTTGGTATTGTCTATGCTGTCAGTGGTTGCACTCTTAGGGAACGAGGACAGCAGAATACAATTTCAAAAAGCCTAAACGAGGTAAGCAAATCTGCAAAGGACAAGATCAACAAATGCATCCGCAAACCAAAGATAAACGGTTACAGCTGATCATGCAGGCCCTGCATTTCAGTCACAGGGTAACAGAAAGCTGGTGGCGGTACACAGAACAGCATCTTCCTCTAATAATCACACTGCAGTGAGATAGGCCCCCACTAACTTATTTGGGTTTTGCTCCTATCAGAGAGTAGGGGAGAGAGAAAATTTTCCATCCTTTTCTGTATATGAGTCTTCGCTTGCACTGCAGGAATATGTGTCAATCCCCACTTGAGTCACTTCTAGGGCTGGCTCTAACAGCATCTGGCCCCTCCCCCCCTCCCCTGAAGGATCCCCCTGGGGAGCAGCTGCCCTTTGTGACCCAGGGACGGAGCAGCACAGAGGATTCTTGGAACAGCCATGGGCGCGTGTCTCTTACCTCTGTACCCCTCCTTCTGGGGACCAAAATGCTTCATTTTATGAGATATGTTCATTCGATCCTGGCAGGCAAAGAAACAAGAGGTATGCCCCACTCAGGAGGGAAGCACTGCGACGTCTCTGAAGCCAGAACGATCTCCTCTTCTGCAGTGTCTGTGCTGGCCTCAGCCCTCCCTAAGGGGTTCCACTGCACTCTTTTCGTGTAGGTGCTTTCTGCCCCTGAGCGATTGGGCAAACTTGATCGCATTTCAACTTTCATCTCACCCTGCCTGTCTGTTCTCCACCTGGAAACCAGACCTACCCAGAACTGAAGTGATGCGTTGCAAAGGTGGCTCCCGTGCCGTGCGCAGTGGTAGTAAGCACCTTTCCTAAGCGGGATTTGTAAAAGGGCCAGAGCTCACATGGCAACAGTGTTTGCTTAGAATTCTCAGCAGACATTGCAGCAAGTTAACTACTGCTGGCTCTTTTTGCCTGAAGAAAAGCTACTGAAAGCTAGAACAATAAAATGTGTTTTCCACTAATCTCATCTAAAGATATTCTAACAAAAACAGAACAAAACAAACAAAAAACCAGAAGGACAAAGATTGTATGATTCCATTTATATGAGGCACCTGGAGTAGTTACATTCATAGAGACAGAAGGTAGAATGGTGGTTGCCAGAGGCCTAGGGAGGAAGACACGGGGAGTTACTGTTTAACGGGTACCTAGTTTCAGTTTGGGAAGATGGGAAAGTTCTGGAGATGGATGGCGGTGATGATTGCACCCCACATGAATATACTTAATGCTACAGAACTAATGGTAAATTAAAAATGGTTAAAATGGTAAATTTTATATCATACGTTTTACCACAATTAAAAAAAAAACAACTTAGAATAAAGAGCACCAGGGGACTGCTGACTAAAGGGACAGCCCAGGGCTTCCCTGGTGGCGCAGTGGTTGAGAGTCTGCCTGCCGATGCAGGGGACGTGGGTTCGTGCCCCGGTCCGGGAGGATCCCACATGCTGCGGAGCGGCTGGGCCTGTGAGCCATGGCCGCTGAGCCTGCGCATCCGGAGCCTGTGCTCCGCAACGGGAGAGGACACTGCAGTGAGAGGCCCGCGTACCACAAAAAATTTAAATAAGTAAATAAATAAAGGGACAGCCCAAGATCTGCTCACTGAAAGGACTAAGAAAAAGCACTTGGACAGAAACCAAAGCTGTAAGGACAGTACTCCTCTTATTTTAAAATACAGCCCCATAATCATGATAATAACTCCAGGGTCAAACTCAATTATCTGGTTGTATCTGAAAGTTCAGAGCTCCTAATGCAATACCTGGCACATAACAGGTGCTCTAAATATTTCTAGAATTGCTTGAATAAGTAGCTCAAGGTTTAGAAATTGTTCTGGTGCACAGGCCACTGTCCTGGAACAAAGCAGAGGTGGTGAGATTTGACCTCTATGTGAAACTCACCTAAGGGACAAAAGATTCTCTGTTCAGAAACATCAAAGGGGAAATTTTTAGGTTATATATATTTTACCACAATAAAAAAAAAGGGAACAAAACAGAAACGCCACAACACCAGAGTTGATCCCCTTCAGCTTGTCCCAGGTGGCCTGCACCTGCTCTGTCATTTTAGAGGGAGTCATGAGGACTCTGGGTGTCGAGGCCGAGTCAGAGAAGGGGGCCGAGTCCTCCAGGGACTATGACAGTGAGTTTGCAGGGGGGGTCTCAGGGACACGACCCCACCAGCCTATGCCCGAAGCCTGCAGGAGATGGGGTGAGCCAGAGCCGTCAACGAGGGAGCAAGGGGAAGGCGGGGAGACCAGGAAAGCTGGGAGGGGCTGGAGAAAGCCTCCACCGGAACTGGGCTCTTGGATTAAACCTCATTTGATTTCTGTACCAAGTCAAACGCCGTCCTTCCTCAGCTTCCCTCATTCCTGCCATGTCCCACCCAAACAGTCAGTTAACATTTTTTCCATAACTAGTGTTCTGGAACTGGGTTGGTTCGGATCCTCTCCCATGCCACTGTGACTTTTAGGCATTTAAATGCTCCGGTTAACCCTCCAGCCCTTGGCATGCTGTCCCTGGAGAACAAGCAATGCCACCTAACTTGAACCTGGTCCCTGGCCTGGCCTAGTCCTTGTGACTCACATGGGGCACAGATCACCTTTGAGACCCTGCAGCTACCTTGAGTCACACAGATATAGTCCTCCTGTGCTGTCCAGCTACCCCCTCCCCACAGCCAGCACCAAGGGGCCATGATGGGATTCTTACGTCCCACGGCTGGGTGTTTGATTACCCTTATTATCTTAACTTGCTTTGGCTATAAATTTTATTAGCGGCCATAAAATTATCCATCCACAGCTTTGACTCAGTGACCTCTTGCCACAGAGAATTCCACACACCGGTGCTCCCGGGGCCGAGGAGAGCTGCCTTTTCCTCACCCTGGATTTACAGCCTCACCTTCATCAGGGTTCCGCCCTGTATGATGAGTCAGCAAACAGAGGAGGCTGCTGTGTTTCATGATACCCCTTATCAGGGCTTAAATCTGGCCCCTCAGTGCACATGACTGTCTTCTTTTATTCTTTGTGTTGCTAAAAGGTAAAGGGGCAGGGCCACCCAAATGCTTTAGAAAGGACTGAGGTGCAGGGTACGACAAAGGGCCAGCTGCATTTCTGTTTCGGATTCTTCCCTTAGATCTCTTTTTTGCTTTTAATTTTTATTGGAGTATAGTTGTTTTACAATATTGTGTTAGTTTCTACTGGACAGCAAAGTGAATCAGCTCTACGTATATATATATATATCCCCTCTTTTTTGGATTTCCTTCTTCCCATTTAGGTCACCACAGAGCATTGAGTAGAGGCCCCTGTGCTATACAGTAGGTTCTCGTTAGTTATCTATTTTATACATAGTATCAATCGTGTATATATGTCAATCCCAATCTTCCAATTCATCCCACCACCCCTTTTCCCCCTTGGTATCCATACGTTTGTTCTCTACGTCTGTGTCTCTATTTCTGCTTTGTAAATAAGATCGTCTGTACCAATTTTTTCAGATTCCACATATGTGCGTTAATATACGATATTTGTTTTTCTCTTTCTGACTTACTTTACTCTGTATGACAGTCTCTAGGTCCATCCACATCTCTACAAATGACCCAATTTCATTCCTTTTTATGGCTGAGTAATATTCCATTGTATATATGTAGCACATCTTTTTATCCATTCATCTGTCGATGGACATTTAGGTTGCTTCCATGTCCTGGCTATTGTAAATAGGGCTGCAGTAAACATTGGGGTGCATGTGTCTTTTTGAATTATGTTTTTCTCAGGGTATATGCCCAGTAGTGGGATTGCTGGGTCATATGGTAGTTCTAGTTTTAGTTTTTTAAGGAACCTCCATACTGTTCTCCACAGTGGCTGTAACAATTTACAATCTCACCAACAATGCAGGAGGGTTCCCTTTTCTCCACACCCTCTCCAGCATTTATTGTTTGTAGATTTTTTGATGATGGCCATTCTGACTGGTGCGAGGTCAGAACTACTCACTGTAGTTTTGACTTGCATTTCTCTAATAATTAGCGACGTTGGGCATCTTTTCATGTGTTTGTTGGCCATCTGTATGTCTTCTTTGGAGAAATGTCTATTTAGGCCTTCCACCGAGTTTTGGATGGGGTTGTTTGTTTTTTTTGATATTGAGCTGCATGAGCTGTTTGTATATTTTGGAGATTAATCTTTTGTCAGTTGCTTCGTTTGCAAATATTTTCTCCCATTCTGAGGGCTGTCTTTTCGCCTTGTTTATGGTTTCCTTTGCTGTGCAAAAGCTTTTAAGTTTCATTATGTCCCATTTGTTTATTTTTGTTTTTATTTCCATTTCTCTAGGAGGTGGATCAAAAAAGATCTTGCTGCGATTTATGTCAAAGAGTGTTGTGCCTACGTTTTCCTCTAAGAGTTTGATAGTGTCTGGCCTTACATTTAGTTCTTTAATCCATTTCGAGTTTATTTTTGTGTATGGTGTTAGGGAGTGTTCTAATTTCATTCTTTTACACGTAGCTGTCTAGTTTTCCCAGCACCACTTATTGAAGAGATTGTCTTTGCTTCATTGTATATTTTTGCCTCCTTTGTCATAGATTAATTGACTATAGGTGCGTGGGTTTGTCTCTGGCTTTTCTATCCTGTTCCACTGATCTATATTAGTTCTGAGATGTGCAGGTCAAGGCAGAGGTCAAATATTCTTTTAAAGAATATCTTAAAACAAATAATAAAGTCTTACCATCAAGCTTGTAGTATTTCTACCTATAGATACATGTAAATAGGTTGACTGACAATACTTTTAATACGTAGTGCTCAAGTATGTTTTGTGGGGTGGCTTAGTGACACATTCAAAGACATACAATGATACCAGGTGTCTAGCTGCCATGATGAGGTTAGTTTCAGCCTGAGAGAATGTTGAGAAGTGACTTCAGGCATCTCATAGAGCATCATCGTACTCATTATCGTTTTTGAGTCAGGGTCTGTTCTAAGAACTTTGTATATATGCTGCCATATTTAATCCTGACAGCAACCCTAGGAACGAGGCACAACTGTCACCAAATAATAGCTTTAACTCTGTCTGCCTGGAGGAGGTATTGCCGCCAGGTTTCCTTTCTTTCCACCCTTGAGTTTATCTTGCACTGATCACATCATCCAGAGAATGTACAGCTCTTCAACTGTGGCTGCCCCATTCAGAAAATGTGTTAACAGCCCAAGAGTTGATGAAGAGCAGAGAAAAGGATCATTTGAATCATTTCTCAATATGCACACAGGCTTGCTCCACCCAATGTTTTGTGATTTTTAGGATCAAATGAAAGCAAAATCAAATGGTCTGAATCTTCATGTAACCGATCTCACTTTCCATTTGCAACTAAGCAAATTCAGACTGAGTAGAGCAACCGTCATCAACCCAACCCTGGCATCAGGGTTGAGTCCCAAGGTCAGCTCCGAAAACCTGGAAGAACTAAAGGATTTTTTCATGTCCTGAATCACGTGGGCTGCTCTTTCACTGGGGGAAGGTTACCATTGCACCCCACCCCAAACACTTCCAAGAGCCAGTGCCCCAGGAATGCCCTGAGCACTCTTCCCACCCTGGATGATCAGGGCCACCCCTCCCTATGGTCCGCACAGCTGCCCTTGTATCAGAGCATTTGTTTTGTTTTGTAACTGCCTGTCGCTGTTCTCTCTGCCCAACTAGATAGCAAGCCCTGTGAGGAGAGGGACTGGGTCTTGCGTACTTCAGTATTACCAACATAGCACAGTGTCTGGATATGCAATACATCTAATAAATACATCAATTAATACATTAATTACAAATACCTACAAATAAAAATAAACTTAATTTAGTTGCGTTAGCATTGCTTGAGTTTTGTTTGGTTTTGAGGGATAAAGGTTATTTTCACCTGACTTTAAAAATTATGAACCGGTTAGACAAAGCTTTATTAAAAAAAAAATAAGGTATCTCAGGGTACACTTCATTCAATATATTGGTGAGATAAATGACTGGAGTGGGGAAAAGAAAAGGCAAACAAGAAACAAAGAGGGCTTCCGTGGTGGCACAGTGGTTGGGAGTCCGCCTGCCGATGCAGGGGATGCGGGTTTGTGCCCCGGTCCGGGAAGATCCCACATGCCGCGGAGCGGCTGGGCCCGTGAGCCATGGCCACTGGGCCTGCAAGTCCAGAGCCTGTGCTCCGCAGGCGGGAGAGGCCACGGCGGTGAGAGGCCCACGTACCGCCAAAAAAAAAAAAAAAAAAAAAAAAAAGAGGCCAAGGGACAGAGACAAAGAAAAAAAGAGGGAAACAGGAGAAAGGGGAAGAAAGAGAAAAACAAAAAGAAATTATAGGAAAAGATTTTTAAAAAGGAGACGAGACCAGTGCCTTTCAGCCAGCTTGAGTGTGAGCATGTGATGGCCACAGCAAGGGAGCTGGAATTCTCTGAACTATTAGGCAAGCGATCCTAGGAACATGGTTTCCAGGAGAGACAGAAGCAAGCTTAGAGGCTGAAGTCCCACTGCCTGTCCTAGCTCTTCCCGGTATCAGACAAGACCTTCAGCTACACGTAGAACCTGAGGTGCCTGAGGATAAGATGTGTGAAGGAAGAAGTTTAAAGACCCATGTCGCAAAATTGAGCCATTCTCTTACCCTTTTCCAATAAAAAGCAAAACACAGTTCTAATTTCTGAAAAAAAAAGGGCTTAGAATTTCTGAATATCTCAATACTTGCTCACGTAACGTTTACAGATGGCATGGTTTATTAGTTATGCTTCCAAGAGAAAACACAGTAAGATTAAGAAACTGAACATTAGATTACAGAACTGATGTAGGACTTAATTCTAATACAGATCATGGCCTTTCCATCCATGCCTGACCTGCTGTGCTCGTCTGTACATGGCCAGGCAGCTTTAGGAAGCAGTCCCTTCCTAGAGCACGCCACTGTTCTTTACCTGTCTTGGCTAACGCTTGGAAAACTTTCAAGAAAACCGGCAGCGCCTCATGGCCTGGAATTTTAAATGTGCATTCCTTGTAGGCACCTTACTTCCTCATAGTTTCCTTGAGCTCTTGTGAGAAAAAGTCAAGAGGGACCTGAGACGATACTCTGCTGTAAGGGACCCACCAAGGTCTGCAGAACAGCCAGTTCACTAAACGCAAAAGCAACCTTGCCTTCTGGGCAAAACTGAGGGGACAATGTTGGGAACTTAACAAACAAAGGCATGTGTACACACACATACACACACACACACGTGCATGCACGCACACAGACACACGTGAACGCACACAGCCCTCAGGATGCTGGGGTGGTAGACAGAGAGTCCGCACAAAGAAGGGGCGAGGTTGGCAGCTGCTGGAGCCCTGACCCAGGAGTCATGAGAGCCAGGTCTGCAGGGCTCCCAGCACCAGGGAAGGGGCTCGTCCTTGTTTGGAGTCCTTCATGGAAGCTGACAGCATTGAGGCTGGCTCTAGATTATAGGATTCATTCTGCTCACACCACAGTCACAAAGGAGAGATGCCCAGACTGGAGACAGGCTGAACCAAATGGAATTGCCAGTGTAATCCCAGTGCCTAGGAAAGGGTATGCCACGCATCAGGCCCTTGGTAAGCATTGCACTGAATGAAAGGATCCAGTTCTGGGTCTGGCTTGGTTGATGACAACGTGAGGGAAGTTATTTCCCCTCTCTTAGCCCTAATTTCCCCAGTGAGGGGAACTCATGAATCTGTGTCTTGGGTGAAATGAGATAATGCACTGAACGTGCTCTGTGGTGCCTAAAGTCATCATCAAATATAAAGCAGGGACGTTTAGAAATCTTCCTCTTTCACCTTAAAGCATGTCCCTAATTTAACATTTGTGTGGCCATTATGCAAAAACATACAAATATGTCAATGTCAACAACAGCACAGAAGGCATCCCCCAGTACTGTACCAAACCATCAACGGTGAACAAGGGGCTGATTCTCTCAAAGGGTCAGCTGGCTGTGGGACCTTTGTGAAGTCAGTTAACCTCTCTACAACCTTGTTTCCAAAATCAGGGATCTGCCATAAGGAATATCAAATAAAAACACTCTCAGTTGTCCTTCTCCTCAAATAACAACGGCTTAAGCTTCTAAACCGATGCTTCGGAGTCTCTCATTGAAAAGCTGCACGGGAGTAGGCAAACATTTGTGGGCTGACCTAAAATAATCCTGTGAGGACGTCTGGAACTGTTCCTCTGTCTCGTCCCTTCCGAGTTCAGGATCACTCACTCCATATGGCTGGTAATTTCCACTTGACTGTATGTTCCTACATGTCCAGACTTCAGAGAACAGCTCAGCAGGGTTGCTTCCTGGGAAACTCTGGATCATGAATCCCAGTCAGGACAGATCCCAATCCCGTCCCCAGACCTATGACAAAATGCATTTGATGGTTTTCTAAATCAGTTCACCCAGGGGATCTGGATGAGTACTAAAATACATTTCTTTACATATGCATGCTTTCATTGTGTATTTCACTAGTAAAAATAACATTGAGAATGCGTAGAAGTTTAATAATGTTTGGGTGCCCCTCACATCCTTAACTCTGAATTCTCAAATTCTGGGATATTTAAAAATCCTGGGCCTCATGAGTCGTAAAATGAAATTCTGCTACTAACTTTGCTGTTGTCTGATTTCTTCAAGTCCGTGTCATTTTCTCAGCACCTCTTCTCTTTGAACATCATTAATTAGCCAAGAGACAAAGACCTTCTGTGTGAGTTGAAGCCAAAGTTGTACAATCTCATGTGTCCTTACTAAATAAATATCTACTTTTTTTCTGTTTCGGCTGCAACATTCCATCCAGTGTCCTAATTTCTTCACTTGGTGGTTCTGCTTAAATTTCTCCTCTGTTCATTTAAGATGTTGGTTTTCTCTTCTATTGTACATGCTATGGCTTTTCCCAAAGCTCAGCTATACTTTCCACTTGTTAGAACTTTATAATATGGGTCAGGCCCAGCAAAGTCAATACCAACTAACTTATTGTGAGCCTATCTAACTAGATTCCCCCAGCTAGCAACCCAGAGCCAGCCAGATTGGCAGACCCCGACACCTCAGGGATGACAGCCAGTGCCGTGCTTTATTCTCACACAGAGTTGGACCTGGGAGTTCATCTCTTCCATATCTGCCCTTCTGTTACAATCCTTGAGTCCCTGGAGTCTGCTATTTAAAATAGAGCTGATCTTTTGGGATTCTCGTCTTTCATACACACTTGAAAAGCTATTCATCCAATCCTGAGTTAAAAGACTCTAAACTGTATTAACAAATCAGTCTGGTTGCAATTCTCCCAAAATTGAATTATTCTCTTAACAACCTCTTGAGAGAAAGAAACGAAACATTAACATCTCAGCGAAGTCTGCTTGTCATCTTTCCTCGACTCCCCAAACCTTGACTCTACCCGTAACACAAAGTAACGCTGAAGTCTACAGGGCTTCCACGTGTGGGACAACCATACAGACAGACCCAGGTTCTCAGATCCAGAGTGTGGAATCAGCAAGGCCATCGTAGAAAGAAGCTGGTGGCCCAAAACTACGATTTTCAACACAAATTGAGAATACATAGAGGCTGCAGTAACCCCGTATTAGCATGGACAGCAACATACCCGTTTCAGAAGGCCAGTTCCGTGAAGGCAGGAGATAAATCTTGCCTGTGGAATACCTTTACACCTCTGAGCAACCCTCTTGGAGTAAGTATTGAAACCTCTGCTATTTGACTGCCTACAGGGCTTACCACCAGCACGTTCACACAAAGTTGGCAAGAGCAGGACAACACGTAGACATTTTATAGTTGCTTAAGATTTAGTAGATTGTTTTTGTCCCAGAGCCCAAGATGAGGCCAAAGTAAATAAGCACACACGTGTGTACACACATACTCACCCCCCAGAATCGCTCTTGTTGGAAGAGTAATTCTGTTGAGCAGTGTCTTTGAGAAAGAATGAAAACTGGGCTTCCCTGGTGGCGCAGTGGTTGAGAGTCCGCCTGCCGATGCAGGGGACACGGGTTCGTGCCCCGGTCCGGGAGGATCCCACATGCCGCGGAGCGGCTGGGCCCGTGAGCCATGGCCACTGAGCCTGCGCGTCCGGACCCCGTGCTCTGCAACGGGAGAGGCCGCAACAGTGAGAGGCCCGCGCACCGCAAAAAACCAAAAACAAACAAACAGAAGAAGAAAGAATGAAAACTACTTCTCTGGGGGAAAGAACCCTAAGAAGAAACTTCTGAAATATACAAAGACACATTTGAGAATTAGTAAACATGTCCACTGAGGAAGTACATAGAATAAATAACCTCAAATTAGATTGGCCCTAAAAGGAACACATCCCAAAAGTGGGGTTGCAGGAGGTTACAGACCCACCTTCCTACCATAGAGACCTTTAAGAACAACCACAGTAGCCAGCTGTCTAGAATGGCTCCAGTGTAGATCTACGCAGAGGGAGAGAAGTACCAGATGTCTAGAGGAACGCTTTTCCCAAGCAGGAGTTTTTGATGTGTAGGTACTTCTAATACATAGACTCTAAACTTTGGCAGCCCTCTAATTACCAAATTATAATTTCATTAATGTCCCAGACAGACCACAGCTCAGAGTAAACCTAATGTGTACCATGCTTACCCACTTTCTCAGCTAATTCTTAGTCTTTAGTGTTACATATCTATGACGATCACGTAGCTCGCATTTTTCAGGCTCATTCAATTAAAACTTTTTCTTGCTGTTGGCCTCCGAAGTACATTTACATGTGTCAAATCCTGTCTCGTGCATTTTGATTGAGGAATTACGTTTGCTCTAGATTGCAGACTCAGTTTTTAACTAGTCATCAGGAGGGGACAGGCAGTATTTATGAAAGATGCTTTATCTTCAAATTCTAGAAAAACTTCCCTCCAATCCAGGTCAGTATGGGGATCATCTGTCACATCCAAGGGTCAAACATAAAAAGGCAGTAGTGGGAATAAGAGGCGTGGGCTCCCTCTCTATCCAGCAAGCCTGCCAAACCACAGACAGGAGGCACTCAGATGAAGGCATCCCGTTTAAAGGAACTTTGTTCTGTCTGTGCTTTGTTTAAATCCCAGAGTGGGAGATGACCCACAATAAGCCACTTGAACTTTTTTCTCTGTAAGTCTCCAGTTGAAATACAGTATGTGGGAGTTCTTTCAATAGCAGTTATGCAGGCCTTTTCAGAGACTAAATTTGAATACTCCACAGTTACCAATTAGGAGTATAACTGCTCAACAACAGGCTTGAAAGCCAATGGCAGCTCCCCACTGGCCTCACTTTACCAGGTTCCCAGCCAGGCCTTCTGAGGGCTTCCCCACAGGCAGCCCTGCTTCAGCCTTCCTGACCAGGAGACCCAGCCCTGGGAGACCCGACCCTCTTCCTGGGTGACATGTTATTTGTACTGTTCCTTATCTATTCAAAGCTGGAGTAATAAGAACATACTCAGCTAAACTAAATTGGTCCTTTGTTTGCCATTATCATAAAAATTTTATGTAGGAACTAATAAAAACATGCTTTACGTGTACAGTGACATGGGTTTACACAGGCAATAATATCCAGCAAGTTATATCCATCAATTCAGTTACAGACCCTTAGGAATAAATATTTTATCTTTCCCAATGTTTTCGCTTATTGAAAGGAAGGTGTGGACACAGAAGTGTATGACTATCTGTGGCTTCTAAGGGCTCTTACGTCCCCCTGGATGCCTCTCCAAGAGACCAGAAATGTCCTTTCAGGAGTTTCTGGATAATTTTCATAATTTTTTAGCCTCCTAAGAGCTCAGTATTAATCATTCCTCCAATCTCAGTAAATGGAAAGCTTTTTACAAAGCTGTTAAAAATAAATCGCTTTTGAAATGAGTTCAGAATTTTCTTAGAAAAAAATTTTAAGCAAACAAAAAGATTCAATTCTCTTCCCAACTGGGACCTTAGAGCAGATTTACAATAGATATAATTAAGGAAGTTTAATGAAATCCAAATCTAGCCCCCCCCCCAAATTGGATCATTGGATATTTCAGCTTTCCCTTCAGTGATGTACTCTAAAAATACACTGAATGAGTTGGGTTTTGTGTGGGGTTTTTTTTTTGCTGTATATTTTCTTTCTTTCCAGATCTGCAGTGTCCAATAGAAACATAATGGGAGCCACAAAAGCAAGCTGCATGTGTAATTCAAAATTTTCTAGTAGCCACATTAAAAGCGTAAAAAGGAACAGGTGAAATTAATTGAAATAATATATTTTATTTAACCCGATGTATACAAACTATTGTCATTTTAACATGTAATCAGTCTAAAAAAATCTTACTAATGGAATAGTTTACATTGTTTTTTCTTGTCCTAAGTACAGTTCAATTCAAACTAGCCTCATCTCAAAATGCTCAATGCCACATGTGACTGACGGCTACCCCGCTGGACAGCAAAGGTCTAGAGAATTGTTGACCAGCCTGGGAAAGATAATCTCAAAGAATTGACGATTTATATGATTGCTTTTGTACCCTGTGGGCACACCTCCCCCAGATGTTAACTGTGAATCTAACATATTATAAACTCAGAAAATACTAAAATTACATGTTATTTTAAAAGTCCAATTTTTTTCCTGTCTATAACTGATAGTAAAATAAGCAAAGGTGAAGCAAGCCAGGTGAAAAGGCAAAATACTTAGGGCAGCCAAAAAGAGTCTATGTCAACAGTCATCAGAGGTAAGTTAGAAAGTGTTACCAATCAGATCCTCTACCAGCCTTCACAGCCCCTGCAGCCTCTTAAATACAGACCACTGTGAAGTCTCTTCTGTATAAAATTGCACGTTGGGAAAATGAGAAGCTAAATTCCTTTCCACTTAACTTTTTTCACTCAAAGAAGCTATGTACTAAGTTTCTGTAACCTTTAAAAACAATGCTATCTTCTATTACTCTTTCATCATCCCTCTGTTTCTTAGAGTAGATACTAAAAAAGACATTTGTATAGGGCGTTTTTGTTTTTAAGATATATTTTTTTTTTAATGTGGACCATTTTTAAAGTCTTTATTGAACTTCTTACAACACTGCCTCTGTTTTATGTTTTGGTTTTCTGGCCCCGAGGCATGTGGGATCCTAGCTCCCCGACCAGGGATCGAACCCACACCCCCTACAGTGGAAGGCAAAGTCTCAACCTCTGGACCACCAGGGAAGTCCCCATATAGGGTGTTTTTAAAGTGAGGGTTTAAGCCAAAAAGTCGGTACTGTATCTCTGATTTTTTTAAAGTAAGTTTTGGCAAATTACTGTTTCTCTGTGGTTAAATGTTGCCATGTTAAAAAAAAAAATCACCCCAATAATTCTAAGTCTGTGTTATGTCTTGCAAGTGTTAGTCATATTTTTACTTGAGGTGTTATTATATTTAATAATGCATGTTAAGCAAGTTGTTCTGGGGGGCAGAGACCAGGATTACTGACTATACCGTTTGCTGAGCTAACCAAAGCACTGCATGCAGAGAAATGCTTAATTATCCCATGTGTTGCCGCTATTGACTCATAAATGCGTGCACGTGCTGAAATAAGGGCTCTGAGTAAATGTAAAGGTGTTTTATTTTTGTTTCTAGATTCATAGAGTGTGTTGTCTCAAGATAAAACAAACAATCTTGAAATGATGTTTTTATTTTCTCCTCCAAGATGAAGGAAAGTCCTTCTTGGCAATAAGTCAGATTGACAACAGGGGAATTCGAGGATGCTCTCAAAGTCTCTGATCTGTTTTTGTGTGTTTTAAATCAAATAAGGAAACGTCAACCACATATAAAATGCACACTCAAATTTCCTTACCCCGTCTCTCTTCGACCTCACGTTTTCTCTAGAATGCGAGTGGGTTTTGATTCCAGAGAATCCTGCCTTGGTTTTCAAGTGAACGGAAGGATGGTGGTAAGTGAAATATACCCTAAGATTAGAAGTGGTTTTATCTAAAGATTTAGAATAAGGCACTAAGACAATAAATTAGCTGTAATAATGGCACTGTTAAAAGACCTTCAAAAAGTGACATAACAATTAGATGCAAACTAATCTACACTAAACCCTGTACTGGAGGGAAGACAGTGCTATAAAGGATATTATTGGGTCAACTGGAAAATACTGGAATATGGATGGTAGATTAAAGTTATTCATCAAAGTTAATTTTACCGAAGTCGATAACTGCACTCTGGCTACACAAAAGAATATCCTAGAGCTTCCCTGGTGGCGCAGTGGTTGAGGGTCCGCCTGCAGATGCGGGGGACGCGGGTTCGTGCCCCGGTCCGGGAAGATCTCACATGCCGCGGAGAGGCTGGGCCCGTGAGCCATGGCTGCTGAGCCTGCGCGTCCGGGGCCTGTGCTCCGCAACGGGAGAGGCCACAGCAGTGAGAGGCCCGCGTACCGCAAAAAACAAACAAACAAACAAACAAACAAAAAGAATATCCTATTTCCTGGGAAATACACAATGAAGTATTTAGGCATAAAGGCCCATGGTGTATGCGTCTTACTCTGAAATGGTTCAGAAAAAAGTGAACAATAGTTACCTAAGTACGGGGAATAGGGGTATATCCTTCGTACTTACTTTTGCAAACTTCTGTAAGTTAAAAATTATTTCCAAACATGTTCTAATTCTTTTAAGAGTGAATATACATGGTGGGGAAAAAATTCTTCTGAATCAAATTTCCTTTAGGAGTTTACACAGCACAGCTCCTTGTCCTGGCTACCTAATTCCCACAGCAAGCCTCTGGATTTGACTGTAGAAGACACACAGCGATGACCCGACTCCCACCTGGCCAAGGGCTCGCCTCTCCACAACCCAGCCCTGGCTCCAGCTATGTGCCTGAGGCCCTCCTCCTGTCTTCTCCATAGAAAGAATGTGGGCTTTGGGCATTGGCTCTCCTATCGGCCTAGGTGTCCTTCTCATACTCTCATTTCCGGGGTTGGGTGAGGGGAGATGCAGGATAAGTCTGTCAATGGTTAAAGCAATGCTCACAGTGGCTCTGAAAGCTGATTAAGACTCTCCGGAAGGAGATAACCACACGCTCCTTGGAACCCTGGCCGCCAACACTGCCGCCACCAGAAGCCCGGATTATCAAGGGTTAAGGTACCTGTGGGAATCCCCGGGACCACCTAGTAAAGGAAGTGGCTTGCCGAGGCATTTTTACTGCCTTCCCTCTCCCCACCCCCTGAAAACCTACTTATTTTGAAACAAACTGATCCTTCAATCTTAGCACCAAAACCTCCAAGTCAAAGAGAATCATGGAAGCAGAGCAGGGCCAAACCTTAAAGGTCAACAAATCCACCCTCTCCCCTGATGCAGGGGTACCTTTCAGGCTACTGGGTCATTCAGCCCCTTTTCAGGATCCTCCAGAGACGAGACGGGAAGCTCCCTACTTTTTGCAAGGCAATAGATGTATTCGATACATACATACATATCCACGATTCGATAACTCTTGATTTTTAGAAAGTTCTCCTTTGCCGTCAGATAAAAACTGCTTCCCTAAAAGGGAAGAAATTTGAAAGCAGGAAAAGGAAAGGGAACTTTCCTTCATCAGTGCCTGGACAAGCAGGCACACAAGAAATAACTTGGGAATGAATGAGTCAATTAATGGATAGTCTGGGCACTGTCTCTTTTTCTATCCTACGGAGCAATAAAAAGCATCCACTGTCTCTTCCAAGATACAGCATCTCAAGCACTTGAAGACATTTTCATGTCCGCCTCTGTCTTCTGTCCAGCCTAAGATCCTCCAACTGTGCCTCACACTACAGTTTATGAAACTGTCACTAACCTTCCTTCACTCATTCACAACTCATTCATTTATTTATTCATCTATTTCCAAAAGGAATTTGTCATGTCGTTAAAAAAAAAAAAGACAAAAGCAACAAAATTACTAAAATAGAAATGATCATGCAGAAAATAGGGTCTGGAGAGATCTACCATGCCAAACGAAATGTTTACATTGTTTTCATGATTAATTTCAAAACTTGATCCTAATGTTCCTGTTGCAAAGGTGAATAGGGAAACATTGGGAGTCTCAAAACTCTGGATTATGAGGATGAAACAGACCAGTTCCTTGGGAGAGAAAAGGTGATTGCCTGTATCAAGGACAGAGGTCTTGTGTCGGGCATTGTAAACCAGGGACATTGAGTCATGCAATGGATAATCAGTGTTCCTACTCAAAATTCACAGCAAATGCTGAGTAAAATTAAAATAGTTTTTTTTTTTGTAGTAATTTCTGATGCAAGCTTGAAGGTAGAAGATCAAGACACAACTCAGAATCGGTGATTACAAAAAGGGTTAAATCGATTTGGTCCAAATATGTAAATATCTTCTTCAGTATTTTAATTTACTCCAAGATGTAACTTAGAAGAGCTGGATAATTTGTAAGTAGTGTTTTAAATTATTGACCCTTAACCAAACCTCCTCCTCCGGGATTCTGAGCCCTGGAGAGAAGAAAGCTTCAGGTTATACTCTCGTGAGAGTCTGAAGTACACTGATCCTATATTCTTGAACAAGCAGCTTCATAAAATTTAGAGACCAGATAAACAAAAGGTAAATTTTGTATTTTGTTATGAAAATCAGGATACTAACTAATGATGTCACAGCCCTGCTGGGAAACAGAAATAGGCCACAGAGGTACCTGCCCACAGAGCCAGGGTTTTCTGCAGGATGTTATCTGGGGAGGATGTAGATGTAACAATACCTGTCACTGTTAATTTTTACAACAATCCTGCGAGGTAGAAATTGGTTTTCCCTGTTTTACAGATTCAGAAAGTGAAGATGAGGCCGAGAGAAGTTTGCCAAAGGTCACAGAGCTAGAAGTAGCCGTGGAAGGATTTAAATGTCAAGCTTTCTGGCTCCAAATTTTGTATTTTTCCCACTCTATCACCTGGCTTCCCTGGGCCACAGTATGACAAGTAAATACAA
Source organism: Phocoena phocoena (assembly GCF_963924675.1). NCBI lineage: Eukaryota > Metazoa > Chordata > Mammalia > Artiodactyla > Phocoenidae > Phocoena > Phocoena phocoena. Next base: position 161,211,082 of record NC_089219.1, on the reverse strand, counting down.
TGTCTGTGATGTTGACTTAATGACATAATTATGAAGCTTTGGGAGTACACCAGACTGCCCTGAGAGTAACGTCAGGTCTAGGCATGATGTGCTGGTGTGGATTTTAAAACCAGGAAAAAATATCTTGATTTGCAGCACTGCCCATTGCTAAGGTGTAAATTCTCCCACCATGGCCCAGGCATGGGTTCCAGCACACCACTGGGTCTTCAGAGCTTGTGCCCAGGTAGCAGTGTCCAAGGAAGTCTACTTGCACCTGGTTCACTTCCCACTGAACAAGGAAGTTCCATATTTTCCTGATATTGTGTCCCCGCTATACTACCGAACTTTTACTTTTATGTCATAATGTGACCTGTTTCTGGGAAAGGAAAGGAAAAGAATTGGCCAAGTCAAGTAAATCAAGATCATAGGAAATTCCATCCTGAAAAACCGGAGCATCCTTAAAACACCCCAGTGGTTGCTTTATCTTCAACACATACATGTGCCCAGCTCTACTTGTGTTTGAACATTATGATTGTTCAATGTTGGAACCAAAATCGAACTGCTTCCTTTTGTTAGGTCTATAATATTGCAGATATGGATAAATTTTTTTAAATAAATAAATAACTTTGTGCAAGAAGTAGTAGGGTCTGAATAAATGCTCCTTACTACTAGCAATTTCACCTACTAATACAATGCTAAAGATATTTTTATTTTAATACTAAATATTAAAGATGCTTTTTATGCTTTTTAAATATTAAAAAAAAATTCTGGTTAAGGATGGTGGGTTCAATACATGCACTTAGGACTGCTCTTTCCTGAAACCCTAATAAAATGACAATAAAGAATTCTGAAAAGGACATAAACTTACAAGGCCAAAGAAAATGGGAAAGGAAGCGACTGCAGTATAATTTTGGAAGCTGGAACCCGGATCGGTGAGTAGTAACTAAGTCAGCAGACCCAAGAAAGGTGAGTCCCAAGCCAGTGATGGGCAAGCTAGCTGCAAACAACCCAGTTTACACCTCAAAACCCTTAAAAGCCTCAAGACTTGATGGCACCGCTGGAAGTAGGCGTGAGGAAGCTAAGGCAAAGGGATTGGTTTTTAAAGACTGCTTAAGACACAAGAGGGAAGAGATATGGGAACATATGTATATGTGTAACTGATTCACTTTGTTATAAAGCAGAAACTAACACACCATTGTAAAGCAATTATACTCCAATAAAGATGTTTAAAAAAAAAAAGAAAAAGAAGTAGTTAGAGCTCCAGATCCCTTCCTCTGCTCTGGGTGGTTGCACCTTCCCACCCCGGCAGAATCTAAAGGTTTATTCTCTGAGATGATAAATCCCAGGGTCTCTAGACTAAAACCCACTAGGCACAGTTAAGTGCAAGGAACTAAGAAAAGAGCAATTAAGTCAAAGTTTACATATTGAATTTGAGATCTCCCTTGTCTTCTTCCTCTCAGGTCCCAGAAAACAGGCACCCACCAGGCTAGAAGAAGAGTCTTTTCTGACTCTCCAAAGAAAAGAACTGAAGAAAAATTTTAAAATGTCTCCTTCAGGTAACAGGTAAGACCTGTTACTGTACAGGTAAGACCACACTCAATCCCCTCCCGTGCTCCTCCATTCAGCTATTTTCTGCCTCCTTTATCAATATGATCAGTCAGCCAACGATCACCAACTATTTGAGGAAAGCATCTAATACAAAAAAGAAAAGGAAACAAAGCCATCTTGAGGAAAGAGAGACTATAGAGAAAAATAAAACTAAAACAGAAGAAAACAAAACCCACTCAATAATATTCTCAGAGAGATGAATAAAAATATTATATCCGTATAGTAAGAATGGAATGCCATTTAAGAAAGGAAGATTTGGAGAAGAACAGTAAAAACAACAAAAAGAAGCTCTTGGAAATTAACAATGATAGCAGAAGTGAGGACGTTACTAAAATAGTTAAAAGATAAAATTGAAGAAATCTTCCAGAAAATACAGGAAAATGAAGAAGAGTTTGGCAGATAGGAAAGCAAACATAATTTTTTTTTTTAAACCAGACCATAAGACCTAATAATAGGAGCTCCAGAAAAAATAAACAAGGAAAATAGAGGGGAAGAAAACTATCAAAGAAATATTTAAAGAAAATATCCTAGAAGAGGCCAACATGAGATTGTAGATGGAAAGGCCCACGGGGTGCCAGGACAACGGATAGCAATAGATCCATACCCAAATGTATCTCTGTGAAACTTCACAGCACTAGGGATAAAGGGCTTCTTAAGAGAAAGACAGAGAGAGATGAGAAATGTTCTGTGTAAATGATCAAGATACAGATTTCAACGTTAACACAGGAAGCCAAAAGGCCACTAGAGAAGTGCCTTTAAAATTCTGAGGGAAAATGACTTCCAACCTAGAACTCTATTACCCAGCCAAAAATTATTAATCAAGTGTCAAGAAAGAACAGAGATGTTTCAGATCCACAGGATCAAAAAATCTTCCCCGCTTGCATACTTAAAGGAAAAGTAATCACAATTATATGGGTCAGCTGCAGACAGCCTTTATATGTCATAGCAATACCTTTATATAGTCCTAATAATTGAACCAAAATTGTTGGAGCAATGGGAAGACAAGAAGTGAGCATATCTGTGGTATAGGAGTGGGGTGGGTGGTGGTGAAAGAGGATTAAACCCTCAAGTTCCTCAGTGGTTAAGCAATAGGTCAGTGATTCTCAAACTGGTCAGTTTCAGGAACCCTTTACAATCTCAAAATTATTGAGGATCCCAAAGAGCTTTTTCTTTTATTGCATAATATTTCTGTTTTTCAATTTGCTTAGTTTTCCGTGTATTTATCACTAATTCAAACCCAGACTCTCCTCTGTGTTCTATAACTCTGTCCTTAAAATGTTCAAACATATCAGCTAAAATGATCATGACATCTCGCTCAAGATTTCTTTCCCAGATTTATGACCTGCACAGTCTAGACAGGTTGCTCTCTCTTAAAACTATCAATATTCACCATTTTAGAAATTAAACTTAAAATATATATGCATTTATTTATTTTAAAATAACAATAAGCTTGTTATATGTTGGCATAAGTAACATATCTTATGAAATATATTTATTTTCCCTTGTTAAAACATTTAATGAGAAGGTTGATTTACATTTTCACAAATCTTTTTTTTTTTAACATCTTTATTGGAGTATAACGGCTTTACATTGTTGTGTTAGTTTCTGCTGTATAACAAAGTGAATCAGCTATACGTATACTTATATCCCCATATCCCCTCCCTCTTGGGTCTCCCTCCCACCCTCCCTATCCTATCCTTCTCGGTGGTCACAAAGCACCGAGCTGATCTCCCTGTGCTATGCGGCTGCTTCCCACTAGCTCACAAATCTCTTTAGTGTTTGGTTTATGGTTTGTGGATTATGTCTGTGTATGTTGTTTCAGTTGAACATACGCAGAAAGTCCAACCTCATACGGATATAAAGTTGGCAAGTGGAGGACTATTTTAATAGCCTTTTCAGATAATTGTGGATATTCTCCTCTGATACTATACTAAAAATTGACAAATGGTGGTTTCCTAAAGGTTCACTGAAATGAGCAATCTGAAATTACATTGATAAATGTTTAGTACTCTGTCGTACTAAAATCCATTAGGCTACCTTGCACTTTGAATGGACATTATGTTACAAGATTTTGTAACATAATGCAATGGTCATTTGGAAAATACTGATTTACTGGGTTATACATATCTTCCAGACGTTGATACATTCTATTATGCAATATAAAAAAATCACATTTGTTATTATCACCACTAATCTTATCAGAGAAGTCTTTAAGTATTGGGAAGCTTTCAAGGCTCATGGTGGAAAAATCAAGTTTTCCAAAATTGAGCCTTCAACTGACAGCTCAAAGTTTTTCACTGGTAAACCTAGCCCATCAGTTGTTTTCCTCTAAATAGCAAGCCCTTGCATTCATTTTTGAGAAAATGTCTGCAAAATACTTAAGTCTGAATAACTATGATTTGCCTGTCAGTTATTCTTTCAAGTAAAAATGTGTTCCACAGGGGGAAAAAGGCCAGGAGCTTGCAACTCAGACAACTGCATAAGTGTTTTTCCCCCCGAGACAACCACTGTACATCACTGAAGCACCTCACATTTCAACACACATTTCTAGGTTTAATAAAATTAATCATTTTTATTGCTTCATCAAGGACATTCTTAAGTGTAAATGTACTTTAAAAAAAACCTCCAAATGTGTAATTGTAATTGTTCAGTAATTAAAAGATGAAGAATACAGTGGCTAGCACAGTTTGGTGCCCCTGCCTAGATTCATGGAGATACCGGCAGTTTTACCCATCGTTGTCTTACACCATCAGAGCAAATGTCCACACAGTAAAAAAAAAAAAAAAGCCAAAGGATGTCTGAATGTTACATAAAAATGGTTTTGAACTCATGGACCCAGTGAAAGGATCTTGGGACTCAAATGGTCCACAGAGTACACGTTGAGAGCGGCTGTACTAGGTAGTCTAAAACTAACTGTATCAAGTTAGTAGGAACATAGGAATGATATGATATGGAAATAGATATTAATGGAAGCAGGAAATGCCCACTGCATTCCCAGTGGTAGACTGGTGTCCTTCATATCAAGTCTTGTCAAATGATTTAACCCTTTAACTTATGTGCATGTATAACTTAGATTTTAAAAACGGATAAAAAGGCAATTTTTTAAAAAATTTAAACATCGTAAGTAATTTAAGCATTCTTCCAGAACATAATTTACTGCTTCAGATACTCAAAGGATTAGAATACCCCTTCAATGGATAATCATGGTTATGTAAAATGAGCTTGAAACGTTTCTTTTTTAATGTTGATGTAATATAAGCTATAGCTCTTTTGTCAGCCAATTCTAGTAGTAAAGGTAGATAAATTATAACTTTTTCCAGTTCTGCCAGGAGAGTTGTGTGCACGTGTGAATGTGCATACACGAAGATGAGCTTTTTTGAGACTGGACAGTGTGAACTCCTGAATTATTAAACACTAGATGTGATAGAAATCCTCCCCCATCTGAGAGGAAATGACATCCCTTGGATTAAGCTTTCTTGCTGCCTGTAAGCCTCACTCAAAGAGGGTCATTGCCTCTCTTCCCCAACGCTCACTGTTCCACCGTCAACTTACAGAGACAGACTTATAGGGACGGGGGCACACTTCACACCCCACGGTAGCTTTTCTGTGGTCAGGTCCAAGGTTCAGAACCAACCCGTTGATTAGCTATCTTCCCTCCTAGAATAAACACAGACTTAGAGCAGCATTCCTGACAGAAATACAATTTTGGACGAATGGAATTGAAAGGTTAGATTCATAACGGCGAAGAAAGGGATATGAGAGGAGGGCTGGCAAGCCTGTCCCCAGAAAGAACAGCCCAAGCGCCATCTTTCCATGATGACTTAACTCACTCCTCTCCAGGGGAGGCGGGAGAGAGATGTGGAAGGAACGACTCAGTCACGCTCCTGTTTCTGGTGAAAATACACTGGACCGGGTAAATTAACACAGTCTTTACCCTGGCAGTTTCCAAACACAGCGATAAACGCTAACAGCAGCACATGTGAAAGGTGAGAGAAAAAAGAGCAAATCTGGGCAAATCAGGACTATGACATTTATGTGACTAGGCATTTAAAGTAGCTGTTTTTTCTTCAGTAATTAAAAGTGCGTTATTCGAATAATCACTTTAGTCTTATTTTTCGAGGAAAACTATTTTCAGTGTGAGCTACTTTATCTACTTTTCTACTTCTTCAAAAAGTATTGATCCAGAACATTATAATGTAAATCTTCTCAGAAGGTGGGTTTTTTTTTAATCCTTCAATAAAAATACTAAAATGTTCAGATCACGGGCCTTTGTCCTGTAAGATTAATTCTCCCCAAATACTAAACGTGAACTTCATGTGCCAGAACATCTCAGTCACCATAGTTTCCATGTCACACCTTTGGTCTCATACAGATGAGCATGGAAGACTCACCAGGGAGAGCGGTAACTGATCTGCTTCTCAGTGTCTGAAGGGGGCGGCATGGAACCAGAGGACCTTTTAACTCAAGGGTTCAAAATGGCCTATTCGAGCCCCCAAAATATAAGCACATATTAGACCAAAGTTGGTAACTGCAGCCCAGGACTCTTAACATTTCCTGGGTGAATAACCAGAGGTTGGGTGAAGCGGATGGGGGAGAAAAGTGAGACTTGGACTAGATCTCTGGTGCCTTCCCATTCTGCCCTGCCTGCACAGGGTCACAGCAGCACCCAGTTGCACTCGGGGGGAGGTGTCAGGACAGCTCTGCCTGCTGATAATACACGCAGACAAGGGCAGCAGAGAGATATTTCTAAAGGTGGAATCAAGAGCTAGACAGGGTAATTATACCTCTACTTCCTCTAATAATACAACATCTACTATTTATTTCTGGATTACTGCTCAGTTAGATAAACAGTTCACCTAATCCATAGCTATATAAATAACCAATGTTGAGATGCATTTTTCCAGATACCTGGATGGAATTCCTATCTGGGTCCCACCCTGTTTTCCCACAGCATGGCGCCTGTGCTTCTGCCCTGGCACTGACCCCAGTCTGACCTTCGTCAGAGAGCTGTGCTCTAAGCCTCACTCATCTTTACATCCCAGTCCCTGATACCTGGCATACTGTGAGTGTCTCAGAACCCTGAATGAAAGGAAATACTGACTTGAATCTATTGTTCAATTGAACTGTCTTTCTCCTCCCAGGATCAGAGAGTGACAAAATGATTCGTGACTTTTGTCATAGGTTAAGCTGATGAAGTTACTCATCACTTATCTTATCAACGGACAGCATTAAAAAGGAGGTTGTTTAAAGTAGGAAACAGTGCTAATACAGGTAGTGAAGCCAGTCAGTGGGATCCCTGTGACCCTTGCAGTGTTTATGGACACCAAGATCGGGGTGGAGGAGGGTGAGGGTGAGATTCTTCTGCATTGTGGGTGGTCAGGGTCTAGTTTTCCTCCATAGCTGCAACCCAGCTGGGCGTCAGGAGCCCTCTGAACCCACCGCCCAGTAGTTAGGGTCATAGAGCCTGCCCACCATCGAGGCCACAGGAGTCACTCAGTGCCACTTTAAGAACACTACTGGAGGGAGGGAGACGCAAGAGGGACGAGATATGGGAACATATGTATATGTATAACTGATTCACTTTGTTATAAAGCAGAAACTAACACACCATTTAAAGCAATTATACTCCAATAAATATGTAAAAAAAAAAAAAGAACACTACTGGCTGCCCCCACACACACACACGCGCACACACACACAGACACACAAAAGTGTAGGTAAAGGACAGCCAATTAGAACAGCCCATCATCCCTCACTGACCTCCTACACCAAGACACACTGATAACAGGCAAAGCCCTACCTCAGCTGTCGAAAGCACTGTGCTTTGTATCCCCAGGAACTAGTACGGTGTCTGGCTCAAAAAATGTTTGCTGAATGGATGAATAAATGTATGACTTAACACAGTGTGGTTATAACATAATGACCCTGCTTTTCATGTCTAGGTACTGACACGACAGAATGGTACCGTGGAGAAGACACTGACCAAAGCCGGAAGACCTGGGCTCTGGAAGAAATAGCTTCTCCCGCTTCTCTTATGGCCTAGCCTCAACTGTACCTACCTCCTAGACACAATGCAGCCTTGCCTCTAACCCTGCCGACTCTCATTCACATCTGCCTCTGGACCAGGGTCCCACAGATATCCTGGAGTCCAGGTGTTCAAACCCGAACTCTTTTCTTGTGTCTTCCCTCGGCCTCACCCCTTCAGCCTTCCTTGAACTAGTAAACAGCTCACCACCATGTGGCACCCGACGCAGAAACCCAGGTGTCCTCCTCAACTATCCTCTTCTTTGTCCCCCCGTCCTCAAGGTCTTGGGGCTTTATCCTAAACATCTGTGGAATCAGTCATCCCTCACCCAAGCCCTCTGCTGCTGTCTTTCTCCGGGCCTCACCACCTCCCAAAGCAGTGGTCTGCCCACTTCCCTCTCTCTCCCTGTTAGCAGTACCATCGCTACCCTACTACCCAAAGAGTTTTATCTACATGTGGCTTCTCATTGCCTAACTACCAGGGCCCTGTACGTAGTGTGTAGGAATGGAGCCCACACGTGGCCCATTGTCAATGCCACCTCGGTCCTCTACCTCTTCGCCAGCCTGCAACACGCCGTTCTCACGATATCCCTGTGGCTTCACATATCTGCTGTCCTTTCCACCTTCTTGTAATCCTGTCCCCGGATGTGCCTTCCTAAGGATAACAAGCAGGGGTGTAGATTCAGGGTGCTATGAAGTAACAGTATGCGAGAGAGTTTAAATACTTGGTTCTAATAGGTGTTACGTGTTTACGATATATATATATTCAGTGTATGTGTATTCAATAGATATTATGCTAGGAACATATACACCTTATAAAACATTTAATGAGTAGTTACTGTAATTAATACATTTACACCAATTAACCCCGAATGCTGAGCCTGTTGCACAATTAGAAGTTAGCAGCTACTTTGAAGAGGTTGAAAGGTTCGTGATGTTTAAATATGTGACTTCCTTTCTAATTAGTCCATCTGAGTTTCCATTGCCTTTTCTGCCAAATATTTTCTATAAATTGCTAACAAGTGATAGAATTGACTGATTTTCACTGCAAGTCCTTTTATTTCCTTTGCCCCCCCTTTCTCAGAGACGCAAATAAACTGTGTTAAAATGAAAATATAAGGGTAGAATGAGGGGAGACGTATGAATAATTTTCAACCTAAGTAATTAAGTCTTAGAAGTCTCAAGAGGTGATTGTGTAATTTAAAAATAAAAAAGGAAGAAAGAAAAAGAGAGATGGGACACTGGGCGAAGTGAGGAGAATGAAGACCGAAGACTAGTCACTAAATAAGGACAATCGTCAGGATAGGACTTGCTTAATATTGAAATCAGATAAGACCAGAACTCCCTCATCGAGTTTACTATTAATATAAAACTTATATTATTATTAACTTGTAGAAATGCTATCTACCAAACTTCTTAATTCCAACGAATGACTAAGTACGTGCTGAATAACACATGGGTTGACTAAATTTTTCGGAGTTCAGAAGTGTGGGATTCCTCTGCAGCAAGCACCGTGCCTGGAATATGGTGTGCACTCAGTAAGTGTTAGCTGTAATTATTATTCTTATTACTATGAAACTAAATCAATAACACGCACATACGGCTCAATATGTGCATACTGAATTGCAAGTTGAGAGACAGTGAACTTGATAACTTTGGAGAGAAACCAACCCAGAAAAAGGATGAGCACCCCGCTAGGGGAGTGTGAAATGTTAAAAGCTCAGCTGTCTGTTCACAGGCTGACACAGCTGAGGGTAGAATGGGGCTCCAGTTTTCCTCTTTGTAAATGGAGAAAGTGCCCAGGGTCATGAAGTAAGTGGCAGAAGTGGAGATGGAATTAAGATTCGTGGTTCACTGCACGCTACCGTCTCCACGGTCCCCAAAGCAAAGGTCATTTCGATGGCTGAAACACTTCCTGCCCTTTTTAGCCAACCAGCCACACTCTCAGCAACCAATCAGTGTCCCTCCTCGGTAGCAAGTGGATTTGCTGCCCTTTTTCTAGAACAGTAAAGCTTCGAAACTACCCTTGTTAGAGGCCAGCGTCCCCTGCCCCTCATTTTTTCCACAAAGCACCAGCTACCCCCATCGATCTTTTCTACTCATTACTTGTGGACAAGAATTTTCATTTCTCTGTTCTCTGTCCCTCTCTTACCTCCTAAGGGACTCAACAACATGGCTGCTGCTTCTAAATGGCCAGTTGCATAAACGGTGGACTCAGCCCTGAATTTTGAACAGCGCGTCTGGAGGGAGTGGTCCACCTAACCTGACAGCAGCAATTAATCCCTCAAAGCACCTACGCCACTGAAGCATTCTACCAAAAAGGCTATTTAGTTGAAAAAGTGCAATCTGTCCTTAGAGGAAAACAAGAAAACTTGTCTTCAACAAAAACTCTGATACACAATCTTAGCTGAAATGGGTTCTGAACGAGTCTTGAAACTACAGAGTGAGCCCTGCGAAACAGCCGTGTTCGAGATGGTCATCGTATCATGACTGCTGGAAACTGAGCTCAGATACAGGGATGCCTCAGTCTTCTGATCACCAGTTCCACCATTTTTTTTCAGGCTTATGTGCATTGTTCCAGGTATGTCTACCTCACCTTCAAATGTCTTGTTAGGCTGCAGGTAGGCAGAGTCATGCTGTATGAATAGTCGATCAGGCCGATTTTGTAGAATCTCTCAGTATGGGATCTCATTTTGTGTGCGTGTGTGTGTGTGTGTGTGTGTGCCTAAAATTTCATTAAAATCCAGTGCTTAGAAGTAAAAAAAAAAAAATTTAGAATGAATGAACCTAATCGTTAAAACAATCCTAGGAGAGAGATACTATAAAAGGAGATATTGATATTTTTATGTGGCAAAATGTCACTCAGCTAATAAGCAGGTGAGCCAGACTTCCATGCAGACCTGGGCACCCTGTCCACTACCCCAAACCGAGTTTCATCTTCACTGGAGATCTTGGCCAACGGGGTCCTTTCTAAAGAATGTGTGTTAGGACACTGAGTTTAAACATATACTATTCCGTTCAATTAAGACCACACTGTTGACAAGGAAAGGGCCCTGTTGCCTCTTATTCATCTCAGGAAATTAATATAATTCATGGTGAGATTCCCAGTATTAGGCGTGTTCAGTCTGTCTCTCAGACGAGCTAAAACATGTCTCACTAGATGGCAGCATTGCTTCCACAGCCTTTTTTGTTTGCTTTTGGCCCATCTTTGTCTCAAGCTTTGTCCCCACCGGCCTCTCCACCTCCCAGCGAGAATACGTAACACAGGGCATTTATTTCTACGTGACTGTGCAGAGCAGTACAACATGAACGTGGACTTGCAAGTCCTAGTGACTCAGAATTGCCCCAAAGAAACGTTCGCAGAGTGTGCTGTGAGTGGCTCTCCCCAGGATGTGGAATGTTGAACCAATTTGGGGAGCTGGCCCCTTCCCCTGGGGGGAGGGGCCAGTGCAAAGGAAACTTTGAATCCCAGCTCCGGTGTGCTCGCGTGACCTTGGGCGGGTCACTTGACATTTCTGGGCCTCAGTTTGTCATCTGTAATTCACAAGGGCAGCCTTCTCATCTTGCTTCCACTAGAGTCTCTGGGGTCTGTTTGCTTTAACAAAAGGGGAACATGTCACGGATAAGCTTCCGAAGGGGTATGTTAACACCTTGAGGCCACTGGTGCAGCAGCAATGCACTAAATGGTCTCCAGGGTCCTAAAAATGGTAACTAACATGCTTCCTAAACACCTAAATTACTCCCTGGGAATGATTTAGGCATAAGAAATATATGACTCATTAACTAATCTTCACAAATACTCCACAAGACAGAAGCATGCTAATTTGTCACGCTGAAGACTGTTAGCACAGTAAAATCTCAATTTAAAATTAATTAGGTGGGGTAGGCAAAGAGCAGACTTGAAGTTTCCAATTTATTGAAGAGTCCAAATTATGTAATAAGTTTAAAATACTTTCAAAAGAAAAACGTATTTTAGGGCTTCCCTGGTGGCACAGTGGTTGAGAGTCCGCCTGCCGATGCAGGGGACACAGGTTCGTGCCCTGGTCCGGGAGGATCCCACATGCCGCAGAGCAGCTGGGCCCGTGAGCCACGGCCACTGAGCCTGCGCGTCCGGAGCCTGTGCTCCTCAACGGGAGAGGCCACAACAGTGAGAGGGCCGTGTACCGGAAAAAAAAAAAAAGAAAAAGAAAAAGAAAAACGTATTTTATAAATAAAGATGTAAGTGAATAATAAGAATGCAAGTGTATTAATTACATTTACCAAAGGTGTAAACTAAGGAAAGCAAGAATGAGAGACCCGAGGACTATTTCAAAGTGTTCTTTCAATGGGCGTTAACTCCAAAATAATGAGATACTACTCTTTTGAATTATTTTAAATGCTACCCTCTACTACTCTGTAGAATTTTAAGTGATTCATGTTTATATACTGCCGCCCCTCCTCCTTTCAAAAGGTCTTCAAAAATGGAGAAAAATGGGTCCATGGGCCTTTCAATATTTTATCAATTTACTCACTAATGGCGGGATGAGATGATCCTGTTTAGAATATGACCTTCTCGTGTAAGATGTGGTGCACATACAGAAGGCCGGTTTCTGGTAATATGTGGAGGTGGTTGACGTTATGGGGTAACATTTATTTCATACGCTTAATATCATTGTATGGTTTGGGTCTTGTTTTTTCATCCACCACTGGTTCGTATATTGGAAAAGAGGGCCCTGATTCCATTCAGTCTTGAGTCTGGGGAATCTGCATTGACCAAGAGGAGATGCCCTCAAGTATCAAGTCCCTTCACAGAGGGGTCACCAACATGTCAGACACGATGCTAAGTGTTCTACATACATCATCTCATATAATGCCCATAACAGCTCTGCAACGGACCACCCTGCAGAGGAGAAGATAGAGACACACAATAGTAAGACGCCTGCTCGAGGTCACACAGTAAGCAAGGAAGCTGGTCTTTTATTTCGGGTGCATGAGCTGCAAATCTAGCGTGACCCAACATCTAGTCCCTCATTGTTTGAGACTTGGATAAACTCATTGGTTAGTATCAGCCTCAGAGTTCCTAAAAAAAAAAAGAAATCTGTTTACTTTGTCATTTAAAAAAAGCAGTAGCTGGGCTTCCCTGGTGGCGCAGTGGTTGAGAGTCCGCCTGCCGATGCAGGGGACACGGGTTCGTGCCCCGGTCCGGGAAGATCCCACATGCCGCAGAGCAGCTGGGCCCATAAGCCATGGCCGCTAAGCCTGCGCGTCCGGAGCCTGTGCTCCACAACGGGAGGGGCCACAGCAGTGAGAGGCCCGCGTACCGCAAAAAAAAAAAAAAAAAAAATCAGTAGCCGTTGTTACCCCCTTGGGTAGCTCACTATGGACAGTGAGCTTGGCTCCCTTCCTCAACTCTACAGAGAAAGCAAGTATTCTGCCTGAGGAAACCAGGGCTGGGGAGGATGGCCAAATGGGAGAGGAGGTGAGATGCTGTCTAAAACAAAGACAACTGTAAAAAAGGGTCACATCCAGGGAATCTTCTCTCCGGCATGATGTCACTTCCCTCGCGCAGCAATCCTCAGCTCTGTCCCCCACCCCAGCCTGGCCTCAGAGAGCTGAAGAAGAGGGGTAAGTCAGGTCCCCTCTGCTTGAGAGAGAGTACCACTTTCCCACACCTCTCAGCTCCCACACACACAAAGGACCGAGGGGAGAATAAGAAACACTTTTAAGCAGCATAGCACCTTACTCAGTATTTCTAGTCTCTTTCTAGGGCCTAGAAATATCTCTGAAGGAGAAAAACAAAAACACAGACCATTCCACCAACTTAACCCAAACGGTCAGCTTGGTCGGTAGAAAAGGAACAGAACCTTTCCAGCACTAGTCACATTAGGTGCTCGGCGTGAGCGGAGCTACCCCAGGGGGCGCTCCAGGAAGTGCTATTTACATTTATACCCATGGCTGTGAAAGCACAGCTGACTTTAAAGGTAGTATGTAAATTCAGAAGAGGAGGTGGTTATTACTCCACAAAAAAAACTCGTGTGGATTTTTTTTTTTCATTTCACCTGACTCTTGAGGTATTCTCCACCTGGATACGGGTGTGTGTGTGGATACGACTCTTCCCTCACCTTCTTGGCTTTGCCCTTTGCATCATTTCCCCTTCCTTTAATTTTTCTCCCTCCACAGAACAGAACGGGAGTGCTCTACTGCTGACCGTCTGTGAACATCTGCACCTCCTTCCTTTTTCAGAAGTGGATCAGCAAGGAAGGAGCATGGGTGTGCTCACCTCCTCAACACTACCTTCACCTTTCACCCGTCCGTCTGTCTGGCATCTACGTGGCATCTATCTATATGTCGTGAGAGGAACTAGCGCCCCCCGCAATTCATGTCCGCTCAGAGCCTCAGCATGTGACCTTAGGGTCTCTGCAGATGTAATTAGTGAAGGGTTGGGATGAGATCATACTGCCTTAGAGTGGGTCCTAAATTCAATGAGCAGTGTCCTTTTAATAAGAGGGAAGAGAAGAGGAGAAGGCCTTGTGAAGACAGAGGCAGAGTCTGGAGTGACACAGCCACAAGCCAAAGAACACCCGCTGGAAAAGACAAGGAAGAATTCTCCCATTGAGCCTTCAGAGGACTACGGCCCTCCCGACACCTCAGTTGTGGACTTCTAGCCTCCAGAACTATGAAACAATAAATTTTTGTTATTTTAAGCCACTTGGTTTGTGGTAATTTTATTATGGCAGCCCTAGGAAACTGATATACCATCTATCTATCTATCCATCCATCCATCTTCATTGTTCCCTTCCCTGCACTTATTACACCACTGCCAGATAAATTGTTCTTTAAAGCTGTGGTTCTTTGCCCTGGCAGTTAAAACAAAGCCTGGGTCCCGCCCGAGATATTCTGATTTAATTGGTCTGGAGTGTGGCTTAGACGCTGGTATTCTTCTTCTTTTTTTTTTTTTTTTTTTTTGCGGTACGCGGGCCTCTCACTGTTGTGGCCCCTCCCGTTGCGGAGCACAGGCTCCGGATGCGCAGGCTCAGTGGCCATGGCTCATGGGCCCAGCCGCTCCGCAGCACGTGGGATCCTCCCGGACTGCGGCACGAACCTGTGTCCCCTGCATTGGCAGGCGGACTCTCAACCACTGCGCCACCAGGGAAGCCCTGGTATTCTTCTTTAAAGCTTCCAAGCAATTCTAGCGTGCAGCCAGCTTTGAGAATTCCTGTTGTCAAGCAAGGAGATCTTTCCATTCTCCTGCTCTGAGATCTCCAGTGGCTGTCTTCTGCCTACCAAATTAAAAAATGATAGCAACTAACACCTTCTGCTCTGCAATTTTCAAGGTGCTTTCAAGTTCATGTGAACCCTCGAAACACCAGACAACATAAGAACAGTTCTATGAAACCCCTACAATCTGGTCAACAGACCCTACAGAGAAGATGAGCTTCCTTCTACAGATATTCCAGCCGAGTCTCTCCCCAACACTCCCACCCCCGGCTTCGAATGTTTTCTGCAGTTTCAACATATGAGATACTTACATAACGGTAATTACTAGCTACCCGATGGAGAGTGGCTGTGATGTGCTTGTTATTATGATGCTATAACAATAGGGAAATCTGAGACAATTGAAAACCATCCGCGCAGTATGAGTAACCTCTCATTCTGTGGAGGCACCCAAATGAAATAATCTGACTTGCTAATGTACTGTCTGATCCACTGGGTAACGCAGCTTGTTGTACGGGATGAAAAGCCCATGTTCTCGGCCATCCTGCAGGCTTCCACAGCAGCTCCATGGTCTGCATACCTCATTAGCTTCTCCTACCAAGCTTTTCAACTACCAAATGCTTATTAATCTCCTATGCCCAT
Source organism: Phocoena phocoena (assembly GCF_963924675.1). NCBI lineage: Eukaryota > Metazoa > Chordata > Mammalia > Artiodactyla > Phocoenidae > Phocoena > Phocoena phocoena. The sequence continues at coordinate 161,195,635 of NC_089219.1, read as the reverse complement.
CCCTGAAGCAAATTACTGAAAGTTTTGCATAGAAAAACAGCACACATCTATTCTCTATTCTGTAAAGTTCAGGAGGTCAGACATCTAAAATGCGCTTGCAGGGCTGCTTCTTTCTGGAGGCTCTAGGGGAGGATCTGATTCTTGATTTTTCCAGTTTTTTAGAGGCCGCCTTCACTCTTTGGCTTACAGCCCCTTCCTCCCCTTTCAAAGGCAGCAAGCTTACATCTTCTCTCTTCTGACCTCTGCTTCTGTCCTTACATCTGCTCCTTCTGACTCTGATCCTCCTGTCTCCCTTTTATGAGGACCCTTATGACTACGTTGGACCCACACAGATAATCCAGGATGATCTCCTCATCTGAAGATCCTTCACTTTACCATATCTGCAAAACCTCTTTTACTTTGTAAGGTAGCCTATCCATAGGTTCCAGGGTTCAGGACATGAACATCTTTGAGAGGCCCTTATTCAGCCTACCACCCAAGTAAATGACCAGATAAAAAACATTTCTGTAATTTCCTGATGAAGTTTGGGTTTTCCCTTCAGCCCATGGCCCTGCCCGTATTTATAAGAGGTTATGACTTTTTTGGAATTTCACCCTGGGCACCATATTCCTGAGAAATGCTCTGTCCATGACTGAGTATACAAACTGATTCCTTTTCTTGTGTTCAGCATTTGTCAGAATTTATAAAGGTGATAAATAACACTCATCTGGCCATCTATAAACAGGAAAAAAACAAAAACCCATGATGTTAAAAGATTGTGACACCTTATGCTATTGGCCTAGCTGGACAGAGCAGCAGCAGATGGGCAGCAAATCGGCACTCAGGCTGGCCCAAGAAGGGCACTTTGCGTATTTCAGGAACAGGCAGCTGAGCTCTGGAGGGCTGCAAAGAACGTGAATGGGAATCCTCCACTCCTGACACACTGCAAACACCTGCCCTGCTCCTTCGTGAAAAGCGGCTCAGTGAGAAAGGAGCACACGTGCATCTCACCCCGCAGGCATCAGCTGTACTACCCATGTGCTTCCAGGTTCCACAGATCCATCACAGTCAAAGCCTCTGGGTACTGGACCACTAGTGAGTGTCAGAGTCCACCTCCCTCTTCCAAGGGCACCTGGAAGTCCTCCATAAGAGGGTCAGCACCAAGTCCTCCCATGGCTTCTGACCTCTGAAGAGCAAGGCTTATAGGTACCGCATGGTACCAATTAATTCCTAAAGATATAATTAAGACAATCCCTCACTGACTTCAACCAGAGTTCAGCCTGGAATTATCTCTAACACTGATTCCAGTGGATGTTGTCTGAGAAAGCAGGATAACTTTTATCAAACTCATTTTCCCTCAAATCAAGAAATGCTCATTGAATACTTCATCACATTAAGGCTTCATTATGGATTTATTACTTACGTATTCCTCTAACATCTTCTCGAATTTTCTTGACAAGTTCAATTTATCAAGGTCCTATAAAATAAAGTTCTTCTACCCTTTCAAATGCCCCTGTACTGAGGGGGACATCAAAAAGCCACCTGGACTACTTACATTGCCTCCAAGGATTTATTGACTATCATTAAGATACTTCAGGTTAAAGATTAGCTTGGAGCCAATTAACTGGTGGTTTCCACCAAAAACCTTGAGGTCTGGATAGGTCTTATAGCCTGGAATTTTTTCCTAAATCTAAGGCCAGTCAGGAGAAGCAACTTTAGTGTTTCCTTGAGATTGGAGCTTTCCCTAACGAGCAGCCAGTTTTTTATATGTTAGCTGCTGTCAGAAACAGGAGAATAAAACGAATCTATGTTCTCAATGAGCAAAAGACATCAAACATAGTCAGGAAGCTCTACCCAAAAGAAACCTCCAATCTCTCAACCCTGGGTTTCTCCTCTGGCAATGAGGGAGCTGATAGACGTTCCCCTGTGTTGCAGTTTACAAAATACGTTCATACTTTTTTCTTAATTGTTCTCCATGTTATCTTGCAAGGTAGGGATTTCACTCATAAGGAAATAGACTAAAATGTTAAGCTACTAAAATGAGGTTCAACAGACGGTGGGGCCATGGACTTGAACTAGGCAGGACCATCTCCAAATCTCCCACCATGATGCAAAAGGCAATTACCATCCTATAGTAATCACCAGCATTCTGTGATTAGGAGCATTATGTAAAGTCTTTCCTGCACGTACTTACTATAATAAATGTAAATCAGGCAAAAGCAGTTGTCATTCAAAAGAGTTCATTAATCTGTGGTGAACTACAAGAAAATAATCCAGACATGTCTCTTCAAAGTCAAAACTCATGTGATCAAATGAAAGTTCTAGAGCATTCTCTGCTTTCCATATATATGTATTGATGGTGTTACATGTCTGCAAGTTAATAAAAGAAAGTCTTTCTTTGAAACAGTCCATCTTAACAACTGCTGTGAAATCAGCTTGCTATGATATTTAATGAAAAATTATCTTTGTGGTTTGTTTGCCGTTTTTGATATAATCTCAGTATCTCCTAACTTACTATTTTTCTTACCTCTCTGGATAGATTCATATGTATCTGCGATGCTTATGGGTTCCCACACTTTCTGGAGGTTTTTGAGAAACGTGAAGGATACAGCAAAAGAGAATCAAGAAATCTTCCTACTGCAGCCTTTGAAGACTGCTACACAGTGGTGTAGGAAACAGGGGACTTCAGGGATTTGAGGGACCCTTCTATCACCCATACAGAGGTTGTTTTTTTTTTTTT